>NC_086449.1:800600494-800947666 GCF_028390025.1 Pseudophryne corroboree | reverse complement strand
ACATATCTGTAGGTTTGCTTTAGAAGGTGCACCACTACAGTATGTACAGAACAAAGGAGAATAACTGAACAGCCAGGTAATATAATAACACTGCAGTGTACGGAATTGCAGCTCTCTGGCGTGAAACCCGTAAACATTTATCATTTTGTATCTTGTGAGTGGCCCGTGAATCTTTCCTCTTTCCCGTATACCTTGATGGATGGTTCCCTTCAGTCTCCACTGAAACCCCACTAGATGAGAAGCTTTATTGGGTGCCAGTATGGTATTTAATATCAGATTTGTGTTTTCACTGGCAGAAACAGACAGAATATGAAATGTTCATTTAATTATGGCATGAGAAGCTCTACGTGAGGGTAATCGATATTCAGCTCACGCTGAGATGAAGACGTTGGGGATGAAATGCATTTCCGCATAGACAGAAGACGAGCCGGTGGCAGTAAAGAAGAGGAGAGCGAGGCAGGAGTTAACAGAATGTCCTTTTCACTTGTTTGTAACAATCAGACATGTAGAACAGATGCTTGATGATAAAGTACATTTCAAATGGATGTTTTTGTTAGGCTGAGTGCTAAGTGGATTGCTAAAATAACTGTTGATTAGGTTTAAGAGACGGAAAAGCTTCTCTCTGCGCTACAGTGAAAAGAGAGACGCGCATATCAAATACACAAAGCCGTAAAGAAAAGGAAAAATCATTTAGCGATGCAAATCCCCCACCAAAAAATGTAAAAATAAAATTACACTTTTGTCACAGTGAATCGCAACGAAAATGCGGGTGCAAGGTAAAGTGCTACCTGAGCCGGTCATTAATGTGGTCCTGACAAATAAAAGTAGACTCTTTTGTCCCGCACTCTTATAATAAGGGTTTCTCTAGTCTAGTCGACAGTGTCATTTTGCAGATTTTGTCCTGTCTGCCAGTAAGAAGCTTGTTATTACATTCAGACCACTTACTGTAACTCTGTATAGTACTTCTTACTGAGCCACCATTAAGGAGACAGCACAAAGCCTTATGTAGGCCTGAAGAAGGAATATAAGGGATGGTAGCTGGGTACCCACGGGGAGGTGGCTTCAGCCAGTGCCTTCTTCCTCTCCCTCCTTTCCCTGGAAGGGATGGGCAGAAAGAATGGCGTCCTTTCCATGGCAGGGACATAAAGTATATGTTCCTTGGAATATTGGAGATCTGGGCAGTGGGCGGCACTGTGTCTTGCTGCAGAATAGCTAGGAACACTGTGGAACACTGGGGTAATTCAGACCCGATCGCTAGGGTGCGTTTTTTGCAAACATCAGTTTGTGCAGTCTCTGCGCAGCCCGGGACTTACTCACCCGCTGCGATGATCGGGGGCCGGAGCTGACATCACGAATCCTCCCTCCAAACGCCTGGTCCTTCCTGCGTTTTTTTCCGGACACTCCTCAAAAACGGTCCGTTGCCACCCACAAATGCCCTCTTCCTGTCAATCTCCTTGCGTTCGCTGGTGTGATGGGATTTTTTGCACCATCCCGTCGCTGCCCGGCGCTGCAGACCATCGCACCTGCGCATTGCAGTAAATACGCATGCGCAATTCAGACCTGATCGCCCGCTGTGTGAAGACGCACCGATTCCACAGTGTACGGCAGCACATAGTATTCCCACATATCCACGTACGGCAGTGCATAGCCTCTCATGGGTTGGGTATAAAATGTTGGCGCTCAGAATACAGACAGCAAAATACCTGGTGGTCACAATTCCAATGTGTATTGTAATCCTAACCCTGACCCACCCCTTCCGCAGCCTAATAACCTTTCCTTCCCGCAGCCTAACCCTCACCTCCGCTCCCGAAGCCTAAACCTAACCCTCCCAGTAGTGCCTAACCCTAACCCTAAAACTAACCCTAACCTTAATGCTCACCATCTGTTGGTATTATGACTGTCGGGATTCTGTTGTCAGGATTCTGACCATCGGAATCTTGATTGCCGGGATTCTGATTAGATCCCCCTCTCACACGCCCGATTGCTGGACCACAAGATAGTTTTTCTAAAATCGGGACTGTCCCACCAAAAGCAGTACAGCTTGGAGGCATGTTTATACCCAGAACCAGCACATAGTGGGTCTTTTCCTGCGTAGCAGCTGAGCGCGGCAAATACCTCCCTCCCTACCATTAAGCAGGATTAGCAAGGGCGGCGACAGTAAACAGTACGGGCAATGATGAAAACGGCCCAATGACAAGAGAGGTCCATATATCTTGCTCTGCGGCGACACCCACACACGGGGCATCAAGGATGAAGCCAGGCAGTGAGCAGTGAGGAATTGTAAGGGCAATGGGGAATGGTGCATCAGGTTCAGCTACTCAGGTATTTGTGGTGATTGGAGCGGACGTCTGTAGTGCTCCTCCACCATTTCTCTGCTCTCTATACAATAAGCACGGTGACCTACCTTCTGCCATACACGCCTATGGGCTCGTTATTTCATGGTGTAGAGTCCTAGGAGATTGGGAGGACACCAGTCACAACACTTTATGTATAATGGTGGTCATTCCGAGTTCATCGCTAGCTGCTTTCGTTCGCTGTGCAGCGATGAGGCAAAAAAATGGCAGTTCTGCGCATGCGTATGCGGCGCAATGCGCACGCGCGATGTACTATTACAACGACAGATGTAGTTTCACACAAGGTCGAGCGAAGCTTTTCAGTCGCACTGCTGGCCGCAGAGTGATTGACAGGAAGAGGGCGTTTCTGGGTGTCAACTGACCTTTTTCAGGGAGTGTTCGAAAAAATGCAGGCGTGCCAGGAAAAACACAGGCGTGGCTGGGCGTGTTTGTGACGTCAAAACAAGAACTGAACAGTCTGAAGTGATCGCAAGCGCTGAGTAGGTTTTGATCTACTCTGAAACTGCACAAAAAAACTTTGTAGCCGCTCTGCGATCCTTTCGTTCGCACTTCTGCTAAGCTAAAATACACTGCCAGTGGGAGGCGGCATAGCGTTTGCACGGCTGCTAAAAACTGCTAGCGAACGAACAACTCAGAATGACCACCTATATACCGTAACTTGCCAAAGCAAACCAACATTGGGGCTGTTATCTTTTTTTTTTTTTTTTGTGTGAGAAGTTTATATTAAAGATACTAATCTGGGTTATCTGCGCATATTAATGTGATTACTTAATAACAGAGGCAGGGGGCATGCAGTGGCTGACCCCCGAGAACCGCCACCTCCGAGGTCAGTTTACTTGCAAATGTCCCCAAAATGACTATCCTTTCCAAATGTGTGCAGTCTGCATACTTTCCATTTCATACATGTTGTGCCCACTTGACAACTCTCCCAGAAGTTGTGGGAGACTTTGGATTTTTTTTCGGGTAGTTCCCCATCAACCCCCAAAAGAGTGGCCCGATCTTCCTCATCCAACCCTAGTGAAGGGAGCAGGATGGAGAGATAATCACCATCAACTGCAGGAGGGGTGGGGCTAAATTATGTGAATCGTGACATTTTAGCCCCGCTGCTGCATTTTTCAGAAGTGGGGGTGTGGGTTGATGACATCATTTTTTTCCCCACTGAAAATAGGATTTTAAACCTACCGGTAAATCTTTTTCTCCTAGTCCGTAGAGGATGCTGGAGACTCCGTAAGGACCATGGGGTATAGACGGGCTCCGCAGGAGACATGGGCACTCTAAAGACATTAGATGGGTGTGCACTGGCTCCTCCCTCTATGCCCCTCCTCCAGACCTCAGTTAGAGAACTGTGCCCAGAGGAGACGGACAGTACGAGGAAAGGATTTTTGTTAATCTAAGGGCAAGATACACACCAGCCCACACCCTTCACACCGTATAGCCTGGAATATACGCAACCAGTTAACAGTATGAAACAAAACCGCATCAGCCAGAGACTGATCAAAACTGTAACATAACCCTTATGTAAGCAACAACTATATACAAGTCTTGCAGAATTGAGTCCGCACTGGGATGGGCGCCCAGCATCCTCTACGGACTAGGAGAAAAAGATTTACCGGTAGGTTTAAAATATTATTTTCTCTTACGTCCTAGAGGATGCTGGGGACTCCGTAAGGACCATGGGGATTATACCAAAGCTCCAGACCGGGCGGGAGAGTGCGGATGACTCTGCAGCACCGATTGAGCAAACATGAGGTCCTCCTCAGCCAAGGTATCAAACTTGTAAAATTTAGCATAAGTGTTTGAACCCGACCAAGTCGCCGCTCGGCACAGCTGTAATGCCGAGACGCCTCGGGCAGCCGCCCAAGAAGAGCCCACCTTCCTAGTGGAATGGGCCTTTACCGAATTTGGTAACGGCAATCCAGCCGTAGAATGAGCCTGCTGAATTGTGTTACAGATCCAGCAAGCAATAGTCTGCTTAGAAGCAGGAGCGCCAACCTTGTAGGCTGCACACAGGACACACAGTGCCTCTGTTTTCCTAACCCGAGCTGTCCTGGCTACATAAATTTTTAAGGCCCTGACTACATCAAGGGACTTGGAATCCTCCAAGTCACCCGTAGCCACAGGCACCACAATAGGTTGGTTCATATGAAAGGACGAAACCACTTTAGGCAGAAATTGAGGACGAGTCCTCAACTCTGCTCGATCCACATGGAAAGTCAGATAGGGGCTCTTGTGAGACAAAGCCGCCAATTCGGACACCCGCCTTGCAGATGCCAAGGCCAACAACATGACCACCTTCCAAGTGAGAAATTTTAATTCAACTGTTTGAAGAGGCTCAAACCAGTGAGATTTTAGGAACTGTAACACCACGTTAAGGTCCCATGGTGCCACTGGGGGCACAAAAGGAGGCTCGATATGCAGCACTCCCTTTACAAAAGTCTGGACTTCTGGAAGAGAAGCCAATTCCTTCTGAAAGAAAATTGATAGGGCCGAAATCTGTACCTTAATGGAGCCTAACTTTAGGCCCATATCCACTCCTGTCTGTAGAAAGTGGAGAAAACGGCCCAGATGGAAATCTTCCGTAGGAGCATTCTTGGCTACACACCAAGATACATACTTCCTCCAGATACGGTGATAATGTTTCGCCGTCACCTCCTTCCTAGCCTTTACTTCTTCCGGAATACCTTTTCCCGCTAGGATTTTGTGTTCAACCGCCATGCCGTCAAACGTAACCGCGGTAAGTCTTGGAACACGCAGGGCCCTTGCTGCAACAGGTCTTCCCTGAGAGGAAGAGGCCACGGATCTTCTGCGAGCATTTCCTGAAGATCTGAATACCAGGCCCTTCGAGGCAAATCCGGAACAATGAGTATTGTCTGCACTCTTTTTCGTCTTATGATTCTCAGTATTTTTGAGATGAGCGGAAGAGGAGGGAACACATAGACCGACTGAAACACCCATGGTGTCACCAGGGCGTCCACCGCTACTGCCTGAGGGTCCCTTGACCTGGCACAATACCTCCGAAGCTTCTTGTTGAGGCGTGACGCCATCATGTCTATTTGTGGAAGTCCCCACTGACTTGTTATTTCTGCAAAAACTTCTTGATGAAGTCCCCACTCTCCTGGATGGAGATCGTGTCTGCTGAGGAAGTCTGCTTCCCAGTTGTCCACTCCCGGAATAAAGTCTGCTGACAGAGCGCTTGCGTGATTTTCCGCCCAGCAAAGAATCTTGGCGGCTTCCGCCATTGCCACTCTGCTCCTTGTCCCGCCTTGTTGGTTTACATGAGCCACAGCTGTGACGTTGTCTGATTGAATCAGAACCGGTAGGTCGCGAAAAAGATTCTCCGCTTGTCGCAGGCCGTTGTATATGGCCCTCAATTCCAGTACGTTGATGTGTAGACAAGCCTCCTGGCTTGACCATAGTCCCTGAAAATTTCTTCCTTGTGTGACTGCTCCCCATCCTCGGAGGCTCGCGTCCGTGGTCACCAGAACCCAGTCTTGAATGCCGGACCTGCGACCTTCGAGAAGGTGAGCACTCTGCAGCCACCACAGGAGAGACACCCTGGCCCTGGGGGACAGGCTTATTTTCTGATGAATGTGTAGATGGGACCCCAACCACTTGTCCAGAAGGTCCCACTGAAACGTCCTCGCATGGAACCTGCCGAAGGGGATGGCCTTGTAGGTCGCCCCCATTTTTCCCAGTACTCGAGTGCATTGATGGACTGACACTTTTTTCGGTTTTAACAGGTGTCTGACCATGTTCTGGAGTTCCTGGGCTTTTTCCATCGGAAGAAAAACCCTCTTTATTTCCGTGTCCAGAATCATGCCTAAGAAAGATAGCCGAGTCGTTGGAATCAACTGTGACTTTGGTAGATTTAGAATCCAGCCATGCTGCTGCAGCACTCTCAGGGAGAGCGACACACTTTTCTGCAAATGATCTCTCGATCTCGCTTTTATCAGGAGATCGTCCAAGTACGGGATAATTGTGACTCCCTGCCTGCGCAGGAGCACCATCATTTCCGCCATTAACTTGGTGAAAATCCTCAGGGCCGTGGAAAGCCCAAACGGCAACGTCTGAAACTGGTAATGACAGTCCTGTACAGCGAATCTCAGGTAAGCCTGATGAGGGGGATATATGGGGACATGAAGGTATGCATCCTTTATGTCTAGTGACACCATAAAATCGCCCCCTTCCAGGCTGGAGATAACTGCCCAGAGTGATTCCATCTTGAATTTGAACTTTTTCAAGTACAGGTTTAGGGATTTTAAATTTAGAATGGGTCTGACCGAGCCATCCGGTTTCGGGACCACAAACAGGGCTGAATAGTACCCCTTCCCCTGTTGAACTAGGGGAACCTCGACAACCACTTGTTGACACAGTTTTTGAATTGCAGCTAAAACGATTTCCCTTTCTGGGGGAGAAGCTGGTAAAGACGATTTGAAAAATCGGCGAGGAGGCACGTCTTCGAATTCCAGCTTGTAGCCTTGGGATACAATTTCCATCGCCCAAGGATCCACGTCTGACTCCCTCAGTGGAGCCCCAGCGTCATGCGGTGGATTTAGTAGAAGCCGGGGAGGACAGCTGCTACTGGGAACTAGCCATAGCAGGCATTCTTTTCCCTCTACCCTTACCTCTGGCGAGGAAGGAAGAGCCCCGACCTCTTCTGGACTTATGCGACCGAAAGTACTGCATCTGATATTGTGGTGTTTTCTTTTGCTGTGGGGGAACATAAGGTAAAAAAGTAGATTTACCTGCGGTAGCTGTGGAAACCAGGTCCGCAAGACCTTCCCCAAATAAAACCTCACCCTTGTAAGGCAAAACTTCCATTTGCCTCTTTGAGTCTGCATCACCCGTCCATTGGCGGGTCCACAGGGCTCGCCTAGCAGAAATCGCCATGGCGTTGGCTCTCGAACCTAGCTGCCCAACGTCTCTCGAAGCGTCTCTCATATATAAGACTGCGTCTTTAATGTGACCTAAGGTCAATAAAATGCTATCCCTATCTAGGGTATCAATGTCAGCTGACAAGGTATCTGCCCAAGCTGCTACAGTGCTACAAACCCAAGCCGACGCTATTGCCGGTCTGAGCAAGGCACCCGTATGTGCATAAATTGATTTTAAGGTAGTTTCCTGTCTGCGATCAGCAGGATCCTTGAGGGCTGCCGTGTCTGGAGACGGTAGCGCCACCTTTTTTGGACAAGCGCGTTAAAGGCTTGTCCACCCTGGGCGAGGATTCCCACCGTAACCTGTCCTGTGCAGGGAAAGGATACTGATAAAGCTAAATATTTATCGTATATAAAACACTTTAAGAGGTCTAAGAACACTATACGCTATCTACGTAAGAAGTACCGTAAGGGTACGCAAGTTGTGTAGCGATCGCTCAACCGTAGTCGAGACGCTCAAGCGTCACGTTCGCTTACGGCCCAGTGATCACAGGCAGGCACGCTATTGGCTGCCGGCTAACGTAATGATTCGCTATAGCGTAGCGTACGCTCGGGACCACGAGGAGATCACCAGCGGTGCAGACGCTTACAACGTTAAAACCTTTATATCTATACCTTTAACAATGAGATACACAGTATACCTTAGTGTGGAGACAGAGTGTAAGTGCAACCTGGTGTAACCTGATTAACTACAAAGCTGCTTGAGCGTCACCAACGCTCAGAGAATACTTAACACTATAAAGAATACACAGATACCTGGGCTTAGGGTCCAAAACCTATTATATGTATTATAACTATTATACTTGCAAAAGGAATCACAGTACAAATGATACACTACAATATAACATAAACCAACTAACCAGATAACTACACAGGAAATACAATACAATACAATTTAAAGGAAAATACGAGAGAGATAGAGAGAGAGAGAGAGATAGAGAGAGAGAGAGATGGCTCACAGTAAGACAATATGATTACGGAGAAAACTTACGCACAAGGGGAAACGATCGCATGCGCCTCGATATCCAGCTCCCGATTATCAGCAATGAGAACCGTTGAAGAGAGTGAACTGGATACGGTCGGCCTGCCTATTTATGCCCCACACACAATACAATTCAATGGTCCCTACAATCTCATTGTTCATTGGACACAGGAATTCGGCTTCGCATTATAACAAAAGGTCATAGGTTGATTCATACAGGTGGGCTGTGACTATTTCCAACTGCTCAGGTGGGAGGGAAACTGGGTTTCCCGCCGCATGGGTAATAAAGTGCAAATAAAGTAAATGTTCATAAACTTCTTATGTCCATAACTATTCGCACGAGCGATTGATCTGCTTCAAACCAACACCGGAATATTTCTAATTAAATATTCTTCCGATGGATACTAAACACCACTGTATTACTCCTGTCTGACCCTTCGTATCAAACAAAGAGGGATTCCTCTGTTCATAAACATTCTATATTAACCAAACTTTCAGAATCTATCAAAGGGACCATGATCTACAAAATACCTTATTAGTGAAAATATGTAATGATTGAGTCGCACGCTACGATCGCATAAACTCTACCGTAAATACGCATACCATGCGCCTGCGGGTGCCCGCGACTGTGAGTATGCGCACGTACGGGAGAGCGTACGCATGCGCAGCACGGACCTGTGTGAGGTGCAAATATGGTAGTGTGCATAGAGATATTTTTCTGACTTTGACAGTCCACCCTTTGGCAGTCAATAATAACTGCCACCTTCTAAAACATTTCAAAAGGAGAAAAATATATGTCAGGGGTTAATTCATTTCCATGGTTGGGTAAGGGAGGAGAGAGGAGTAGGTGGGAAGAGGGTATGACCTAGTGAGATAGCAGAAGCATGTGTGTATGAGTCCATGTTTGGGGGGTCATGTATCATCGTGCCGTACGTGTTGTAAATCAAGCTTCGAGGTATTGCGAAGTATACATTTGAATTCCTTCTTATCCCGTGGTACGGGTCTGTGGATGGGCTGTCAAACTTTACCGAGCTCTTTTCGGATTTTGAACAAAATGGGGAGCACATTTTAGTTGATGATACATGAATGGGGGAATATGTGATTGCTGATATCTGTGCCTGTATTCCCTATACTATGTGTGTCATTACCTGAGGGTTGTAGAAATGAAGAAAAGACATAATTACGGTAAATGCGGTGGTATTCTATGTCAGGTTAATGTACATCTGTCGGTTGAAGTTTTGTTCGGTATCAGTTGAAAGTCGTCTTCTTTGCGCTGTGTTGCCCATTAGGTGTGAGCAAAAAGCTTTGTCAATGCCATTAGATTTACAAAAAATGTTGGGCTAGCGTAAGTTTAAGAATTCTAGGGAAACTGGGGATCCATGGCAAAGTTCATCAAATGTCCGTATCTCAAGTGGTCAAAACTTCTTCTTTGGTCTATCCGTTGTCTGTATAGCGTCTCGTCAACTTCCTCGTCCAAGTGGGTCTTTTTATCTTGGAGAAAAACCAGAAAAACAGGTGAAAGAAACGGACCGTATAATCGCATTTTCATTACATCATTATTTCTATCATTGGGTCATAAATCAAATCCAGGTTAATTACAGTTTCCTCACTCCTCAAACTCATTACCCTGGTACGATGTTTGCACTTCATTAAAGCCTGACCGCATCTAAATATCAATCCAATCGATATGACAACACCTAAGATACATAGGAGAAACTTCCCAACATCCATTATGACTCCTTGAGCCCAGTCTCCCAAACCGGAGAACCAATTTCGCGGGTTCAACCATGACACCCAACCAGTCAGCTCATTACCTACAGCAGCAAGAGTGAGATTGTGTTTTCGGCGAAATTCCCACTTCAATTGGAGAATATCGTCCATCTTTTGGTCTATGACCTCGACCGGATCCTCGGTGCTATTCGTGATATACGTGCAACACTTCACGCCGTACTGTGTTGCCAATGTAACACAATATCCGCCTGTCACTGCTGTGAGGTAATTAAGAACCATTCTATGCTGCACCAGTTCTGTTTTATAAGCTTGAAGTTCCCTTCCAGTATATCTAAACGTGTCATCATACATTTCAGTGATATTATCTAACAAATTTGCGAGCGCAGAAATGTATTTATAATTTAGCACTCCTCTAGCGGTGCGGGTGAAATCTAACGCGATTAAGAATTGAATCCCGGTGGATTCACTTATCAGATCAGAGGCCGGATGCTCTGTCTTCTCTATCAGGTGCCTTTTAACAACGTGCTCGTAATGGGTGTGAGTATAAGGAGCTTGGGCACCACGATGTATGTCTTTCATTTTATCATGTGTTACAGTCATCACTTCAGGCAATACTTTTCCAATATAACACAATCCTTCAGAGTTTGGGGCAAGCCACTTGTACGCCTTTCTCCCGCATATGAAATATGCATAATCGGGGAGAACATATGGGACGGAGAAGGACATAACCATATTACACACCTTCCAGGTGAACTCTCCCAACCCTAATTCTTCCATCTGCTTAATACACGTATCAGGTTGTATGATATGTGCACAGTATCCTGGTGATACTTCTCCAACTCTCGTAATCCTATTTCCTAAGGTGTACCTATACCGGAAAGATTTTCCTCTACTGGCTATGTGGCGTACAAGCTCTGTATCTGTAGGCATTCTATCTGCTCTATGCGAAAAGGTCATGGTGTGGTTACTCCATGACACTTCCCAATTTCCCGGCTTTCTGGGATTGGAGATGTTGAAACATAATAGGGACCTATCCACATGGTATTGGTGGAGCTTCAAACTAGGAGGGCTGGAGATATTAAACCTCCTGTCCACCGGTCTCCCACCATTTAACTCAAGTACCTCCCCTATCGTTAAAGGAAATGGTACTAGCCCTGATTTGCTATTACCTTGTGGTACTTGAGAGCATACCCAACAATCTGTTTTGTTTAACACATTACCCACTAAGGAGTGATAGTCACTCAATGGATGCCGGTCCATATGGATATTAAAACTGGATTGGCATTTCTTAATGCACCCATCTTCAATGACATTGTTACAGAGCCTACAGATACAGTTTTCCTCAGCTAACAATCCGTCACAATTCCTTCTATGGTCAATGCTATCGGATCGTTTTCTGATACTCGCCTTTGCTTGTTGGTTAGGTTGATCTTGGAAAACTACGCCTCCATCTTTATCATCAGAACCCATTCCAGAACCTCTATCGACCTCCATGGTACTCTCGCCGGAACAGACTGCTCTGGTCAACATCATGGTCAACAGGAAAATCCGGATCACAGTCTCTTGGGGCAAGTCCATCTTATAGGAGGAAACGGAGAAGAATGAGAAGGAGGAAAAAGAAATTTGAGGGAGAGGGGATGGGAAGTGGAGGAAAATAATAAAAGGGAGTGGGGAGTCGACAACAGCTCTCGGTCTTCAAGGCTCAGGTGCCGCCTCAGTCCTCCTGGAACAGACACTCCAGTGATACAACCTCTACCGTCTGTTCCTTATCACGGGACTTCTCTGGATCAGCAACCTTCTTGCAGTGGGATGAATGGACCCAAGTCTCTCTCTCAGCAACCTTCAGTGCTGTAGTGCTAGTCAATAAGACCTGGTATGGTCCTTCCCATCTGTCAATAAGGCAACCTGAGCGTAGAAAATTCCGTATCATTACATAATCCCCAGGTTCAATGTCATGACAATTACTATCAGGTAGATCAGGAATCACCAACTTCAGATTATCATTTTGATTCCTTAACTGTTTACTCATGTTAATCAAGTATTTTACAGTTACTTCATTGTTACATTTCAAATCATCCTGAGGGTAAATCATAACATGCGGTTGTCGACCAAACAAGATTTCAAAGGGAGACAGATTAAGAGGGGACCTGGGAGTGGTTCTGATACTGTACAATACAATGGGTAAAGCTTCTGGCCATGTCAATCCTGTCTCTGCCATCACTTTACTCAATTTATTTTTAATAGTGCTGTTCACTCTTTCGACCTTCGCACTCGCCTGTGGACGGTACGGAGTGTGCAGCTTGCTATCAATTCCCATCAACTTACACATTCCTTGAAAGACATCACCTGTAAAATGGGTACCCCTATCACTTTCGATTATTCTAGGGATACCATATCTACATACATTTCCTGCACAATTTTCTTAGCAGTAAACATAGCGGTATTTGTAGCCGCAGGAAATGCTTCGACCCAATTTGAGAAAACATCTATACAAACAAGTACATATTTCAAATTCCGACAAGGGGGTAATTGTATAAAGTCAATTTGTATTACTGTACCTGGAAAGGGCCGCCGGCAGGTGGGATATGGGATGGTTCTGTAGGTATTGCCTTTCCAATATTCTTTCTCAAACAGGTAAGGCATGACATTGCTCTTTTACTCGCATGAGAGGAGAATCCTGGGGCGCACCAATATGCTCTCACCAATTTGCACATCCCTTCCTTGCCTAGATGAGTCAGCCCGTGAGCTGCTTCAGCCAGACATGGAAGATATGCTCTGGGGGCCACTGGTTTACCATGTCCATCCGTCCAGAGTCCTGAGGACTCCTGGCCATATCCCTTTGCCTTCCAGACTGCCTTTTCCTGTGTGGAACACAAATTTTGCATTTCACACAACTTCTGTGTGTTAATGGTATTAAATACCATCAATTGTGTGGTGTCTGTCTGTATGGGGGTAGCAGCTGCTAACTTAGCAGCTTCGTCTGCTCGGCTGTTACCAAGTGATACCGGGTCTTGGCTATGTGTGTGTGCTTTACATTTGATAACAGCCACTCTGTCGGGTTCCTGTATCGCTGTTAGAAGCCTTTTTATGTGAGCTGCATGCGCTACCGGTGTACCAGCGGCCGTCATGAAATTTCTGAGACGCCATAGGGCTCCGAAATCATGGACTACTCCGAATGCGTATCTAGAATCGGTGTAGATATTGGCTGACTTACCTTTAGCCAATTCACATGCTCTGGTTAGGGCGACCAGTTCAGCAACCTGGGCTGAGTGAGGTGGGCCTAGCGGTTCCGCTTCTATGGTGTCTTGGTCATCTACGACTGCGTATCCAGTACACAAGTCTCCCGAGTCTGACTGTCTATGGCAACTACCGTCCGTGTAGAACGTGAGTTCTGCATCTTCCAGTGGGTTGTCACTGATGTCAGGCCTTGCGGTAAAATTTTGGGTCAAATATTCCATACAATCATGTGTATCTTCCTTTGTATTAAATCCTCCTTCCCCATCACTCTCACCTTCCACCCTTTGTGCCTGTCCAGGCACACCTGGGAGATACGTTGCAGGATTTAATGCACTGCATCTCCTTATGGTGATGTTTACGGGGGCCATTAGTGCCAATTCCCATCTTGTAAACCTCGCTGATGAGACGTGTCTGGTTTGGGCAGAATTCAATAAGGCTGATACTGCATGTGGCGTATGGATTGTGAGGTTGTGGCCTAGCACGACATCTTCGCTTTTTGTCACTAGCAATGCTATCGCAGCAACGCTTCGCAAGCATGTGGGGAGGGATCGCGCTACCGTGTCTAGCTGAGCGCTGTAGTATGCAACTGGCCTACTGGCATCACCGTGTTTTTGGGTTAGTACACCTGCCGCGCAACCAGCACTTTCTGTTCCGTATAGTTCAAAGGGTTTCCCATAGTCTGGCATACCTAGTGCTGGTGCCTGCGTTAGGCACTGTTTGAGTCTCTCAAATGCTGTTTCGGACTCGTCTGTATGCGAAATCCTATCAGGTTTGTTTGAGGAGACCATTTCCTGCAAAGGTAACGCCAAAATGGAAAACCCTGGGATCCAATTACGGCAATACCCACACATTCCTAAAAACGTTCTGATCTGTTGCTGGGTTTGTGGCAGAGTCATGTCTCTAATTGCTTGGATTCTATCAGCGGTCAGGTGTCTCCGTCCTTGTGTTAGACAGTGTCCCAAATATTTTACCTTAGTTTGGCATAATTGTAACTTGTCTTTGGACACCTTGTGTCCTGTGTCTGAAAGATGAAACAGGAGCTGTTTCGTATCCTTCAGAGATGCTTCCAGTGAATCTGAACACAGTAGTAAATCGTCCACATACTGTATCAATACTGATCCACTGTCTGGTTGGAAAGACTGTAAACAATCATGCAAAGCCTGAGAAAATATACTTGGACTATCTATGAAACCTTGGGGTAATCGAGTCCACGTGTATTGGACTCCTTTGTATGTAAATGCAAACAAATATTGGCTGTCAGGGTGCAGAGGTACCGAAAAGAAAGCGGAGCAGAGGTCAATAACAGTGAAAAATTTGGCAGTGGGAGGGATTTGCATTAGGATGACAGCTGGATTTGGCACTACGGGGAACTGACTCTCAACTATTTTGTTAATCCCCCTTAGATCCTGCACTAGTCTGTAACCCCTCCCCCCACTCTTTTTCACAGGGAAGATGGGACTATTAGCAGTGCTGGACGTTCTTACCAGAATGCCCTGTTGTAGCAAGCGCTCTATTACTGGGTAAACTCCTAACTCCACCTCTGGCTTCAGAGGGTACTGTGGGATTTTTGGAGCTATCCTACCATCTTTTACTTGTACAACTACTGGAGCTACGTTTGCCATAATCCAGTGTCTTGTCCGTCTTTTGTCCAAAGTGACTCTGGTATCTGAGATGTCATCTCTTCTATTTGGGATGGATTCCTATTTGTCATAATGGTATGTGACATTAATTTTGATGGGGAGTCTAACATGTCTCGCACTTCCTGAGCGTGTTTCTCAGGTATGTCCAAGAATACACCTTCAGGATTACAATAAATGACGCACCCCATTTTACACAGTAAGTCTCTTCCCAGGAGATTGGTTGGTGCCGATGCAGCCAGCAAAAAGGAATGCTTGGTATGCAAAGGCCCTATTGTAATCTCGGCTGGTTTGCTAACAGGGTAGTGCTGGACTACTCCTGTTACTCCCATGGCTGGAATTGTCCTACCAGTGGTTCTCATGCCCACTGTCGAATTTATCACTGACTTGGCCGCCCCTGTGTCTACAAGAAAGTTTAAAGTTTTACCAGCTACATTAATTGCGATCTCGGGTTCACTCCCAAGGTTGGCAATTAATTTTACTGGCTGCAGATTACAGGTATGGCCACACCCCTATTGGGTATGGTGACCTTCCTGAATCCCGCTGGCAGCAACTACTTGTGAGGGAGTTAGCTGGGAACTACCAGAGGCATGCCAGTCTCTGTTCGGGGGATATCTTTTTGTTTCCCCTGTATGTGGCTCATAACTCCGTTTCTGTGGACCCCGATCCCAATGTCGTGTGTCGTGTCGTTGTCTAGGGGGTTGGTATGAGTTTCGTGGATTCTTTACTCTACAATCTCGTGCCATGTGTCCCTGTTTGTGACAAGAATAACAAGTAACCATACTTGACTTACCCACAGGATTTGGTGATACAAACAAAGGCTGCCTTGTGGTCAGAGCCTGTATACTTACTGACATTAATTTATCACCTTGTTGCTCCCTGTGTCTGGTGATGTTTCTATCGTGATCAATAGCAGCCTCTCTCAAAGTAGCCACAGACGGACCTCGCCAACATGGTTGTGTGGTCTGTACCCTAGTCTTCAATGACTCTTTTAAACCATCCATCAGTACCGATACTGCTACTTCCCGATGGTTTGTGTCTGTTTTAATGTCCTCTATGCCTGTGTATTTTGCCATTTCTAATAATGCTCTGTGAAAATACTCTGCAGCTGTCTCTGACTCCTTCTGTTTAATGGAGAATATCTTATTCCATTTAGCTACTGCTGGGAAATACTCTTTTAACTGCAAGTTTATTCTTTTCACATTATCTTGGTTGTACACATCTGTAAGAGGTACATCATGATCTAGTCCGCAATCAGCTAAAAATTGAGTTGCGTCGACATTTGAGGGTAAACATGCTCTCAGCAATATCTGCCAGTCTTTATTGTTGGGCTCTACAGTGTTACCTAAGTCTCTGATGTATTTTTGACTGGCAACTAAGTCTTTTCTAGGGTCAGGAAATTCAGACACTATGGTCCTCAATTCCATTCGGGAAAATGGGGTGTACATGGCAATGTTCCTAATGGGAGTGGCTCCTGATGTGTCTGTTTTCCCATTTGGCACTGCTATTACTCTAACAGGTGTAATTCTAACAACCTCATTCTGTGTAGATTCTACAGGCTGTGGTGAAATAGTCTCAGCATAATGCATGGTGCCGTACTTACCAGTTGATATGACCTCACCTATCCCTCCGCTAGGGGCCTTTACTAATCTCGTGGGTGGAGCTGTGCCTACTGTGGTCTCTGCTATGGTGGCTGCTAGAGAGAGCGCTGAAATCGTTGCCGATTCGTCCTCTTGATCACACTCCTGAGGAAAGTTCAAAACAGGGTACAACTTGCACGGGTTAATACTTGCATGGGTTAATGGGTTAACATTATCATTAACATTTACACAGTTACTAAGTGATTTTGTGTTACACCTTAGTGCGTCTTTCTCCGCAATCAACTTCTCTCCTGATATATATGGTGGCGGTGGGGCCGTGGCAATCAGTTTTCTGTTAGAGCCAGATCCCGCCGCCTGAGCCAAATCTCTCTGTATCTCACCTTCCTGTTGCCACAACTGTAAATAATCATAATGCTGGATTCGTCTCTTTGTTGATTTTATGAGACATATCCTCCTCCTTAAATTTTGTAACACTTCTGAGCTGAAGCTCCCTACTCTTGGGAATTTCTCCCCGTCATGTACAGTCATTCTCTCCCATTCATCACATAAAGTTTCTGTGTGACTTCCGTATTTCTCACACATTATATACCTGGCCGACCCAATTGGTCGGACCACTGAATCAACCCGAACCGAGGTTGATCGCCCCCTACCTGAACAAGTGGCCCCCATAGTTCGAAAGTGTTGCTTTATTTAGCCAACCCTTACGCAAAACCAAATGTCCACAATAGGCTGACGGTGGCGGTTTACCGAGTACCCCACGCCGACCAATACGACCTGATCACACCGATATGGTGCTGGCGTACTCGACCTAGGGCCCCTGCGACCTGAACCTCTATTTACTGGAACCTGCGAGGGTTATCCGAAGAACACTTACTCTTTCCAGTAACTATTGGTTGCTGGATAGTTCCTGAGTGAGCAGCAAACTTCCCTTAAAATAAAAAAATTACACAAATCACGTTAGAGTGTACAAATAGCGTTTGTGACCCCTTTACTCTAATGGTATTAGGTCAGATTACTAACTACTGCACACACTTACGTGCGGTCCAGTCGTTCAGTACACAAACAACTAAGCTTATGTACGGAAAGACCAATGGAATCGAAACTTACGACTGCGAATTCCTTCAGCCAGAGCTTATATGGCCTATATGGGTGTTGCACCAACCCTTTTCGGTGTTGTGCCTGTGAACTCTATAGCGGACTTCCTTGTCGGCTGTACCTGGACCTCCTGGTCTGCTATGACCTCCTGGTCTTGTTACAGTATGACCTCCTGGTCTGCTATACTCTAATGCTCAAAATTGTATATTTAACCAGAGATGCCTCCCTAGCCACCGTGCACGTCACTTACACGCATGTACCTCACGAGTACTCGACTTTTCTTGTGGTTCAACCTTTAAAAATTGTAAAAACACTCACTCATCACATGTACACTTTTGTTTCTATTTCTATTTCTGCGCAGAAATTTTTCTTTAGATCAGGTGTGTTACCAATTAGGAGCAGGATCTGTTAATTAAATTTCGGACACCCAAAAATAGACTTGCGTTATTTCTCGCCTCGCGTTATTTATCGCTTTGCGTTATTTATCAACTTATCGTGACTTGAGCTACGTGGGCGTAACCGGACGCTCCGTTGCGTAATATACGCTGCGTGCGTCGGCCTTTGGATTGCGTACGCAAGTCTTTGTTATAGACACGTATACGCAAAGCAAAGATCCACCGTAACACAATTTATACTTTTATCAATGTAGATGATCCTTGATCATCTACCACACAACACACTGACTTCGCCTTATCTCCCAGGCAAAACTGTGTGTTTGTCTATCCTTTAACTATGTTATCTATTCTTAAACTATGAAATAACGGCAACTCTCTTTTAGCACTTCTATCAACTATAAAACTGGCAGACAGGAGAGTGATATACGAAAATGAAAAAGAAAAAGAAATGCAGATATATATGTGTGCGTGCGTGTGTACGCAAGACAGAAAAATAAACAGTTTTAAAAGGCACTAGCGTTTTGTTCTTACCTCCGGTTCCCGGATTCCTTCAGCACTCTTTACCTAAGCGAAGCAGACGCTTATCCTGTCAGCACTACGAGGGATACAACCTCCCGCCCTTTGCTGAGGGATAATGTCTGCTGATCTACCTAGTGCAGATATGTGAAGGACGGGCGAGCCGCCAATTGATAAAGCTAAATATTTATCGTATATAAAACACTTTAAGAGGTCTAAGAACACTATACGCTATCTACGTAAGAAGTACCGTAAGGGTACGCAAGTTGTGTAGCGATCGCTCAACCGTAGTCGAGACGCTCAAGCGTCACGTTCGCTTACGGCCCAGTGATCACAGGCAGGCACGCTATTGGCTGCCGGCTAACGTAATGATTCGCTATAGCGTAGCGTACGCTCGGGACCACGAGGAGATCACCAGCGGTGCAGACGCTTACAACGTTAAAACCTTTATATCTATACCTTTAACAATGAGATACACAGTATACCTTAGTGTGGAGACAGAGTGTAAGTGCAACCTGGTGTAACCTGATTAACTACAAAGCTGCTTGAGCGTCACCGACGCTCAGAGAATACTTAACACTATAAAGAATACACAGATACCTGGGCTTAGGGTCCAAAACCTATTATATGTATTATAACTATTATACTTGCAAAAGGAATCACAGTACAAATGATACACTACAATATAACATAAACCAACTAACCAGATAACTACACAGGAAATACAATACAATACAATTTAAAGGAAAATACGAGAGAGATAGAGAGAGAGATAGAGAGAGAGAGATGGCTCACAGTAAGACAATATGATTACGGAGAAAACTTACGCACAAGGGGAAACGATCGCATGCGCCTCGATATCCAGCTCCCGATTATCAGCAATGAGAACCGTTGAAGAGAGTGAACTGGATACGGTCGGCCTGCCTATTTATGCCCCACACACAATACAATTCAATGGTCCCTACAATCTCATTGTTCATTGGACACAGGAATTCGGCTTCGCATTATAACAAAAGGTCATAGGTTGATTCATACAGGTGGGCTGTGACTATTTCCAACTGCTCAGGTGGGAGGGAAACTGGGTTTCCCGCCGCATGGGTAATAAAGTGCAAATAAAGTAAATGTTCATAAACTTCTTATGTCCATAACTATTCGCACGAGCGATTGATCTGCTTCAAACCAACACCGGAATATTTCTAATTAAATATTCTTCCGATGGATACTAAACACCACTGTATTACTCCTGTCTGACCCTTCGTATCAAACAAAGAGGGATTCCTCTGTTCATAAACATTCTATATTAACCAAACTTTCAGAATCTATCAAAGGGACCATGATCTACAAAATACCTTATTAGTGAAAATATGTAATGATTGAGTCGCACGCTACGATCGCATAAACTCTACCGTAAATACGCATACCATGCGCCTGCGGGTGCCCGCGACTGTGAGTATGCGCACGTACGGGAGAGCGTATGCATGCGCAGCACGGACCTGTGTGAGGTGCAAATATGGTAGTGTGCATAGAGATATTTTTCTGACTTTGACAATACGCCATAAGAATTCTCTTAGGAATCTGCAGTTTTTTGTCTGGAGTTTCCCAAGCCTTTTCAAATAACTCGTTCAGCTCATGGGATGGGGGAAAGGTTACCTCAGGTTTCTTTTCCTTAAACATGCATACCCTCGTGTCCGGGACAGAGGGGTCATCTGTGATATGCAAAACATCTTTTATTGCAATAATCATATAATAAATACTTTTGGCCACCCTTGGGTGTAACCTCGCATCATCATAGTCGACACTGGAGTCAGAATCCGTGTCGGTATCAGTGTCTGCTACTTGGGACAGGGGACGTTTCTGAGACCCTGGAGGGCCCTGTGTTACAGCCAAAGCCATGGATTGACTCCCTGTCTTTTCTCTGGATTCTGCTTTGTCCATTCTCTTATGTAATAAAGACACATTTGCATTTAAAACATTCCACATATCCAGCCAATCAGGTGTCGGTGTCGCCGACGGAGACACCACAATCATCTGCTCCACCTCCTCCTTAGATGAGCCTTCCGCCTCAGACATGCCGATACACACGTACAGACACCCCCACACACTCAGGGATATATATATATATATATATATATATATATATGGAGACAGTCCCCCAATAAGGCCCTTTGGAGAGACAGAGAGAGAGTATGCCATCACACACCCAGCGCCACCGGACACTGGAATAAATCCCAGTCAGTACAGCGCTTTCATAAATATACTCACTGCGCCAAATAAATGTGCCCCCCCCCCTCTTTTTTTGCCCTCTGTACTTTGTTCAGCAGGGGAGAGTCCGGGGAGCCAGCTTCTCTGCAGCGTGCTGTGGAGAAAATGGCGCTGGTTAGTGCTGGAGGATCAAGCTCCGCCCCCTTACCGGCGGGATTCGATCCCGCTCAAATCTTTATTTTGGTGGGGTTTTTTGTAGTATACTGCTTCCGAGGTATATATCAATGCCAGTGTCCCTAGAGGTTTAATAAATGCTGCCCAGGGCGCCCCCCCTGCGCCCTGCACCCATACAGTGCCGCCAGTGTTTGTGTGTGTTGGGAGCAATGGCGCGCAGCGTTACCTCATAGAAGATCAGAAGTCTTCTGCCACCTTTGAAGTCTTCTATCTTCTCATACTCACCCGGCTTCTATCTTCCGGCTCTGTGAGGAGGACGGCGGCGCGGCCTGGGACGAACGGCGAGGGTGAGACCTGCGTTACGACCCTCTGGAGCTAATGGTGTCCAGTAGCCTAAGAAGCAGAGCCTATCATTTAAGTAGGTCTGTGTGACAGGACGGTCCTGTACGAAAGCACTCGCTGCTTTCGCGTTCCGTTGGCTGCGCACAGAATGGAAGGTCAAGTCACACGAGGCCTGACCACATAGGGGACTCCCGCTTACCGTCAGTAACCGCCTGTTACTGACTCCACCCACTGCATTGTGGGCGGGTTTATGCTGCCACCACCAAACTCCTAACCGGCCGTGGCATTTGGAACCACGGTTCTGCTCTGTATGTGCCGACGCACTGCCTTACCACACCTGTGTGGTGTTGACGAATCCCCACTAGCCACTTGCTAGGCCTCTACCGGTAGCTGGCGGAACTTGGAGACGTTAGGTGCTTCCCTGGACAGCCGGAGGACGGGGCTATGGTTGGCATAACCCTGTAGGTCACAAGATGAAGCAGTCTTCTTGAGGCAATGATGTTTATTTGCTCAATGATAACCTTTAAAAAGGCTCCTCCCTATTGCTAGGGCAACAGCATACAATCAGATGCTTCAGCAGAATAAAGATGGTACAATACAATTTCCATGGGCCAACTGCCCTCCTTTTATCCCACTCCAATACACATTACCACAGGGGGTAAGCCCGCCCTGTGGTGTACAACCAATCAATGTTTACCCATGAGCTGTGCATGCCTTGGTCACATGCACAGCTAACATTGTTCCCTATGGACAGTGGGGAGTGGTCGTTCTCCTATGACTGTCCCATCCTGGAGGATCAGGATACGCCCCGGTGCCGTTCAGTCTAGGCTGGGGAAGTTTTCCCTCCTAAACTGACTTCCAGAAACCTGCCCGGGACCCAGCCCACTGCCTGCAGCCTGGATTTGGGCTCCAGAGCTGGGCAGCCTAGCTCCCCGGTCCAGGTTTCCAGGCCACTACGGGTGATCTCCATGGAGCTCCAGAAAACCACTCAGCTTGTTTCAAAGCTGAGCTTCTTCTCTTTCTCCCAATGCCCCTTTAAAGTGTGAGGCTGGATGGGAAAGTATTCCGTTTTTTGGGGAAAAGGTCTGGGAGAATCCATCAGCCTGCACAGCCATGGATTCCCCCCTCCTGGGACACACAACCAAGTAAGTGCATTTTACCTTTAAATACATCACATTTAAAACACACTGTACATTCCCCTTTAAATATACACTGAGCCTGTGCTCTGCACAGGCTCTACATACCCAGGCACTGCAGTGCCTTACAACACACTGTATGTTATTACGTTTAAAACAATGTCTTGTTTTTAACTACTGTGCCCAGTGCTCAGCGCTGGGCTTCCCTAGCCCTGCAGCCTGGCTGCTAGGGCTCTCTCAGTGCTGCGCGGGAGGTATGGGGGTGGCTTCCCCCATCCTCCAGCCTGCCTGTAATGCCTGCCACTGGGGTCCAGGGAGCTGGCTCTTCCTGTCCACCCAGTGGGGCACTCACTTTGTGGCCTCGCCGCCCGGAGCGGCGCACCCCCGGACCTAAAGCCCGGCGGCTCAGGACGCTTGTCCCGGCCGCCACAGCTCTGTGCTTCTGGAGCACTGAGGTGCCGGGAGCGTAGCTCCCGGTCCCCAGTGTCCACTGCCCCTTACGTGCCTCCGCCGCTAGGGAGCCGGCTAGCCCGGTCCCCCATGTGCGGCGCACTCTGGTGGCCTCGCCGCGCAGGGAGCCGGCTAGCCCGGTCCCCTGTATGCGGCGCTGAGTACGGTGCCCTCGTCGCAGCATCCGGCGGGGAGCCGGGCTGCGGCGCACCCCCCTTGCCGCCCAGCAGCCCGGGACGTTCGTCCCGGCTGCCGCGGCTGGCCACCTCCGATGGGCTGAGGCGCCGGGAGCTCAGCGGCGGCATACACAGAGAGCGCTGCAGCGGGAGTGGATCTCCCGCCTGTAGCGGCTCTCCCTTCTCCCCGGCGCGCACACAGCTAGTGCGCCCGGGGCTGCACTGACCGCTGCCGGGAGCAGAGCTCCCGGACTCTGGCGGTCAGCGGCTCCCCTCTCCCCCAGCGCGCACACTCTGCTCAGCGCGCCGGGGGCTGCCCTCACTGCCGTGGTCTCCGGAGAGGTCCGGGACCACGGCACACATAAGAAATACATTTTTTTAGACATTTATAAAACACGGCGCCTAGCGCCCACAGTAGTTTAAACCTGGCGCCAAGCGCCCATTGTCTGTAAAATGGCGCCGGGCACTAGGGGTTAACCCCTTCAGTGCCGCGGTGGCCATTTTCCACGTGGGCTGGAGCCCCTCCGGCCACAGTCTGCTTCTCTCCCCTCAGTAGAACGATGCAGGGAGCCTGTTGCCAGCAGAGCTCCCTGAAAATAAAAAACCTAACAAAAGTCTTTTTCAGACAAACTCAGGAGTGCTCCCCTGTAGTGCACCCAATCTCCTCTGGGCACAGTATCTAACTGAGGTCTGGAGGAGGGGCATAGAGGGAGGAGCCAGTGCACACCCATACTAAAAGTTCTTTATAGTGCCCATGTCTCCTGCAGAGCCGGTCTATACCCCATGATCCTTACGGAGTCCCCAGCATCCTCTAGGACATAAGAGAAATAATGTGAAAATTTCACATTGTTTCAGTATCACTTAAATGTATGAATGGACTTTTGGAAGAGAATTCACTAAATTCTCCTCCATGCCTTCAAATGTGCATATTTTTAGTATGCAGATTGCATATCCCCTACCTGTAATAGGAAATGTGATCTGTTTCAGATTTATTAAAGGGAAATTGTAAAATAATACCGGAGGGAGCCTTGCGATAATAACGCCATCTTCAGATGGCATTATAGAGGCTGCCCTCTGTTTTCTCTACTCCTGCTCTGTCCTCCCTGCATGCTGACAGGTTTGCCTTAAAAAAAAAATTGCCACTTTTAGTTTAGAGTCTATATTGCCCAAACCACGCCGGTTCCAGCAAATCGGAACCTATTACATGTACCCCATAGAAGCACTTATTTTCCCATGTCTGCCATAAACAATTGGAAGACATTGGGGGTAATTCCGAGCTGATCACAGCAGCAAGTTTGTTAGCAATTGGGCAAAACCATGTGCACAGCAGGGGCGGAGGGGGGCAGATAATAAGATTTTACTCACCGGTAAATCTATTTCTCGTAGTCCGTAGTGGATGCTGGGACTCCGTAAGGACCATGGGGATTAGCGGCTCTGCAGGAGACTGGGCACAACTAAAGAAAGCTTTAGGACTACCTGGTGTGCACTGGCTCCTCCCACTAAGACCCTCCTCCAGACCTCAGTTAGGATACTGTGCCCGGAAGAGCTGACACAATAAGGAAGGATTTTGAATCCCGGGTAAGACTCATACCAGCCACACCAAGCACACCGTATAACTCGTGATACTATACCCAGTTAACAGTATGAAATATAACTGAGCCTCTCAACAGATGGCTCAACAATAACCCTTTAGTTAAGCAATAACTATAAACAAGTATTGCAGACAATCCGCACTTGGGATGGGCGCCCAGCATCCACTACGGACTACGAGAAATAGATTTACCGGTGAGTAAAATCTTATTTTCTCTGACGTCCTAAGTGGATGCTGGGACTCCGTAAGGACCATGGGGATTATACCAAAGCTCCCAAACGGGCGGGAGAGTGCGGATGACTCTGCAGCACCGAATGAGCAACCTCTAGGTCCTCCTCAGCCAGGGTATCAAACTTGTAGACTCTTGCAAAAATGTTTGAACCCGACCAAGTAACAGCTCGGCAAAAGTTGAGCCCACTTTCCTCGTGGAATGGGCTTTTACAGATTTAGGGTGCGGCAGTCCAGCCGCAGCATGTGCAAGTTGAATCGTGCTACAGATCCAGCGAGCAAAAGTCTGCTTAGAAGCAGGAGCACCCAGCTTGTTGGGTGCATACAGGAGAAATAGCGAGTCAGTTTTTCTGACTCCAGCCGTCCTGGAAACATATACTTTTTAGGGCCCTGACTACGTCCAGTAACTTGGAATCCTCCAGGTCCCAAGTAGCCGCAGGCACCACAACAGGTTGGTTCACATGAAAAACTGATACCACCTTAGGAAGGAATTGGGAACGAGTCCTCAATTCCGCCTTAGCCATATAAAATACAGATAAGGGCTTTTGTATGACAAAGCCGCCAATTCTGATACACGCCTGGCCGACGCCAAGGCCCACAGCATGACCACTTTCCACGTGAGGTATTGTAGCTCCACGGATTTAAGTGGCTCAACCCAATGCGACTTCAGGAAATCCAACACCACGTTGAGATTCCACGGTGCCACTTGAGGCACAAACGGGGGCTGACTATGCAGCACTCCCTTAACAAAAGTCTGAACTTCAGGCAGTGAAGCCAGTTCTATTTTGGAAGAAAATCGATAGAGCCGAAATCTGGACCCTAATGGAACCCAATTTTAGGCCCATAGTCACCTCTGACTGTAGGAAGTGCAGAAATCGACCTAGCTGAAATTTCTCCTTTGGGGCCTTCCTGGCCTCACAGCACGCAACATATTTCCGCCACATGCGGTGATAATGGTTTGCGTTCACTTCTGTCCTAGCTTTAAATAGCGTAGGGATAACTTCCTCCGGAATGTCCTTTTCCTTCAGGATCCGGCGTTCAACCGCCAGGCCATCAAACACAGCCGCGGTACATCTTGGAACAGACGGGCTCCCTGCTGCAGCAGGTCCTGTCTGATCGGCAGAGGCCATGGGTCCTCTGAGATCATTTCTTGGAGTTCTGGGTACCAAGCTCTTTTTGGCCAACCCTGGAACAATGAGTATAGTTCTTACTCCTCTCCTTCTTATTATTCTCATTACCCTGGGTAAGAGAGGCAGAGAAGGGAAACACATACACCGACTGGTACACCCACGGTGTTACCAGAGCGTCCACAGCTATCGCCTGAGGGTCCCTTGACCTGGCGCAATATCTTTGTAGCTATTTGTTGAGGCGGAACGCCATTATGTCCACCTGTGGCCTTTCCCAACGGTGTACAATCATTTGGAAGACTTCTGGATGAAGTCCCCACTCTCCCGGGTGGAGGTCGTGTCTTCTGAGAAAGTCTGCTTCTCAGTTGTCCACTCCGGGAATGAACACTGCTGACAGTGCTAACACATGATTTTCCGCCCATCGGAGAATCCTTGTGGCTTCTGCCATCGCCATCCTGCTTCTTGTGCCGCCCTGTCGGTTTACATGAGCGACCGCCGTGATGTTGTCTGACTGGATCAGCACCGGCCGGTGTTGAAGCAGGGGTCTAGCCTGACTTAGGGCATTGTAAATGGCCCTTAGTTCCAGAATATTTATGTGTAGGGAAGTCTCCTGACTTTTCCCTAGCCTTGGAAGTTTCTTCCCTGTGTGACTGCCCCCCAGCCTCGAAGGCTGGCATCCGTGGTCACCAGGACCCAGTCCTGTATGCCGAATCTGCGGCCCCCTAGAAGATGAGCACTCTGCAGCCACCACAACAGCGACACCCTGGCCCATGGAGACAGGGTTATTCGCCGATGCATCTGAAGATGCGACCCGGACCACTTGTCCCACAGATCCCACTGGAAGATCCTTGCATGGGACCTGGCGAATGGAATTTCTTCGTAAGAAGCTACCATCATTCCCAGGGCTCGCGTGCATTGATGCACCGACACCTGTATCTGTATTAGGAGGTCTCTGTCTAGAGACGACAACTCCTTGGACTTCTCCTCCAGGAGAAAACCTTTTTATCCTGTTCTGTGTCCAGAACCATACCCAGGAACAGTAGACGCATCGTAGGAACCAGCTGCGACTTTGGAATATTCAGAAACCAGCCGTGCTGTTGTAGCACTTCCCGAGATAGTGCTACTCCGACGAACAACTGCTCCCTGGACCTCGCCTTTATAAGGAGATCGTCCAAGTACGGGATAATTATTTCGGCCATTACCTTGGTAAATACCCTCGGTGCCGGGGACAGACCAACGGCAACGTCTGGAATTGGTAATGACAATCCTGTACCACAATTTTGAGGTACTCCTGGTGAAGAGGGTAAATAGGGACATGCAGGTAAGCATCCTTGATGTCCAGCGATACCATGAAATTCTCCAGGCTTGCAATAATCGCCCTGAGCGATTCCATTTTGAACTTGAACCTTCGTATATAAGTGTTCAAGGCTTTCAATTTTAGAATGGGTCTCACCGAACCGTCTGGTTTCGGTACCACAACATTTTGGAATAGTAACCCCCGCCTTGTTGAAGGAGAGGTACCTTGATTTCACCTGCTGGAAGTACAGCTTGTGAATTGCCGCCAGTACTACCTTTCTCCGAGGCAGCAGGCAAGGCTGATGTGAGGTAACGGCGAGGGGGAGTCGCCTCGAACTCCAGCCTGTATCCCTGTGATACTATTTGCAGAACCTAGGGATCCACCTGTGGGCAAGCCCACTGGTCCCTGAAGTTCCCGAGACTCGCCCCTACCGCACCTGTCTCCACCTGTGGAGCCCCAGCGTCATGCGGTGGACTCAGAGGAAGCGGGGGAAGATTTTTGATCCTGGGAACTGGCTGCTGGTGCAGCTTTTTCCTTCTTCCCTTGTCTCTGTGCAGAAAGGAAGCGCCTTTGACCCGCTTGCTTTTCTGAAGCCGAAAGGACTGTACCTGAAAATACGGTGCTTTCTTAGGCTGTGAGGAAACCTGAGGTAAAACATTTTTCTTCCCAGCTGTTGCTGTGGATACGAGGTCCCAGAGACCATCCCCAAACAATTCCTCACCCTTATAAGGCAAAATCTCCATGTGCCTTGTACAGGCAGCATCACCTGTCCACTGCCGGGTTTCTAATACCCTCCTGGCAGAATGGACATTACATTAATTCTGGATGCCAGCCGGCAAATATCCCTCTGTGCATCCTTTATATATAAGACGACGTCTTTAATATGCTCTATGTTAGCAAAATATTATCCCTGTCTTAGAGTATTAATATTATCTGACAGGGTATCAGACCACGCTGCAGCAGCACTATTTATGCTGAGGCAATTGCAGGTCTCAGTATATAACCTGAGTGTGTATATACAGACTTCAGGATAGCCTCCTGCTTTTTATCAGCAGGCTCCTTCAAGGTGGCCGTATCCTAAGACGGCAGTGCCACCTTTTTTGACAAACGTGTGAGCGCCTTATCCACCCTAAGGGATATCTCCCAACGTGACCTATCCTCTGGCGGGAAAGGGTACGCCATCAGTAACTTTTTAGAAATTACCAGTTTCTTATCGGGGGAACCCACGCTTCTTTACACACTTCATTCATTCATTCATCTGATGGGGGAACAAAACACTGGCTGCTTTTTCTCCCCAAAAATAAAACCCCTTTTATGTGGTACTTGGGTTCATGTCAGAAATGCGTAACACATTTTTCATTGCCGAGATCATGTAACGGATGTTCCTAGTGGATTGTGTATATGTCTCAACCTCGTCGACACTGGAGTCAGACTCCGTGTCGACATCTGTGTCTGCCATCTGAGGTAACGGGCGTTTTTCTGAGCCCCTGATGGCCTTTGAGACGCCTGGGCAGGCGCGGGCTGAGAAGCCGGCTGTCCCACAGCTGTTACGTCATCCAGCCTTTTATGTGAGGAGTTGACATTGTCGGTTTATACCTTCCACCTATCCATCCACTCTGGTGTCGGCCCCACAACATCCCATTTATCGGCCTCTGCTCCGCCTCCACGTAACCTTCCTCATCCAACATGTCGACACAGCCGTACCGACACACCGCACACACACAGGGAATGCTCTGACTGAGGACAGGACCCCACAAAGTCCTTTGGGGAGACAGAGAGAGAGTATGCCAGCAGACACCAGAGCGCTATATAATGCAGGGATTAACACTATAACTGAGTGATTTTTCCCCCAATAGCTGCTTGTATACATATATTGCGCCTAAATTTAGTGCCCCCCCCCTCTCTTTTTAATCCTTTGAGCCTGAAAACTACAGGGGAGAGCCTGGGGAGCTTTCTTCCAGCTGCACTGTGAAGAGAAAATGGCGCCAGTGTGCTGAGGGAGATAGCTCCGCCCCTTTTTCGCTGACTTTTCTCCCGCTTTTTTATGGAATCTGGCAGGGGTATTTATCACATATATAGCCTCTGGGGCTATATATTGTGATTATTTGCCAGCCAAGGTGTCTTATATTGCCCTCAGGGCGCCCCCCCCCAGCGCCCTGCACCCATCAGTGACCGGAGTGTGAGGTGTACATGAGGAGCAATGGCGCACAGCTGCAGTGCTGTGCGCTACCTTGGTGAAGACCGAAGTCTTCTGCCGCCGATTTTCCGGACTCTTCATGCTTCTGGCTCTGTAAGGGGGACGGCGGCGCGGCTTCGGGAACGAACACCAAGGTCGGGTCCTGCGGTCGATCCCTCTGGAGCTAATGGTGTCCAGTAGCCTAAGAAGCCCAAACTACCACCTGTTAGGTAGGTTCGCTTCTTCTCCCCTTAGTCCCTCGTTGCAGTGAGTCTGTTGCCAGCAGATCTCACTGTAAAATAAAAAACCTAAATATACTTTCTTTCTAGGAGCTCAGGAGAGCCCCTAGTGTGCATCCAGCTCAGCCGGGCACAGAAATCTAACTGAGGTCTGGAGGAGGGTCTTAGTGGGAGGAGCCAGTGCACACCAGGTAGTCCTAAAGCTTTCTTTAGTTGTGCCCAGTCTCCTGCGGAGCCGCTAATCCCCATGGTCCTTACGGAGTCCCAGCATCCACTTAGGACGTCAGAGAAATAACATTTGCAGAGAGAGTTAGATTTTGGTGGGTTATATTATTTGTGCAGGGTAAATACTGGCTGCTTTATTTTTACACTGCAATTTAGATTTCAGTTTGAATACACCCCACCCAAATCTAACTCTCTCTGCACATGTTATATCTGTCCCCCCTGCAGTGCACATGGTTTTGCCCAACTGCTAACAAATTTGATGCTGCGATCAACTCAGAATTAGGCCCATTGTGTAACCGCTAGGAAAGCCAAATACTAACATTAATTCTAGCCTGTACTAAGACAATCCAGCCCTCTTTATACTCTATGCACGTCATGTTTTATCATAACAACAACATATGCACTGCCAACACCCCAGCAGCACCCAGGCGTAAATCCCCTCCCCACCCACCTTTACTGCCAACATTCCAGCTGCCCCCAGACATACATCCCCTCCGCACCCATCTTCACTGCCAACACCCCAGCAGCACGCAGGCGTAAATCCCCTCCCCACCCACCTTTACTGCCAACATTCCAGCTGCCCCCAGACATACATCCCCTCCGCACCCATCTTCACTGCCAACACTCCAGCTACACCCAACGTAGCTGGAGTAAGGCTTTGGGGGGCCAACGTCACTTAAGACTGGAGGAAGAGGGGATCGGGTTCTTGTGCCTTTGGTGTGTACATGAAAAGTTGGTTTGATCACACATCACGCCCCCATTGCAGGTTACACAGGGTGGGTTGACTGTTGATCGCTTCCCCAGTGGCTGGGCTGCCCCTTGCCTTGCGGGCACAGCAGGTTAGAGAAAGATTCCCCCCTATCGTTCCTCCCCGTGGGACACTGCAGCCCAAAGGGGATACAGTACCTGAAAATCAGGGCTGTACCTCCAAATTCGGGATAGTTGAGGGGTATACATACATACATAGCAATACCACACACATATACACATGCAATACATACTATTTAACGGCGGCTGGGATGCCGGCTGTCACGATACCGACAGTGGCATCCCGGCCGCCAGTATGCCGGCAGCGGAGCAAGCGATAGAAAGCCCCTTGCGGACCCGGTGTCCTGCTGCACTCGCCACGGGTTCTATTCTCCATCTATGGTAGTCGTGGACACTCACAGCGGGAGAAAAGCCTGTGGCGCTGGTATTCCGGCGCGGGTATTTCACCGCCTGTCAGGATTCCGGCGTCGGCATTGTGACCGCCGGGATCCAGACAGGTGGTCTCGTATACACATACATACAGTCACACACATACATGGGCCCTGTGTGCGGTAGGATCCCAGTACCTGATTATTCCTGCTCTGGGGCGCATTAAGCAGAACCTTAGAGCTAAGAAGGAAGTCCCACTTCATGGCTGATGCCCGGAGGTGACCACCTTCTGTGTCTCCTGTACTTGCACCCCTCTGTGCACAGATAGATAATGCTACACAAGTGTCTTGTAATCAGCCTGAGGAAGCTCTTGAGTGAAATGTTTATGTAACAGAGACACCGGGAAATTAACCCACAACGTGACGCGCCGGCACACGCCCTGGGAGTGGCTAGTGAATAAAAACATTTTCCGTCCTTAGTACAATGAGGAGCTGGGGAAATTCTCTGGATTGCAGGAACGCTGATACCTGTATTTAGGCAAGCTAAGATAATGCTACAAGCCATATGATCATTTCCTGCTTCGGTGACTTCAATTTCAAACCTATTATTTCCCCTCATGCATGTAAATACATTTTTGTGATTGCAGACAAATAGGAAGCGGATCTTACAGCGTGACGCGCGGCCTGTGTGGATCTTATTATGTTGTAATAAAAGAATCTGCAAATATTAAATCTCTCTGCACTATAATGCAGAATTGTGAGGATGGGGGGGGGGTGTAACAGTCTAGATTGATTTAACAAAAGCTAATAATATTTGTAAGAGTATTTTGTAGTTGTATTTACTGTGTATCATTTATAATGGACTGTACGTCTTGCTGTTGTACCAGTGCGATTGGTATGATCACCCAGCACAGGTCGTGGTGCATGGCTGACCTAACCTACGATGTCCGGAGATGCCTCGGCGCTCTATAACTGAGTGTAGCGGTGCTGAGAGGTGGGAATATCTCCAGAGGCGCACTGTGGGAAACTATGGGGGTAATTCCAAGTTGATCGCAGCAGGAACTTTGTTAGCAGTTGGGCAAAACCATGTGCACTGCAGGGGGGGGGCAGATATAACATGTGCAGAGAGAGTTAGATTTGGGTGGGTTATTTTGTTTCTGTGCAGGGTAAATACTGGCTGCTTTATTTTTACACTGCAAATTAGATTGCAGATTGAACACACCCCACCCAAATCTAACTCTCTCTGCACATGTTACATCGGTCCCCCCTGCAGTGCACATGGTTTTGCCCAACTGCTAACAAAATTCCTGCTGCGATCAACTTGGAATTACCCCCTATAAGCGTCGCGTCACATTCTATCCCCGAATCACCCGTTTTATTAGCATAAACTTCTCTGACCTTCACTGAAGGCACAGCGCACTTTGGGCCCGATTCAGAGCTGAACGTGGCTGCGGCTATGCCATTTGGCAGTCGCCCATCTGCGACTTCATGCACATGCCGCTACAAAGCACTTCCCTGGTGTGTATCCGTACATCTGAGTGTGCAAGAACTGAATGTCCCACGTACGCTCTCCGCAGATGCTGTACTACCACCCGGTGCGTCTTTAGACTCCACCATTGGTCACACCATAGAAGCACTGGCATTTCTATAATGGGTGCAGTGTGTGCGGTGCACACGGGCCCCTGAGTCCACAGGGGGCCCCCACCGCACCCACTGCACCCATTTTTAAAATACCCACCCCTCCGAAGTCCAGCGCCGGCATCTGCAGCGCTGTTAGGACACAGTGAAAATGGCTCAGTGGCCATTTTCACAGAGTTCTGCGCACACGCAGTAGAGAAATCTCTGGGAAAATGGCCACCGCGCCATTTTCCCGGAGATCTGCGCATGCGCAGTAGAGTCTGAGCCCTCTAGTGTTCAGACTCTACAGCCCTCCGGGCAGAGAGGAGGGGGCCCGATGGAGGAGACTGAACACGGGCCTCCTACTCTCTTAAAACGCCCCTGCGTAGAAGTGTGCACCAGCCTACGGCAGATTTACTGTGTGACTGCTCCCTGCAAAGTGAAAGACTGAGCGTCTGTCTACGCAAACACTTCAGCTCCCTCAGAAAAACCTGGGTCACAATCCAACACGGGGAGCGTCAGGGTTGGACCTGGGAATGACCTGCAGTGTGAATGGGTAACCTGGGTCATACGACCTGGGTTCTGTTTACAGCCTGGGGAGAGGCGGATTTCCCGGTGCTTTGAGATGATGTCATCTCCAAGCACCGGGAGTAGAGGGACTGTACCAATGTGCCGTGTAAACAGCGCCAACCAGGGTATAACATGGATCAAAGCCGCAGTGAGGACGGGATCTGCCCCGTGTCTGACCCAGATTGGACTAGGGACTTTGGTGGATGTTAGTCTGATGTCTCCTGCATTAACAATTTACTAAAGGTATGTCGGCAAAAGGTCGCCATTAACAATGATGACATCTTTACAACGTTGACAGGCGACATGTTGTCATTCACAGAATGATGACATCTGGGTTAGGCTGCAGTCGGGAGGGTTGGGATAACGCTATGGGGGGGGGGGGGGGGGGGTATTAGGGTTAGACACTGGAGGGAGGGATAGGGATGACCACCGGGACCTGGAAGGCACCGCTGAAGCAGGTGCAGTCGAAAGGAGCAGGTAAGTGACCGCTGGGCCACAGTACGAAATGTTGGCATTCTAACATGTCGACATTTCACCACTGTCTACATGAAGAGCGTAGCCATGGTGAACGTCGGCAGTATGACCATGTCAACATTATAACATTTTGTACCCAATCTTTAATCAATAGCTCTGATACTTACAAATACTTAGGGGTAAATTTACTAAGATGGGAGTTTTTTTAGAACAGGTGATGTTGCTCTTAGCAACCAATCAGATTCTACTTAACATTTTTCTAGCTGCTTCTAGAAGATAACGGATAGAATCTGATTGGTTGCTATGGGCAACCTCACCAGTTCTTAAAAAGTCCCACCTTAGTAAATGTATCGCATTCTGTACAACTGTTCTACCTGCCGTCTCCACGTGGTTCTCCTCATTACATAAAGTGGGCGTCAGACACGTTTTTCATCATTGGAATTTATTTAAAAAAGCCAAACAATACAAAAACATCAATTAATCTATAGGTTTCATGAAAACGTGAGTTTTAATTAAAATGATCTCTGCCTGATATTTAGAATGAATGTGCGGCATGTGATTACAAATAACACATCCTGTAAAGTACTAGAGGCGTATTTTATTTTTAGCAATGAATTAGGGTGAAAGGGTTCTGGAGATCAATCCAGTTTCTTTGTACGCACGCATTTTGGATTTATAAACTTTAAAGATGTGAAGTTATTATAGTCTTATTAAAGTAATTAGGTGATAAAAGTAGACACTGTTCAGTGGAGTTTAGTACAGCGGCCGCGCTTGTTTTCTATTAGAAAGTTATTTATCAGTCTGTGCTCTATGAGCTGTGGAAAACGTTAATGCGGCTCTGCTGCCTTGTAAATGTGCTCATCCTGTTTCAATCAAATATAAATATCAGCTGATACGTTACAAGCGAACACTGAGTGTTCTTATCGCAGGAACTGGCGAAGGAAGTCATTGTAAGGTATCTTAGATTTAACGTTTTCGTCAAAGTGATTCAGAATGTGGAAGAATTCATCCTCTGAAAGGTTAATGCCGAATTTCCGCAGCACCTGCAGAAAGAAAGAAAGAGTGATTACGTCAGCATAAAGCACTGATCCACCCAGGCTGAGAGACTGAATGTAGCTCCACAGGACTGATCCGCCCAGGCTGAGAGACTGAATGTAGCTCCACAGGACTGATCCACTTAGGCTGAGAGACTGAATGTAGCTTCAAATGACTTAGCCACCCAGGCTGAGAGACTGAATGTAGCTCCACAGGACTGATCCACTTAGGCTGAGAGACTGAATGTAGCTTCAAATGACTTAGCCACCCAGGCTGAGAGACTGAATGTAGCTCCACAGGGCTGATCCACCCAGGCTGAGACTGAATGTAGCTCCAAAAGACTTGTCCACCCAGGCTGAAAGACTGAATGTAGCTCCACAGGACTTATCCACCCAGGCTGACAGACTGAATGTAGCTTCAAATGACTTAGCCACCCAGGCTGAGACTGAATGTAGCTCCAAAGGACTTGTCCACCCAGGCTGAAAGACTGAATGTAGCTCCACAGGACTTATCCACCCAGGCTGACAGACTGAATGTAGCTCCACAGGACTTATCCACACAGGCTGAAAGACTGAATGTAGCTCCACAGGACTTGTCCACCCAGGCTGAGAGACTGAATGTAGCTCCAAAGGACTTGTCCACCCAGGCTGAGAGACTGAATGTAGCTCCACAGGACTGATCCACCCAGGCTGAGACTGAATGTAGTTCCAAAGGACTGATCCGTCCAGGCTGAGAGACTGAATGTAGCTCCACAGGACTGATCCACCCAGGCTGAGACTGAATGTAGTTCCAAAGGACTGATCCGCCCAGGCTGAGAGACTGAATGTAGCTCCACAGGACTGATCCACCCAGGCTGAGAGACTGAATGTAGCTTCAAATGACTTAGCCACCCAGGCTGAGAGACTGAATGTAGCTCCACAGGGCTGATCCACCCAGGCTGAGAGACTGAATGTAGCTCCACAGGACTTATCCACCTATGCTGAGAGACTGAATGCAGCTCCACAGGACTGATCCACCCAGGCTGAGACTGAATGTAGCTCCACAGGACTGATCCACCCAGGCTGAGACTGAATGTAGCTCCAAAGGACTTGTCCACAAAGGCTGAAAGACTGAATGTAGCTCCACAGGACTTATCCACCCAGGCTGACAGACTGAATGTAGCTCCACAGAACTTATCCACACAGGCTGAAAGACTGAATGTAGCTCCACAGGACTTGTCCACCCAGGCTGAGAGACTGAATGTAGCTCCACAGGACTGATCCACCCAGGCTGAGACTGAATGTAGTTCCAAAGGACTTATCCTCCCAGGCTGAGAGACTGAATGTCAGCCTGGGTGGATAAGTCCTTTGAAGCTACATTCAGTCTCTCAGCCTGGGTGGATCAGTCCTTTGAAGCTACATTCAGTCTCTCAGCCTGGGTGGATAAGTCCTCTGAAGCTACATTCAGTCTCTCAGCCTGGGTGGATAAGTCCTCTGAAGCTACATTCAGTCTCTCAGCCTGGGTGGATAAGTCCTTTGAAGCTACATTCAGTCTCTTAGCCTGGGTGGATAAGTCCTCTGAAGCTATAGTCAGTCTCTCAGCCTGGGTGGATAAGTCCTTTGGAGCTACAGTCAGTCTCTCAGCCTGGGTGGATAAGTCCTTTGAAGCTACATTCAGTCTCTCAGCCTGGGTGGATAAGTCCTTTGGAGCTACAGTCAGTCTCTCAGCCTGGGTGGATAAGTCCTTTGGAGCTACAGTCAGTCTCTCAGCCTGGGTGGATAAGTCCTTTGAAGCTACAGTCAGTCTCTCAGCCTGGGTGGATAAGTCCTTTGGAGCTATGCACCTCCCATACGTACATTCCTATGGTGTGTGCAACACTGGGGGAACATGGCTGCGGCATCATGGTGGGAGGCATGGTTATGCCACCCCTGCCCGGTACTGGCTCTGGGTTAGGTTCTCACCTTACAAGTCCTTACCTCAGACAATTGCTCCCTGCTTGATTGTATTAATACTGTAATTTTACCTGTTTAAAATCCTGAATGCTGATATACCCCGTCCGTGCGTCATCATACGACTGGAACATTCTTCTCATTGGTCTCCAGCCATTCGCTATCTTAGGCTGGATTCTGAGCATTATGTCCATGAACCAGGGTTTGTGCAGTTCTGTGCTCATCTAAAATCCAATGAAATACACAAGTACATAAATAGCTGTATATAAAATGTTCAAAGCTGACGAGGATTACAATGGGCCTAATACTGAGTTGATCGCAGCAGCAAATTTGTTAGCAGTTGGGCAAAACCATGTGCAGTGCAGGGGGGACAGATGTAACATGTGCAGAGAGAGTTGGATTTGGGTGGGGTGTATTCAAACTGAAATCTAAATTGCAGTGTAAAAATAAAGCAGCCAGTATTTACCCTGCACAGAAACAAAATAACACACCCAAATCTAACTCTCTCTGCACATGTTACATCTCCCCCCCCCCCCCCCCCCCCCTGCAGTGCACATGGTTTTGCCCAATTACTAACAAACTTGCTGCTGCGATCAACTCAGAATTACCCCCAATGGGGGTCATTCCGAGTTGATCGTAGCTGTGCTAAATTTAGCACAGCTACGATCATCTTCCCTGACATGCGGGGGGACGCCCAGCACAGGGCTAGTCCGCCCCGCATGTCAGTCCGGCCCCCCCTGCACAAATACAAAAGCATTGCATAACGGCGATGCCTTTGTATTTGAGGAGTAACTCCCGGCCAGCGCAGCTCCTGTGGCTGGCCGGGAGTTAATTGTCGCTGCCACTGGCCGCAGCGGCTGCGTGAGACGTCACGCAGCTGCCGCGGCCCGCCCCCCCCAACGGTCTGGCCACGCCTGCGTTGGCCGGACCGCTCCCCCTAAACGGCGGCTTAACACCGCCGTTCAGCCCCCTCCCGCCCAGTGACCGCCTCTGTCTCAGAGGCGATCGCTAGACGAAAACTGCCATGCGCCGGCGCACTGCGGCACCAGCGCATGCGAAGTTCCAACCCAATCGCTGCGAGAAACTGCAGCGGGCGATCGGGTCGGAATGACCCCCTATGTTCTATAGGAGCGATGGGCAGCATGTAGCTCTCTGAATTTGGAGAACTACAGATCCCAGCAGGGCTCTGGAAATACCTCAAAATGAAAACAGTTGAATCTATTTTTATTTATTTGAATGGCTCAACAGGTAAAGAAAAAACTGCAGTGACATAACCTTAAAGCTTGCACTGAGATTGTATATACGTCAGACCAAGTCACTGACTACAGTGGGACGGGTATTCAGATATATAACTGGAATATGAAACTATGCAATTAATTATTCAGTACCCCGAGCTGTTCTGACAATCACACAAAGCTTGGTTCCCAGGTAAGTAGATTTATTTCTGCAAAGCTGTATGCTATAAGCAGCAATGCCGTATGGGCCTAATTCAGACCTGATCGCAGCAGCAAATTTGTTAGCTAATGGGCAAAACCATGTGCGGCAGATGTAACATGTGCAAAGAGAGTTAGATTTGGGTGGGTGTGTTCAAACTGAAATCTAAATTGCAGTGTTTAAATAAAGCAGCCAGTATTTACCCTGCACAGAAACAATATAACCCACCTAAATCTAACTCTCCCTGCACATGTTACATCTGCCCCACTCCCCCTGCAGTGCACATGATTTTGCCCATTAGCTAACAAATTTGCTGCTGCAATCAGGTCTGAATTAGGCCTTATAGGGGGTCATTCCGAGTTGTTCGCTCATTGCCGATTTTCGCTATGCTGCGATTAGTTGCTAAATGCGCATGGTACGCAGTGCGCATGCGCTTAGTTATTTAACACAAAACTTAGTAGATTTGCTGTTGCTCGAGCAAAGCTTTTCAGTCGCTCTGATGATCGTTGAGTGATTGACAGGAAAGGGGCGTTTCTGGGCGGCAACTCAGCGTTTTCCCGGCGTTTGCAAAAAAATGCAGGCATGTCAGGGAAAAACGCGGGAGTGTCTGGAGAAACGGGGGAGTGGCTGGCCGAACGCAGAGCGTGTTTGTGACGTCAAACCAGGAACTAAACGGACCGAGCTGATCGCAATCTAGGAGTAGGTCTGGAGCTACTCAGAAACTGCAAAGAATTATTTATTAGCAGTTCTGCTAATCTTTCGTTCGCAATTCTGCTAAGCTAAGATACACTCCCAGAGGGCGGCGGCCTAGCGTGTGCAATGCTGCTAAAAGCAGCTAGCGAGCGAACAACTCGGAGTGAGGGCCTATGTCCGCTACATACCGGTAGTCGTGGCTTCTGCAGCTTCATCCTCTGCAAGAGGGCGTTTCCTTGTGGCTTCGGCCCGAGCGTGACGTTACGCAGGAGGTCTGAGTAGGAGAGCTTGCCGTTGTTTCGTAAGTCATATTTCAGTGTTAGCTGCTCCAGTTCCTCCTCAGAAAGGTCCATGTTAAATCTTCTCATTACAGCTGAAATAAGGTATTAAAAGTGGCACCAAGTTGTTTCTATAATTGTCATACCTAAGTGTGTCCTACATCATCTGAGCCGGTGATACGGGTTTTCTGAGTACATAAAGACTAAAAGACTGAGGGGCTGATTCACAGACAGATGCTGGACAGAGAAAGTCTCAGCTGTCCAATGTTTTCTTAGCTGTGTCTGCGTCAGAGCCACATTGAGCATGTGCTGCGTTATTGCTACGGCACCGGACGCAGTTTGGGGGAAGCCGCAGCGTTTCACAAAACGAAGGGAGCGAAGAGGCCAGTGACTGCTTCTTCCGACTCTGATTTCCTGGTCTCAGGAGATGTGGTGTCCAGTCTGAGTAACCTTAGGGTTATGCTGGAGGAAGAGAAATGCAGATGCACACTCCTAGCACTAAGAACACTGATCGCAAGAATAATAAAAAAAAAAAACCCTCACAATTAACATGGAGTATAATTGAAGTTCTCAGCACACATTTGCGCAAATATGCGGGCTCATGAACCGCGACCAGGTGACTTCATCACATGGGTCCCTAACATTCCTAATACTACGATAGTATACTCCATGATAACTGTGAGGTTTATTTAAATTATTCTTACTATCAGTGTTCTTAGTCCTATGAGTGTGCGTCTGCATTTCTCTTCCTACAGAATAGTATTAGAAGCCTCAGCATGATGGCACCTCTTAGTAATAGGGTGTGCAGTCCAGCCGCCTCCCCCCTTTAACCTTAGGGCTACGCAGATGACCGATGTTCATGCAGATGATTTGACGCTGCGTCTTTGGGCACCGTAGCGGATTAGAGTAGCCGGCAGGAGACTTTCTATTTACACAGTACACCTCCTGCGGAATTTCAATATGGACGCACAGCTGCTGCATACAAAGAAGCAGCAGCACAGACAATACCGTCCACCTCTGAATCAGCCCGAGTTCTGGTGCACGTACAGTAGATTATTTTAGCCCACGGTTACCTACTCTCAGGATGTCTCTCAGAATGGCTAATTCTACTCTCAATCTCTGTAACATCACAGATACTCATTACACATCCATCCTTCCCCAGAGTCAGAGTAATGTCAATCCACCCATACCACCCCAGCGATTTGCTATCATTTGTATACTTGTGTGGCAAGAGATCTCTTCCTCTCAGGGTTGCAGCCAAGGAAGCGTCCTTACACCAATCACAAGGCCACTCCATGGAGTTCTGCAGCAACAAGAGAGTACAACGTAGTACGCGGGGGATATGGGGAAAGTTTAGTATGGTCTGAGTGAGGACCTTCTAAGATCAAGCAAAGGGATCAAGGTTTAAAGCCCACCAATTTCATAGGTGTGTTGACAGATGCAGTGGGCCCCCCAATATAAATATTTTGTCCGCTGGGTGCCACAGTGTTTTGCCACGGATTGCCTCTTTTTTCCCTGTTCTCTATTCCATATACCATGTGACCTAGGTTTGGCTCAACTGAGTCTCTGTCTGATTATTCTACGGTGACATGGTGGACAAAGCCCAATGGGGAGAGGGGAATCAGCCGCTCAGCAACCCCTAATACACTTAGGATACTGTTCCGGGAGAGAGTGCGGTGCACTGACCACGTGCTACATTAATGCTCGCTCCCGCCAGGCGCTATGTAATAGGCAGATAAACAGAAGATGCAGAACCAACAAGTAAAGATTTTCAGCCTTAGCAAGTTCCCGGCACCACTGTAGAAACACGTTCCTTGTTACTGTACCTGAGAAGTCAGATGGAGTAATCGCTCCCTGCTTATCAGGATCTTTTTCCTTTAACGCTTTATATACCTCCTGCCAGCATTTTCCCAGATTACTTTGAAACCTATTTTCTACTTGCTCGCAGTTAACGAGTGGCACCGAGCGTGGCGCGGCTGTGCGTGGCCTTTGGACAGGAGTCTGTAAAAACGAAGGAATTCAAATCAGATTATTATACATATATCCTTGTACGGAACTTTTTCACCCAATCACTCTTACTACCCCCAGCAAAAACACATACCATTATCCCACTGGGATCGGTATGAAATACCTCCAATCAAAATCCTGACGGTCAAAATCCCGACAAGGTCAAAATCCCGACATGGACAAAATCCCGACATTTAAAATCCCGACAAGGTCAAAATACCGACATGTAAAATGCGACAGGTCAAAATACCGACATGCGTTTTTCATTGTGTTTTTGTGTGTATGTCGACATAGATCGACATGGACACCATATATGTGTACCGCGTCCCCTCACATGGCTCGCTGAGCTCGCCATGCTTCGGGCACAGTGCCTCGCTGCGCTCGGCACACTATTATATTCCCCCTCCAGGTTCACTGGGATGGTAAAGTATGAACAAGTCGGTTTCATTCAAAAAATAATGAAAAACTCATGTCGGCATTTTGACCTGTCGGCATTTTACATGTCAGTATTTTGACCTTGTCGGTATTTTAAATGTCGGTATGTTGTCCATGTCGGTATTTTGACATTGTCAGTATTTTGACCATCGGTCAATTGCGGTCGGGATTTCGACCGTCGGGATTTTGATTGGAGGTAAATTGACTGCATCCCATCCCACTTATTACACCAGCATGCGGCGCACACCCCGCACCCATTCTAGTTATGCCAATGAATGGCTGGCCAGTTTGTCCTGTTAGAGGTAAGTAGCTCTAAGGAAACATCTCATGTGGTGAAGCGAGATATTGAATTGGGTTCAGTATGAATATAAAGGGCTTTGAAGGTTCCAGGCGTAGCACAAATGGGGTCGTGGTTTGAGGATCCAGTGGGCCTGGCATAAATAGGATGGGTGTGGTATGTTAGGTAGATTAGACTTAGGTCGACAGTGTCTAGGTCGACCACTATTGGTCGACAGTAAGTAGGTCGTCATGGTTTCTAGGTCGACGGGGACTCTAAGTCGACATGTACTAGGTCGACATGACAAAAGGTCGACGTGGGTTTTTAAAAAAACTTTTTTTGGTGTAGTTTCCTTTGTAGAGTGACCGGGAACCCCAATTTAGTGCACCGTGTCACCTCGCATGGTTAGCTTTGCTCGCCATGCTTCGGGCAAGGTTACCGCTCCCAACTGTAGTCCACGTGAATCGTAAAGTGTGAAAAAGTAAAAAAAATAAAAATAAAATGTGAAAAACTCATGTTGACCTTCTGTCATGTCAACCTAGAACATGTCGACCTAGAGTCCCTGTCGACCTAGAAACCATGTTGACCTACTTATTGTCGACCTAACAACCCGATCCCAACAGGATAGTAATACGTGATGTGTATGAGCCACTATATATCCTAATTTCTATCTATACATTGTGGTATGTGTTTATTTAAATAAACTAAAAAAAAAACCCACAAAGGATAACGGCAGGTACTTACAGTTGGCTTATGAAAAATAGATGGTGCCGTTTTGGGCCGCCTGGCTCCTGGTGGCACTCGGACTTGCGTGACCGGCGACTCCGACTTGTAGCTTGCTTCACTATTGCGAGATAAAAGGTCTCGTAACGGAGTTGCTGGCATTTCACAGCTGAACTTCTTCAAGAACTCGTGGTATAAGAGATTACCGTAGGAATTCAGAGGCAATGTGTTCCAAAGGTTTTCGAACTGTGTAAAAGATTTTCATATATTTAAATCAGTGCATATACAATCGTGTGATTGGTGGTAGGGAGCAGCAGCCAATAAAGGAGAGGGCGGAGACAGAAAATTGAGTAAACAATTTAGGATTTTTATTTTTTTAGAGAAAATGTTAATTTATGGAAAAAGGTAGTGGCGAATTTCCCATAAGGCACGTGCCTAGGGGCAGCGCTTGTTTTGGGTCGGCACTTGGATGCTTGTGTTGGCACTGTCAGCCCAAAAAGTACCAGTGACTGAAAAACATTTTCACTGTACTGTACCATATGCCATCTTGAATGTAACGGGTAGGACATGCACATACTACCCCTGTAAGCGGATCCGGCAAGGATCCCCGCATTCGGGAATCTGGCAGTCGAAATCCCAACACTGCCCTGAATGCCGACGCTGGGATCCCTAAAGAAGGTCTGTAAGCTATGTGGAGGGAGTTAGGGTGGGGAGCGAGCTTAGGTTTAGACTGTGTGGTGGTGGGGGTTTAGGGTTAGGCTGCGAGGAGGGAGGGTTTGGCACCACCGGGGAGGGCTATGGTTAGGCACCACTAGGGAGGGTTAGTGTTAGGCTGTGGGGAAGGAGGGTTTTGGCAAGGCACAACAAGGGAGGGAGGGTTAGTGTAAGGCTGCTGGGAGAGAGGGTTAGTGTAAGGCTGCGGGGAGGGAGGGTTAGTGTAAGGCTGCGGGGAGGGAGGGTTAGTGTAAGGCTGCGGGGAGGGAGGGTTAGTGTAAGGCTGCGGGGAGGGAGGGTTAGTGTAAGGCTGCGGGGAGGGAGGGTTAGGGTTAGGCTGCGGGGAGGGAGGGTTAGGCTGCGGGGAGGGAGGGTTAGGGTTAGTGTAAGGCTGCGGGGAGGGAGGGTTAGTGTAAGGCTGCGGGGAGGGAGGGTTAGTGTAAGGCTGCGGGGAGGGAGGGTTAGGGTTAGTGTAAGGCTGCGGGGAGGGAGGGTTAGTGTAAGGCTGCGGGAGGGAGGGTTAGTGTAAGGCTGTGGGGAGGGAGGGTTAGTGTAAGGCTGTGGGGAGGGAGGGTTAGTGTAAGGCTGCGGGGAGGGAGGGTTAGTGTAAAGCTGCGGGGAGGGAGGGTTAGTGTAAGGCTGCGGGGAGGGAGGGTTAGTGTAAGGCTGCGGGGAGGGAGGGTTAGGGTTAGGCTGCGGGGAGGAAGGGTTAGGGTTAGTGTAAGGCTACGGGGAGGGAGGGTTAGTGTAAGGCTGCGGGGAGGGAGGGTTAGTGTAAGGCTGTGGGGAGGGAGGGTTAGTGTAAGACTGCGGGGAGGGAGGGTTAGTGTAAGGCTGCGGGGAGGGAGGGTTAGTGTAAGGCTGCGGGGAGGGAGGGTTAGTGTAAGGCTGCGGGGAGGGTTAGGCTGCGGGGGAAGGGGGGTTAGGGTCAGGCTGCGGGAGAGGAGGGTTAGGGCTAGGGAGGGTAGGGATTAGGGATAGATCACTTACGCACTAGGTGTTGGGATGCTGACAGTCGGGATACCGCTGTCGGTTTTCTGAATGCCGGCATCCCAAGCGCCAGGAGCCGGATAGGGAGGCCAATCCCGGGATCGGCGGGATCCCGGGATTTGGGCCCAAAAATGCCGGGATTTGAATCCCGGGATTGGAGCCTCCAATCCCGGGATTCAAGGCATTACAGTGCGCATGTGCGGGAGGGTTGGTAGCGGTGCGGGAGGGTGGGTGTAATTAATAACACTTACTATTAGGCGGGCGGCCGCGGCAGCCATGGACAAGCTGAACGCGGCGGCACTTCAAATGTAGCGCCGGCCGCCAGCCAATCAGAGCTGGCGGACCAGCAGCCAATCAAGGAAGCTGCCGCAGCAGCGGCAGCCAATCAGGAACGACTGCTGCGGCCGCTTCCCTGATTGGCTGCCGGTCCGCCAGCTCTGGTTGGCTGGCGGCCGGCGCTTCATTTGAAATGCAGCCGTGTTCAGTGTGTCCATGGCTGCCGCGGCCGCCCACCTAATAGTAAGTGTTATTACTCACACCCACCCTTCGTCCCGCGCCGCTACCTACACCCTCCCTTCCGCACCACTACGTACACCCACCCTCCCACACCGCTACCTACCCCCTCCCTACCTCCCGCACCGCTACCTACACCCTCCCTCCCTCCCTCCCTCCCACACCGCTACCTACACCCTCCCTCCAGCGCTGCTCCCTACAACCTTCACTGGTCCCTACTGCAATTTCGGGATCCCTGGAATCCCAGGATTGAACGTTTTTCAATCCCGAATCCCGGGATTGAAAAAACGGCCCGGGATTGGCCTCCCTAGAACCGGATACCACCCCCCTGTAATCTGTCCTACTTAGTAAATATGTGCACATAATTAAAAATAAAAATTTTTCATAGTTATTGGCTTTTTCTTTATTACTCTATTAATTGGTTATCTTCAAATGAGGGCTTATAACCAATCAATAAAAAAAATAAAATGAGGCAGGCGGGGAGCGGCATTTACTGTTGTGCCTAGGGGCGCCTTCAGACCTAAATCCGCCCCTGCAGAAAGGTGCTCTATAAAGGGCAAGTACTGCCTTTCCCAATGTCCATGTCTCAGTGATCCGGTCAGTAATATAATTGGCTTTTCGGTGACCTGGCATTTATTAGCTTTGAGGATAAGATGTTAGTAATATTCCTTACCTGGTCATCTGTCAGTAACATGAAATGTCTGTTGAAAATCTCTCGGAAATCCTCCTTTGAAACGACGTTTATGCCGGCATAATCTGTGTTTAGGAGATCCTGAGCGATGGAGTAAAACCGCGTGGTGACTATTTCTTGGATGTTTGGCAAGATGTCTGTCATGGTCATCTCTTGGCCAGATCTTTTCCTGGTGGCTCTCTCCACTCTCTCTGCCCAGGTGGAGTCAGTCTGTAAAGATAATGGAAAGGGGCGTAAAAGGGGGCTGTTTAAAAAGACATCATTCAGAAAAAGTTCATTACATCTGGCAGTGAGGTCCTTCTGCAGATTTATTCCCAGCTGTAGTCACTACTCGCTACCAAATGTTTTGTCCAAAAGTTAATGCTTTTTAAATGTACTAGCAATGTAAAACGTGTTTAATGTTACCATAAAACAGCAAGCAATAAGCCTGTGTGTCCGGCCGTCTTCCACAGTGAATTTAGGGGTTAAATCTTAGACGCCACTATCGGACACACCATCGAAAATCTGCACCATTGAAATTTGCACCATTGAAATCTGCACCATTGAAATTAGCACCATAAAAATCTGCACCATTGAAATCTGCACAATTGAAATTAGCACCATAGAAATCTGCACCATTGAAATCTGCACCATAGAAATCTGCACCATTGAAATTTGCACTATTGAAAATCTGCATCATTGAAAATCTGCACCATTGAAATTAGCACCATAGAAATTTGAACTAGCCCTAAGGCAGGTGTAGTTACTCTGTCTGTATATGGCCTCTTATGTGAGCGATTCGGCGTCTCTGTACACAATCAATATCAGCATCACGCTCACAAAACTCCCATAACACGGTCCATGAGTCCGCTAACCCATCTCCCTGTCACCGCCCAATACATTTCCAAAACATTTCTGAGACTGTGCGTCTCCTGTGCACCTCAATCACAACTGTGTATGCTGCCTAGACATATATGCAGAAGAAAAGACTCCCTCGTCTGCGGCCGGTATCGCAGCTGCGTCCGAATCAGTATCAAGCCCGACCACACACTTCCAACCGCATTGGTTTCAGCATCACATTTGCTTTCTAGCCACACACACACTACATGTATCTCTGTTAATTATGTTTAGTGGTTGGGCAACACACAAGATTGTGGCAGACATTTTGAAACATACTACCGTATGCACCACTGGGGGTAATTCCAAGTTGATCGCAGCAGGAATTTTGTTAGCAGTTGGGCAAAACCATGGTGGTCATTCCGAGTTGTTCGCTCGCAAGCTGCTTTTAGCAGCATTGCACACGCTAAGCCGCCGCCTACTGGGAGTGAATCTTAGCATAGTAAAATTGCGAACGAAAGATTCGCAATATTGCGAAAAGATTTCTCTGTGCAGTTTCTGAGTAGCTCGAGACTTACTCTGCCAGTGTGATCAGTTCAGTGCTTGTCGTTCCTGGTTTGACGTCACAAACACACCCAGCGTTCGCCCAGACACTCCTCCGTTTCTCCAGCCACTCCCGCGTTTTTCCCAGAAACGGTAGCGTTTTTTCACACACTCCCATAAAACGGCCAGTTTCCGCCCAGAAACACCCACTTCCTGTCAATCACATTACGAACACCAGAACGAAGAATAAACCTCGTAATGCCGTGAGTAAAATTCCTAACTGCATAGCAAATTTACTTGGCGCAGTCGCAGTGCGAACATTGCGTGTGCGCAATAAGCGGAAAATCGCTGCGATGCGAAGAAAATTACCGAGCGAACAACTCGGAATGACCACCCATGTGCACTGCAGGGGAGGCAGATATAACGTGCAGAGAGAGATAGATTTGGGTGTGGTGTGTTCAATCTCCAATCTAATTTGCAGTGTAAAAATAAAACAGCCAGTATTTACCCTGCACAGAAACAAAATAACCCACCCAAATCTAACTCTCTCTGCACATGTTATATCTGCCTCCCCTGCAGTGCACATGGGTGGTCATTCCGAGTTGTTCGCTCGGTAATTTTCTTCGCATCGCAGCGATTTTCCGCTTAGTGCGCATGCGCAATGTTCGCACTGCGACTGCGCCAAGTGAATTTGCTACGCAGTTAGGTATTTTACTCACGGCTTTTTCTTCGTTCAGGCGATCGTAGTGTGATTGACAGGAAGTGGGTGTTTCTGGGCGGAAACTGGACGTTTTATGGGTGTGTGCGGAAAAACGCTACCGTTTTTGGGAAAAACGCGGGAGTGGCTGAAGAAACGGAGGAGTGTCTGGGCGAACGCTGGGTGTGTTTGTGACGTCAAACCAGGAACGACAAGCACTGAACTGATCGCAGATGCCGAGTAAGTCTGGAGCTACTCAGAAACTGCTAAGAGGTGTGTAATCGCAATTTTGAGAATCTTTCGTTCGCAATTTTGCTAAGCTAAGATTCACTCCCAGTAGGCGGCGGCTTAGCGTGTGCAATGCTGCTAAAAGCAGCTTGCGAGCGAACAACTCGGAATGAGGGCCATGGTTTTGCCCAACTGCTAACAAAATTCCTGCTGCGATCAACTTGGAATTACCCACACTGTGCGGTATATTTACTAAAGTGCAGGTTTTTAGAAGTGGAGATGTTGCCAAAAGCAATGAATCAGATTCTACCTATTATCTTCTAGAAGGTGCTAGATAAATGATAGGTAGACTCCGATTGGTTGCTATGGGCAACATCTCCTGTGAGGAGATGGAAGAGGCCACAAATGATGAAAAACACAAATTAATGACCGTCTCTGGGCTTTTAATTATTACAAGTTCACTAATACTACCAATTTTCAGTATATATATATATATATATATATATATATATATAAAGCAAACCAGGGTTGTCTGCACTCACAGTGGAATAAAATTTGCTGGGGTGTCACTCAAAGTTCCATTAGAGCCAGGCATTTACCTTTATCCATGAACATATATATCTTTGTATAGAGTGCACTCACCAGACTGTTATTAGAGCCAGCAGGATTTTTATTCAGATATCAGGTACAACATCACACACCGACGTTTCGGTCCTATCTGGACCTTCTTCAAGGTTTAACTGCCACCAACATGACTTATCTATATATAGCCATCACCTTAATTATGCTCTAATAGAAATACTCTAATAAAAACAGACATGGAACAAATATGACATAGACAAACACATACAGACACATTATAACAACAGTCCTACCTATTCAGATCCCTTCATATCACCACTTGATCCGTGTGTTATCCATCCCGTATATTCAAGTAATGAGCATTCACATTTTCCCGCTATGCCGCCTGGCCATCTGAACCGCACGCCGGCGGGAGCGGAAGCGACCACATCTCTCCTGGAACGCAACCACGTGATCACAACATGTGGTACCCACATGTGTCCAATCACTGCGGCGCTCTACGTCATATGTATTACGTGCGTCATCACGCGCAACGCCCATACTCTCGTGGGGCTTCCGCGTCATCACACATTCATCAGTGTATTGCAGGGTACGCTGCCTAGCAACATAGTTGCCTAGGAAACCCTCGTTATGTATACATGTCCGTCAAGCTTAATACATGTGGTGGAAGCATTAAATTTGTGTGGGGTAATACCTATGTGTCCCAACATTACGGATCATGGAAATGAGGGAATCTGATGGCATTTAGATAAAAATAGCTAGAAAGTAAAGATCATCGTGTATCATATAGAAACTATCAAATTAGCAATACATAACATAAATATAGTGCAGAAATGTGGGCTTTAACAATATCATGGATCCTGTACAAAACAAGACTAATACAGACCGGAACACATTCAGGATAAACAAAAAATTCAGAAAAATTTCAAAAATTTTTTTCTAAAAAACTCAAAAAAATGTTTTAAAATAATTATGACGGGATTAGAGAATCTACTGACATGCTCGTCCTTTCTTATTATAGGAAAATATTGAAATGTACTGATTCATTCAGACCCTTCGGGTAAACAGTCTCTAATTTATGTATCCAATATGCCTCACGGCGTAGAAGGATCTTGGCACGATCACCACCCCTCGGTAATGGTGGAACTCTGTCTATGACCATGTAGCGCAATGCTGTTAACTGGTGTTGATGTTGTACAAAATGACGTGCGACTGGTTTGTCCGATCCACCAGTTTTCAATGCCAATCTGATATTAGATCGGTGGTTTGAGATCCGTTCACGGAATGATCTTATTGTTTTGCCCACATATAATAGTGAGCATGGTCATATCAAGATATATACCACATAATCAGAGGTGCACGTTAGACGGTGTTGTATGGGTATCCGTCGGCCATCATGTGGATGCGGGAAACTGGTACCAGTCAGCATACTTCTGCATGTGGTGCAATTAGGGCACTTATAGCAACCCAGTTTCTTAGGGGGTAGCCAATTATCTACTTCTTTGCCAACTGATTGATCAGGGCGCATAAGCATGTTTCGCAGATTTGGTCCCCGTCTATATGCAATCAATGGTTGTTTTGGAAGAACATTTTTGAGTACACCATCCGTAGCCACTATATCCCAATTTCTCTTGATAGCGGATCGCGTAGCAAAGCTACCAGTGTCATATGTGGTTAGAAACACAAATGATTTTTCTGCACTCTCTGCTGAGCTCTTCCTGTTTTTACCAACCCTGAATCGTTGTTCAGCTGTTTTCAAACAGTGTTCAATAGTGTCAGGATGATATCCCCTATCAAGAAATCGATGTTGCATATCTCTAAGTTGATCCTCTAGGGTTTTAGAGTCCGAATTGTTTCTCATAACTCTAATAAACTGGGAAATAGGAAGACTTTCCTTGAGGGGTTTTGGGTGGTAGCTACTATAGTGTAACAATGTGTTCCGGTCTGTAGCCTTCCTGTACAACTTAAATCCATAACCCCCATCTGTGGCAAACACCGTCACATCCAAAAAATTAATCGACTCATGATTATATTCCATCGTAAATCTAATTGGTGTGTCCAGTTGATTCAAATACGATAACATATCCTCCAGGGCTGTTTTGTCTCCAGACCACAGGATGAATATGTCATCTATAAATCGTTTGTAATAACCGATACTACCCCCAAACATCGGCAATATGTATTGCTGTTCATATTCATTCATATACAAATTTGCATACGATGGGGCTATATTACTCCCCATCGCGGTCCCCGATGTCTGGAGGTAGTATCGGTCACCAAATCTGAAGTAATTACACGTAAGTGTCATATCAAGTAATTCCAGCAAGAATTCAACAGGTGGGTGCTGTTGTTGATTCAGTATTAGTGCTCTTCTCACAGCGGCCATACCCTCTTGATGAGGTATGACCGTGTAGAGAGAGGACACATCCATAGTTACAAGTATCCAATTTTCATCATAATCTTTTATCGCCTTCAACCCATTGATGAAATCATTCGTGTCCTTAATATAGCTTTTTATTTTCTTGACACATGGTTGGAGATGGGTATCAAGGTAACGTGCAACTGGTTGAAATAATGATCCCCGGGCAGAAATAATAGGTCTGCCCGGGGGAGCATCAATGCATTTATGTACCTTCGGCAAGGTGTATAAGATGGGACATATCGGGAAATCTGTATGCATAAAAGATGAAACAGTCTCACTAATAACACCCATACCCAACGCCATATCCACTGTCGTATCCAATTTCTTTTTAAATATTGGCATAGGGTCATTTTCCAATATTCTGTAGGTGCGTTCATCACCAAGCTGACGTAGGATCTCTTTATTATATGCTACTGTATCCTGAAGTACAACAGCCCCACCCTTATCTGCTGGGCGTATAGTGATAGTGGGATTATCTTTCAGCTGTTTTAAGGCAATCCTCTCTCCTTTGTTGAGATTGGGTCTAGTTCTCACCTTTTTCTTCATACAATCATTTACCGATTGATCCATCATACGTGAAAAGGTTTTAATATTAGTATTATTTGATGGTGGATCATAGGTACTTTTTTGTTTGAACTCAACATCAGGTATGTCACGTTTATTCTCCCCAAATTTTTCTTTTAGTCTTAATTTGCGAGATAAACAATAGTTGTCTATTTTCCATCTCATAGGGCTAAACATAACTGTAGGAATAAAGGATAATCCACGTGACAAAACCTTTTCTTGGTCCAAACTTAATGTTAATGAAGAAATATTGATTATTTTGTCCGAGGGTTCTTCGGAGGTTTTTTTACATTTTTTATAGGACCCCCTCCGCGGGTGGGGCCTCTGGTGTCTACTTGTACTGGATCTAACTGTGAGCGTGTGGCTACTCGAGAAAAAGGCTGTCTTTGATTATTTCTTGAATCAGAATTCTCTCTATCTGAGCTAGAGGCGGTAGAATATTGGTCAAATTGGTATTGGCCCCTTCTGAATCGTGTATCACGCATTCTACGTGAGGGGAAATCATTCCCCACTAGCCAACCATATACCCTATGTTCACGATAGTCCTTTTCAACTTTCTCCAGTTTGTTACGCTTAAAATTAATTAAATCTGTTTTATACTTGTCTATCTGTGAATTCAGTTTGGTAAGCCAATCCTCAGTTTTGTCATTCTGAAGTATGGTTTCAAGTTGCTCTTTATTCAAACCTAATTCACCTCTTACTTTTTTGAGTTCCATGCCCACCTCTTCAATCACCAGCAGTACCAAATCTAGTGAACACTTATTTAGAATCCCACACCATCGGCTGCAAAACACAGGGTTATTGCGGCCGATGGTGGGGACATTCCGAACCCGGAACCCTCGTGGAATCTGTTTCTTCCGAAAATAATCGGATAAAAACTGTCCATGTAACAATAAATCAGTTTCACGTTTGTTGAGATTCAATAGTTTATAATAAACATCAATGGCTTTTTCTCCTGGGATAGCCCCAAAATCAGTTAAATTAAAGAGAAGACGTTCAGCCTCATCATCTGTATAAGACACCTGTCCAAACTCTGCATTGGACAGGAGTTCAGGATTCACTAAATTCTCCATACTGGAAACCTCCTAAGCACAAAATATCCCAAACATAGGACAATTCAAGATATGGATGTAACTATGTCGCCACAGATATAGGGAAAAAACCTCTAATACAAAAATAAATCTATCAAGTGTAGAAAAAATAAAAAATAAAAAAGTATAAGAAAAAATATGAAAATATAAATAATAACAAATCAATCAAAGATAGTCACCAATCCTCACGATGAAAAATATTAATAGCCATGTAATCATGAAATGGCATCCAAAAAATTATTTAAACAGTCACCAATTCTGGTATACTTCGTAAAATTCAAGCTTTACTTTCTGGGTGCACAACAAAAGATCCATATGTCTTCCTTCAGGATAGTCACATAGTAATCCAAAGCAAACCAGGGTTGTCTGCACTCACAGTGAAATAAAATTTGCTGGGGTGTCACTCAAAGTTCCATTAGAGCCAGGCATTTACCTTTATCCATGAACATATATATCTTTGTATAGAGTGCACTCACCAGACTGTTAATAGAGCCAGCAGGATTTTTATTCAGATATCAGGTACAACATCACACACCGACGTTTCGGTCCTATCTGGACCTTCTTCAAGGTTTAACTGCCACCAACATGACTTATCTATATATAGCCATCACCTTAATTATGCTCTAATAGAAATACTCTAATAAAAACAGACATGGAACAAATATGACATAGACAAACACATACAGACACATTATAACAACAGTCCTACCTATTCAGATCCCTTCATATCACCACTTGATCCGTGTGTTATCCATCCCGTATATTCAAGTAATGAGCATTCACATTTTCCCGCTATGCCGCCTGGCCATCTGAACCGCACGCCGGCGGGATATATATACACACCCGCACCGGATCGCGCCCCCAAAACGGCGGCGAAACGCCACCGGCCTGCCGCCTCCCGCCTCTGCCTGTCAATCAGGCAGAGGCGATCGCAGGGTAAAGACAGCCGTCGGCTGTCTGGCATGCCTCGGCGCACTGCAGCCCCGGCACATGCGCACTTCAGACCAGATCGCTGCTGTGTGAACACGCACAGCAGCGATCAGGTCTGAATTAGCCCAATAGCCAATTAACCTACCAGTATGTTTTTGGATTGCGGGAGGAAACCGGAGTACCTGGAGGCAGGCTCGCCATCAAGGGGGGACGGTGGGGACTCCAGTCCCGGGCCCTGACTGAGAGGGGGCCCGGGTGGCAGCAATGAGGATCGCGGGGTCAGGCCAGCTGCCTGCGTACCGGCAGGTCAGGCAGCCACGGAGGCACACAGAGCAGCAATGTGCATTCTTTCTACTGAGCAGGCTCCTGATTGGCTGCCGGTCCGTGAGCTCCAATTGGCTCACGGCCGGCTCAATATAACGAATATTACAACCGCAGCTCTGTGTGCCTCCGAGGCTGCCTGACCTGCCAGCGCGCAGGCAGCTGGCCCGTACCTGCGATCCTCATTGCTGTCACCCGGGACCTCTCTGGTAAGCTTTGGGGGAGCTATGGGACAGAGGGGGAAGGGGGGCCCTTCCAAAGTTGTCAGTCCCGGGCCCCATCATTTCTGATGGCAGCCCTGCCCGGAGGAAACCCACGCAAGCATGGGGAGAATATACAAACTCCACACAGTTATGGCCATGGTGGGAATGCTAACCATCATACCATCCGTACTGCCCTTACAATGTGTGTGTGCGTGTGTGTGTGTGTGTGTGTGTGTGTGTGTGTGTGTGTGTGTGTGTGTGTGAGTGTGTGTGTTTCAGACATGTATGAGTTTATAATGACAACCATTTTCTTTCCTTTTTGTGCTGTTGTACCATTTGGACGAAGCGCTCAATTGTTCAATTAGTTAAGATGTGCGTCCATTTGTAGCGATGAGACTACGGAAGAGACAGGCAGGGAGAGACGCTTCCTGACAGAGCCTTATGTTCTCAGAGAGTCTCATTGTTTAGATGTCAGCATTGTGTGTGAGAGTTTAGCGGTCAGATGCTTAATAGACTGTTATAAAGTAAAATTACAGCTTTTATTCTGGAATTCCTTGATGCGAGAACAAGAAGTGATACATTAATGTGTGTGGCAGAGCCTCGTACCTCAGAGCCAAGCGTGGAGACACTGCGCAGGAAGCCCTCCCAGGCTATTGTGTGCTGCGTGTTCAGGGAAAGCTTGCTCAGCACGTAGTTGAACTGCTTGTCCGTTAGCTTAAAACAGAAGCTGTCAAGAATCCGGTGTAATTCATAAGGCTGTATTGTGCCAGCGTCGTCCTGAGCAAAGGAAGAAAAGACCTGGAGGTGACAGGAATGGGTTTGAAAAACATTTTTTAGTCACTGAGAGAAGTAAATGACAACAGGCCACCGGCCTCATCGACAGTGTCAGAGTAATGGCTGCCGGCCTCATCGACAGTGTCAGAGTAATGGCCGCCGGCCTCATCGACAGTGTCAGAGTAGTGGCTGCCGGCCTCATCGACAGTGCCAGGGTAATGTCCGCCGGCCTCATCGACAGTGCCAGGGTAATGTCCGCCGGCCTCATCGACAGTGTCAGAGTAATGGCCGCCGGCCTCATCGACAGTGTCAGAGTAATGGCCGCCAGCCTCATTAACAGTGTCAGAATAATGGCTGCCGGCCTCATCGACAGTGTCAGAGTAATGGCCGCCAGCCTCATCGACAGTTACAGAGTAATGGCCGCCGGCCTCATCAGCAGTGCCAGAGTAATGGCCGCCGGCCTCATCGACAGTCACATTGACGGTAACCCCCATTCTTTTAACAGTGTCAGTCTCAGCCACAAGGACACCACTTGCACAGAAGATGACAACCATATATTGTTCCTCCTCCTCGCCCCTTACCTACCCTTACCATAGTCATCTATATCTCTCACATGTACATAATCTCCTGCTTTGGCTCCATCACTAGTTTCGCCATACCTCATGCTCCCCCCAACACCCAAATCCACACACAACCCGGCAACAACTAAATTCTCTAAACCTGATCCACTTCTAATTTTCCTTAAAACAACAACTTTCTCCTATGACTGCCTATCCCGGCCTGGTCAGGTTGTCTCTTTCTACAACAAAACACCCACTTTAGCCATAGACAATGCAGCACCAGACACCACCTATACTCACAGATGGTTTAAACCCCAACCATGGCAAACCAAACACACTTGCCCCCTGCAAAAATGTTCTGCACAGCTTAGCCCTCACTGGAGGATATTTCAGTCCTATGTCCACTCGCCCCACTATAAATTCATCCTTACACCTTATAGCACTGCCCTTTTACTTATCAAGCAAACATACTTCCCTTCTGTAATATCCAGTCTTTTAACCTCACCCACCTCCTCATCACCTTCAAGACTTCTTTGCCCAACAGCACCTATTTTTTCATAACAAAACCCACAGACTCGACCCACCTTCACCAACACTCACCAATCCACCATCAGACCATTCTCTCCAGGAAGCAAGTATGAAGACTGCACTCATCTCATTAATTCACCATACAACCTACTCCTCCCTCTACCCTACTTCCTCCCAACGTCTCCACACCCTAACCCTCACTGCATGCTCACATTTATCTCCTCCCAACGTCTCCACACCCTAACCCTCACTGCATGCTCACATTTATCGCCTCCCAACGTCTCCACACCCTAACCCTCACTGCATGCTCACATTTATCTCCTCCCAACGTCTCCACACCCTAACCTTCACTGCATGCTCACATTTATCTCCTCCCAACGTCTCCACACCCTAACCTTCACTGCATGCTCACATTTATCTCCTCCCAACGTCTCCACACCCTAACCTTCACTGCATGCTTACATTTATCTCCTCCCAACGTCTCCACACTCTAACCCTCACTGCATGCTCACATTTATCGCCTCCCAACGTCTCCACACCCTAACCCTCACTGCATGCTCACATTTATCTCCTCCCAACGTCTCCACACCCTAACCTTCACTGCATGCTCACATTTATCTCCTCCCAACGTCTCCACACCCTAACCTTCACTGCATGCTCACATTTATCTCCTCCCAACGTCTCCACACCCTAACCTTCACTGCATGCTTACATTTATCTCCTCCCAACGTCTCCACACTCTAACCCTCACTGCATGCTCACATTTAGCTCCTCCCAACGTCTCCACACCCTAACCCTCACTGCATGCTCACATTTAGCTCCTCCCAACGTCTCCACACTCTAACCCTCACTGCATGCTCACATTTAGCTCCTCCCAACGTCTCCACACCCTAACCCTCACTGCATGCTCACAATGAGCTCCTCCCAACGTCTCCACACCCTTACCCTCACTGCATGCTCACATTTAGCTCCTCCCAACGTCTCCACACCCTAACCCTCACTGCATGCTCACATTTAGCTCCTCCCAACGTCTCCACACCTTAACCCTCACTGCATGCTCAGATTTAGCTCCTCCCAACGTCTCCACACCCTAACCCTCACTGCATGCTCACACTGAGCTCCTCCCAACGTCTCCACACCCTTATCCTCACTGCATGCTCACATTTAGCTCCTCCCAATGTCTCCACACCCTAGCCCTCACTGCATGCTCACATTTAGCTCCTCCCAACGTCTCCACACCCTAACCCTCACTGCATGCTCAGATTTAGCTCCTCCCAACGTCTCCACACCCTAACCCTCACTGCATGCTCACACTGAGCTCCTCCCAACGTCTCCACACCCTTATCCTCACTGCATGCTCACATTTAGCTCCTCCCAATGTCTCCACACCCTAGCCCTCACTGCATGCTCACATTTAGCTCCTCCCAACGTCTCCACACCCTAACTCTCACTGCATGCTCACATTTAGCTCACCTTCCCAACCTCTCTCTCCACCGGAACATTTCCATCCTCTTACAAACACGCGCTATCTTATCAAATCTAAATACACCATCTCTCAACCCAACCTCTCTCTCCAACACCGTCCCTACTCTACTTTTCCCTTTGCCTCCAAATTATTTGAGTGACGTGTGCACAATCATCTGTCTCACTTTCTCTCTTCTCCCCTCTTCTCTCTTCTTACAGCAGCATCACTTCCTACATATGGAGCCGCTCTCTATCTTGTTACGTTACCTCTAGCACATCTTACATTCCACTCCCAATATATGTTGGGGTTCCACAAGGGTCTTTCACTTTTCTAAAGTACATCCATTCTCTTGCGGAACTACTTTACTCGTCTGCCTCCTGTACCACCTGTACATTGATGAAACCCATATGCATCTCTCCTGCCTAATCCCCTCCACTTCTACTGTATCAAGTAGCCAACTATGACCCTGTTATCTCTGCATACATGTTCAAATGGTACCTACATATCCTGCGTCGTCCAAGTCCGCTGCATTGATGTCACACTTGACTAAGCTTTATTCCTCTCTTACAGTCTCTCCCCCAGTCCAGCTGCCTTCACATTACTAATATTGTCAGAAGACGCCCTTTTATTGCCCAAGATGCCACCAAAGCTCTTATCCTTTTTCTTATCATCTGCCATCTTGAATATTGCATCCTCCTATCTGCCATTCACCCAACCCATCTATCTCTGCTTCAATGCATGTTCATTGCTGCAGCAATACTAATCTTCGTCACCGCACCACTCTGCTAATCCCTACCATGTCTCCCTGTGTCCGCAACAGCCCAGTCCAAATGACTAATCCCTACCTACAAAACCCTCAACACCCCTTCATACATCTCATATCTACTGTATATGCACTCCCTCTTACCCTGTAGATCTATCTGTGAACTGCTCATAGCCCTGTCTCTAGTTCTGCCGTCTGACTTTCACTGACTGCCTACAAGGCTTCTCATGTGCCCCCACCCTGTTGGATGTGAAGTCGCTTCTATGCACTGTGATAAGAGCCCAGTGGCTGGATTACACGGCCTTACGGTCATTAGGTCGACAAGACTTAGGTCGACAGTCATTAGGTTGACTTGAACAAGGTCGACAAGAGTTTTTGACATTTTTTTTCTTTCATTTTTTGAACTGTTTCATACTTTACGATCCACGTGGACTACAATTGGGAACGGTAACCTTGCTCGAAGCATGGCGAGGAGACACGGTGCACTAATTGGGGTTCCCTGTCACTTTACGAAGAGAACGACACCAAAAAAAGTTTAAAAAACTCACGTCGACCTTTTTTCATGTCGACCTAATGACCATGTCGACCTAGTCACCCTGCCGACCTCTTGAATGTCGACCATTAGTGGTCGACCTAAATCTTGTTGACCTAATGACCCATACCCGTTACACGTGTACGTCTTACCTTGTAGAGCTCTTCCTGCGACGTTAGTACCGCCTCTTTCAGTTTCACAAGCAGCTTCTGTGAGCTGAGAGGTTGGAAGTTCTCTGCTGGCACAATCTGCTCTCGCCGTCGCCCGTACTTGGAAGCCCTCCCATCGTCAATTATTTTCAAGAAGTCAAAATAAGAAAGTTTGTTGTCATGAACCCGTAGCCTCAGCCTTGCAGAAAGACACAATAGTCAGCGTGACGCGGCACTCCGTACAGATGAATGCGCACATGAAATACAGATTGTTCTTTTTCACTTTCTTGTATTGATGAGTCTCCATTTATATATTTTGCAGCATTCTTTGGAACTGAATGTGGCCCTAGTTAATGTTAAAAGCTTTAACTGGTATTTAACAAGCCCTTTAGGCTATCTCCACCGTTGCTCGTTAGCTGCATGCTTACTGACAGGCAAAACGTTATTATTTTACGGTTACTATATTTACTGACAAGTGGCAACAATGGTCTGCAGATGTCATGGAACTACAAGTCCCAGTCTATTTATATCAATCATTAGTATAAACGTTTAATTCAGAGTTTCCCGTACTCGTACCTCAAGGCATCCTAACAGTTCAGGTTTTAAGGATATCCCTGCTTGTGCACAGGTGGTAGTATCAAACCGACTGCGGTACTAATTAAGGTAACCTGTTAAGTATGGATATCCTTGAAACCTGGACTGTTAGTCTTAGGGTGCCTTGATGACTGAGGGCCTAATTCAGAGCTGATCATAGATGTGCGAAAAAATACGCACATCTACGATAGCTAATGGGCAAAACGATGTGCACTGCAGGTGGGGCAGATGTAACATGTGCAGAGAGAGTTAGATTTGGGTGGGTTATATTGTTTCTGTGCAGGGTAAATATTGGCTGCTTTATTTTTACACTGCAATTTAGATTTCAGTTTGAACACACCCCACCCAAACCTAACTCTCTCTGCACATGTTACATCTGCGCCACCTGCAGTGCACATGGGGAGTTATTCCGAGTTGATCGCTCGCTAGCAGTTTTTAGCAGCCGTGCAAACGCATAGTCGCCGCCCACGGGGGAGTGTATTTTCGCTTTGCAGGAGTGTGAACGCCTGCGCAGCAGAGCGCCTGCAAACACATTTTGTGCAAAACAAGACCAGCCCTGTAGTTACTTATCCTGTGCGATGATTGCTGCGACGAGTAACACGGTAATGACGTCAGATACCCGCCCAGCAAACGCCTGACCACGCCTGCGTTTTTCCAGACACTCCCAGAAAACGATCAGTTGACACCCACAAACGCCCTCTTTCTGTCAATCTCCTTGCGTTGGGCTGTGCGATTGGAATCGTTGCTAGAACCAGTGCAAAACCACAATGGACTTCGTACCCATACCACGCGCGTGCACATTGCGGTGCACACGCATGCGCAGATTAGCCGTGTTTTACACTGATCGCTACGCAGCGAACAACAGCAGCTAGCGATCAACTCGGAATGACCCCCATGGTTTTGCCCATTAGCTAACAAATTTGCTGCAGCTACCAGGTCTGAATTAGGCCCTGCGTTTGGGAACCACTGATGTAATTGCTTTACTATGCTGTGCAAGGCTATCTTGTTGCTGCGTAGGTAACATTATACAGGTATAATAATACAATTAAAACTAGTTTTATATCTAAGAACATTTGACTACACAGCAATTTATACTACGCATAAGCATAACTATTCTAAAACCTTGGGGCAACGCGTGTCATGTTGTAAGTAACTAAAATAAGACAAACAACTGTTGTTACATCCATCGCGCCTGCACAGCGCCGCTGCTTGTTAGAGGGATGCGCGGCGTATTGTGAAATCACGCTGCCTGGCTGCTGTAATAATATGAATATCTGTACAATGTGACGGTTCTCAAAGGGTCTTGGCTGGAATCAGAAATGTAAAATGAATGGGATGAACAGTGGTCTGGGAGCATGTGGGCATACCAGTCAACAAGATGCGATACTCCGAACATCTGCCGTATATATAAGAGCCGCTGGCATCGCACCCACGCAGCTGACTGTCTTATGTGCTCCTGTCAGCTGCAGTGTCTACCCTTTATGTTTAACCAATATTACAGACACTGGGGAAGAGGGCAGGGACAATAGGAAGTCTCTAATTACAGAAAGGAAGCTTTCAATAACTCCCATAGACACTGGGCGCACTCATTTACCCTGCATGATACTGTGCATCTGCTGAATGCACGATAATCAGCCCTCATTCCACGGGAGAATAAAACCATACCGCGCTCAATAAACAGAGCACGTCGTTCTACTGAATGGAATGACAGCGTGTAACGCCCCGCCACGCAACCCCTATGTTTCAGCTCCCAAACATGTGACTCATCTCGCATATTTTGCATATTCATGGCCTGATTTAAGGCCTAATTAAATCTGATCGCAGCAGCAAATTTGTTAGCTAATGGGCAAAACCATGGGGGTCATTCCGACCCGATCGCACGCTGCTGTTTTTCGCAGCGGCGCGATCAGGTCTGAACAGCGCAGGCGTGCGGGCCGCAATGTGCATGCGCGTTGTTGCCCGGTGACGGCCGTCGCCGGGCAGCGACGGATTGAAAGAAGAAAGCGTTTGCAGCGGCGAACGCGAGAAGATTGACAGGGAGAGGACGGCCGGGGGTGTCAACTCACCGTTTTCTGGGAGTGTCGAAGAAAACGCAGGCGTGCCCGGCCGTTTGCAGGGAGGGATACTGACGTCAGCTCCAGGAAGGATCATCGCAGCGGGTGAGTAAGTCCTGAGCTGTGCAGAGACTGCACAAACGTTTTGCTTGTGCGGCTCTCTGCACAGCCGATCGCAGCCCTGCACAGCGATTACCCCCTCCCCCTATAGGCGGCGATTACCTGGTCGCAGCAGTGCAAAAATCTGCCTGCGTGCGACCAGGTTGGAATGATCCCCCATGTGCACTGCAGGGGGGGGGGGGGGTGGGGGGGGGGCAGATGTAACATGTGCAGAGAGAGTTAGATTTGGGTGGGTTATTTTGTTTCTGTGCAGGGTAAATACTGGCTGCTTTATTTTTACACTGCAATTTAGATTTCAGTTTAAACACACCCCACCCAAATCTAACTCTCTCTGCACATGTTACATCTGCCCCACCTGCAGTGCACACGGTTTTGCCCATTTGCTAACAAATTTACTGCTATCAGATCAGATCTGAATTGGGAGCAAATCAAAAATAGAAGCAATAGGCACCTTGGGTTTGATTCAGGTCCTGACGCATCTAAGGGCAATGTCGCAAAGTACCGATGGGCGGTACTTTGTGCATGTGTCGGACCCGTACTGTGCATGAGCAGTACGTGTCCTGCGCCATCAGAAGCAGACGTCAAGTGATTGACAATCTGCAGCCGTTTGGGGGCGGGGTAGGGGGTGGCGACGGCAGCCGTTTCACAGCGTGTTCATCTGAAGCAAGGAAGAAGCAAGTAACTACAGACCAGTAAGCCTTACATCAGTAGTAGGGAAAGTAATGGAAAAACTATTAAAAGAAAGAGTTGTGGAATATCTTAAATCAAACAACTTACAGGATCCAAAACAGCATGGATTTACTGGTGGGAGATCATGCCAAACAAATCTTATTGACTTTTTTGACTCTGTGATGAAAATAATAGATCAAGGGGAGCTGTAGCATATCTAGACTTTAGTAAGGCATTTGACACTGTCCCACATCGCAGACTGCTAAATAAACTTGAAAGCGTGGGGGTGGATTATAGAACAGTTAAATGGATAAGAAACTGGTTGCAGGATAGGAAACAGACAGTTGTAGTTAATGGAGTGTAATCTATGGAGGGAAATGTTACCAGTGGAGTACCCCAGGGATCTGTACTTGGTCCAGTTCTCTTTAATAAATTTGTTGGTGACATTGCAAATGGTATTGAAGGGAAGGTATGCATTTTTGCAGATGATACAAAGATATGCAACAGGGTAGACACACCGGGAGGGGTAAAACAAATGATTGATGACCTAGGTAGGCTTGAGAAATGGTCAAGAACGTGGCAACTACAGTTTAATGCTAAAAAATGCAAAATCATGCACTTGGGTCTCAAAAACCCAAAGGCTAAATATAGTATCAAGGGTACTATTATGGAAACTACTGAGGAGGAAAGGGATTTAGGAGTCACTATTTCAAGTGACTTAAAGGCAGGAAAGCAATGCAACACAGCAATGAAAAAGGCAAGTCAGATGCTTGGTTGCATAGGGAGAGGAATCAGTAGCAGAAAAAAAGAAGTGATAATGCCACTGTATAGGTCATTGGTACGGCCCCATCTGGAATACTGTGTCCAGTTCTGGAGACCATGGAGGTCATTCCGAGTTGTTCGCTCGCTAGCAGATTTTAGCAGCATTGCACACGCTAGGCCGCCGCCCTCTGGGAGTGTATTTTAGCTTAGCAGAATTGCGAACGAAAGATTAGCAGAATTGCGAATAGAAAATTCTTAGCAGTTTCTGAGTAGCTCGAGACGTACTCCTACACTGCGATCAGCTCAGCCTGTTTCGTTCCTGGTTTGACGTCACAAACACGCCCTGCGTTCGGCCAGCCACTCCCCCGTTTCTCCAGACACTCCCGCATTTTATCCTGGCACGCCTGCGTTTTTCCGCACACTCCCAGAAAACGGACAGTTTCCGCCCAGAAACACCCACTTCCTGTCAATCACACTCCGATCACTTCAACGAAGGAAATTTTTCGGTCGGACGTGAGTAAATCTACTAAGTTTTGAGCTAAAATACTTAGCGCATGCGCACTGCGTACCATGCGCATGCGCATTTTCACCTTAATCGCTCCGTTGCGAAAATGGGCAACGAGCGAACAACTCGGAATGACCCCCCATATCTCCAGAAGGATATAAATACATTAGAGTGTGTACAAAGAAGGGCAACTAAAATGGTGCATGGCCTACATCACAAAACTTACCCGGAAGGCTAAAAGATCTTAACATGTATAGTTTGGTGGAGAGAAGGGAAAGGGGAGACATGATAGAAACGTTCAAATATATCAAGGGTCTTAACAAAGTTCAGGAGGGAAACATTCTTCAAAGGAAGAGAAGTATTAGAACTCGAGGACATACACTGAGACTGGAGGGGGGGAGGTTCAGGGGAAATTTAAGGAAAAATTACTTCACAGAAAGGGTAGTGGATAAGTGGAATAGCCTCCCATCAGAGGTGGTAGAGGCTAAGACTGTAGAGCAATTTAAACATGCTTGGGATAGGCATATGAATATCCTTACAAAGAATTAAGGTTCAAAAAGGGTTGAGATTGCCTAAAGGATAAAAAAAAAGGGGCAGACTTGATGGGCCAAGTGGTTCTTATCTGCCGTCAAATTCTATGTTTCTATGTTTCTATGTTTATGTTTCTATCTGAATCAGGCCCCATGTTGCACTGCAGGTGGGGGGGGGGGGAATGTAAAAAGGGATTTCTAGAAGGGAAGAGTTGTGTTCCAGCTTCATTCAAAAATAGTATAGGAACAGAGCCAGTACTCTTTGCAACCTGCCAAAGCAGTGAATGTGCATGCAAAAAAATTAATGTATTTGCACCCCTTGCACTGCAACATAGGTCCTAATTCAGATCTGGTCGCTGTAACGTTAGCGATCGCAGGCTGAAGCCCTATGTGGTGTGTGCACGCGCAGCATCTCACTGGTGCGATCGCTTCTGTCTGATTGCAGAAGCAGTCATGGGCGTGTCGGTGGATCTGGGGGGAGGAGGGGCGTCTCGGCAGTGTGTGTGTGTGTGTGTGGGGGGGCGGCGTGTCGGCAGCGTTGGTGGGGTGTGTGGTCCGGACAACTCAGGCGTGTCCGGACCGTTGCTGGAGCGGTCCGTGCCGGCTGTGTGATCTCACACGCAGCCACTGTGACCCAAAACATGGCAGGCAGCAACCTGCAGCTAGGCATAAAGGCTTTGCCGCTGTGCGATGCTTTCGCATACCTGCGGGAGGGGGGTAGGGCGTGGCATGCGGGGCGGACTTGCCCTGTGCTGGGTGTCCCCCCGCAAGTCTCAGATTGTGATGGTAGATGTGCGTTTTTTCGCACCTTTATGATCAGCTCTGAATTAGGCCCATCATTTGTGCCAGGAGCAAATTGCTCTTTTTATTTATTTTCTCCTATCTCGGAATCAGGACCCGAGTGTACGCCTTTCTCATACACCACATGCTCGGAGGTCAGTGTGCCGCCATAACTTACCTGTATAAGAGGTTGAGGAACTGATCATCATCCAGATAAAAGTGCAGGTGTTCCAGCATCTCCCGAAAGTCCTGTACGGTTATGAATCCGTCCTTGTTTTTATCTATTTTAGCGAAAGCGGCAGCAAAGTCCGGGTAATACTCTCTGAATTTATCCCTGCAGGCACAGAATGACAAATTCATCACAATGCAAATGCAGACACTATTGTAAAGAAAAAAAACACACATATACAAAATAGTGTTAAAGTGCCACCAATATGTGGAAAAGATTTTTGTGAGAAAAATGAGTCACTTTAAAAATACATTTATCTACCCGGGATACGGTCATTAGGTCGACAAGACTTAGGTCAACAGTCATTAGGTCAACCACTATTGGTCGACAAGCATTAGGTTGCCATGGTCACTAGGTCGACATTGTCATTGGGTTGACATGGAAAGGGGTCGACATGAGTTTTTCACATTTTTTGTTAATTTTTTAAACTTTTTTCATACTTTACGATCCACGTGGACTACAATTGGGAATAGTAACCTTGCCCAAAGCATGGAGAGCAAAGCGAGCCACGCAAGGGGACGCGGAGCACTAATTTGGGTTCCCTGTCACTTTACGAAGAAAACTACACCAAAAAAGTAAAAAAACCTCATGTTAAACCTTTTTCCATGTCGACCTAATGCATGTCGACCAATAGTGGTCGACCTAATGACTGTTGATCTAAGTCTTGTCAACCTAATGACCCATAACCATCTACCCAGATTGGTGTCAAAGTCAGAAAAATGTCTCTATGCACGTTGCCATATTTGCACCGCACACTGGTCCGCGCTGCGCATGCGTACGCTCTCCCGTGAAGGCGCATACCCGCGATAGCGTGCACTCGCAGGCGCGGTATGCGTATTTACGGTAGAGTTTATGTAGTCGTAGCGTGCGACTCATTCGTTACAAATGTTCACAATTAATGTAGTTTGTAGATCATGGTCCCCTTGATAGATTCTGAAAGTTTGGTTAAAATAGAAGGTCCCTGTTTAAAGGAATCCCTCTTTGTATTGTACGAAGGGTCTGACAGGAATCATACAGCCGTGTTTGGTACCCATCGGAAGAGTATTTAATTAGTAATATTCCGGTGTTGGTTTGGAGCGTATTAATCGCTCGTGCGAATAGTTATGGACATAAGAAGTTTATGTCCATTTCTATTATTTACACATACTCAGGTATGCGGCGGGAAACCCAGTTTCCCACCCACCTGAGCTGTTGGAAATCGTCACAGCCCACCTGTATGAATCACCCTATGACCTTTTGTTATGATGCAGGGCCGAATTCCTTCGGCCAATGGACAATGGGATTGTAGGACCATGAGATTGCATTGTGTGTGGGGCATAAATAGGCAGGTCGACCATATCCAACTCTCACTCTCTCATCAACGGTTATCTGCTGATAGCCGGGAGCTGGATATCGAGGCGCAGGCGATCATACCCTTTGTGCGTAAGTTTCTCTCCGTAATCATTGTCTTTCTGTGAGCCAATTTCTCTCATCTCTCTCTCTCTCTCTCTCTCCCTGTTCTGTTCTCTCATATCTCCCCTAGACTAGGCTAGTATTGTATTGTATTAGATAGTATTGTATTGTATTGCATTTAGGTCAGTGTAGTATTGTCTTTTTGTATTTATTGTTTAGTTCTGTGGTTAGGAAGTCTCTGTTATATTGTAGTGTATCATTTGTACTGTTATCCCCTTTTACAAATATATTAGATATAATACAATTAATAGGCTTTGGAACCTAAACCAGTATCTGTGTATTTTCTATAGTGTTAAGTGTTCACTTGAGCGTCGGTGACGCTCAAGCAGCTTTGTAGTTAGTCAGGTTACACAAGGTTGCACTTACACCCTGTATTCACATTAAGTTATTCTGTGTATTTCATTGGTATAAGGTTTAAACATTAAGGTATAGCGTTGTGAGCGTCTGCGCCGCTGGTGACCTCCTCGTGGTCTCGAGCGTATGCTACGCCATAGCGAATCATTACTCTAGTCATAACCAATAACGTGTCCTGTGATCACTGGGCCGTGAGCGAACGTGACGCTTGAGCGTCTCGCCTACGGCGGAGCGATCGTTACGCAAATAGCGTACCCTTACGGTACTTCTTAAGCAAACAGCGTACAGTGTTCTTAGACTTCATAAAGGGTTGTTTATACGACAAAGGAATTTAGCATTGTCAATTGGGGACTCGTCCTATCCTTCTCATATCTGCACTAGGTAGATCAGCAGACATTATCCCCCAGCAAAGGGTGGGAGGTTGTCTCCCAGTGCTGACGGGATAAGCGTCTGCTTCGCTTAGATAAAGAGTGCTGAAGGAATCCGGGAACCGGAAGTAAGAACAAAACGCTTGTGTCTTTTAAAACTGTTTTATTTCTCTTCTGTCTTGCGTATACACGCACGCATACACATATCTGCATTTTCTGTTTCATTTTCGTATATCACTATTCCTGTTTGCCAAATTTTTATAGTTGATAGAAAGTGCTAAAAGAGATTTGCTGTTATTTCATAGTAGAGGTAATAGTTAAAGTATAGAACAACACACGATCTGCCTGGGAGATAAGGCAGTCAGTGTGGATTGCGGTAGATGATCAGGGATCATTTACATTGATAAAAGTATATATTGTGTTACGGTGGATCTTTGCATTGCGTACACGTGTCGCTAACAAAGACTAGCGTACGCAATCCAAAAGGCAGACGCACGCAGCGTACATTACGCAACGTAGCGTCTGGTTACGCCCACGTAGCTCGTCACGAAAAGTTGAATTAGCGCAAAGCGATAATTAGCGCAAAGGCGATAAGTAACGCACAGCGGTAGATAACGCGACGCGGTAAATAACGCAAATCTATTTTTGGAAAAAATCTGAAATTTAGTTTAACAGATCCTACTCCTAATTGGTAACACTGTTGGACTGAAGACAATTTCTGCGCAGAAATAGATATAGAAACAAAGTGTACATGTGTTGAGTGAGTGTGGTTTTGTATACATAAGTTTATACAACTTTAAGGTGGAACCAAAAGGAAAGCCGGGTACTCGTCAAGGGACATACGTGTAAGTGACATATACGGTGGCTAGGGAGGCATCCCTGGTTAAATAATATTTGAGCATTAGAGTATAGCGGACCATAAGGTAACAAGACCAGGAGGTCATAAGGTAACAAGACCAGGAGGTCATAAGGTAACAAGACCAGGAGGTCGTAAGGTAAAAGGTCCGCTATAAAAGTCCAGTGGCACAACGCCTGGGGTGTTGGTGCAGAACCCATATAGGCCATACAAGCTCTTGCTGAAGGAATCGCGGCCGGAAACATCGATTCCATTGATCTTTCAGTACATAACAAGTAGTGCTTGTGTACTGAACGATTGGACCACACGTAATTGTGTGCAGTAGTTAGTAATCTGACCTAATACCATTAGAGTAAAGTGGTCACAAACGCTATTTGTACATTCTGACGTGATTTGTGTAATTTTTTATTTTTGGAAGGGAAGTTCGCTGGTCACTCAGGAACTATCTAACAACCCCAACTTTACTGGAAAGAGTAAGTGTCCTGCGGGTAACCCTCATATGTTCCAGTAAACTGAAGGTTCCATAGGGGCCCTGTATCGAGTACGCCAGCACCATATCGGTGTGATCAGGTCGTATTGGTCGAGGTGGGCGAGTGAGTGGGGTACTCGGTAAACCGCCACCGCCGGCCTACTGTGGAGTAATTTGGTTGTCTGAAAAGGCTTGCTGAAAACCTTGATACAGAGATCCAAGGAGGACTAAGCAACACCTGCAGACTATGGGGGCCAGTTGCTCAGGTAGGGGGCGATCAACCCTGGTTCAGGTTGATTCTGTGAACCGACCAGTTGGGTCGGCACGATATGTAATGTGTGAAAAATATGGAAGTCACACCGAATCTTTATGTGATGAATGGGAGAGAATGACTGTACAAGACAGGGACAAATTCCCAAGAATAGGTAGCTTTAGTCCAGAAGTGTTACAAAATTTAAGGAGGAGGATATGTCTCGTAAAATCAGCAAAGAGACGAATTCAGCATCATGATTATTTACAGTTATGGCACCAGGAAGGTGAGATACAGAGAGGTTTGGCTCTGGCGGCAGGATCTGGGGCAGTCAGGAAGCTGATAGCCACAGCTCCTCCTCCACCATACATTGCAGGAGAGAAGTTGATTACGGAGAGAAACGCACTGGGTTATAAAACAAAAACTCTTAGTAACCTTGTAAATGTTAATGATGTTAACCAAATAACTCATGCAAGTATTAACCCGTGCAAGATGTACCCTGTTTTGAACCTTCCTCAGGAGTGTGATCAAGAAGACGATTCAGCAACAATTTCAGCTCTCTCTCTTGCAGCCACCATAGCAGAGACCACAGTAGGCACAGCGACACCCACGAGATTAGTGAAAGCCCCTAGCGGAGGGATAGGTGAGGTCGTGTCAACGGGTAAGTACGGCACCATGCACTACACTGAAACAATTGTACCACAACAAGCTGTAGAATCTACACAGGAAGAGGCTGTTAGAATTGCTCCTGTAAGGGTAATAGCAGTTCCCAATGGAAAAACAGATGTGTCTGGAGCCACTCCCATAAGGAACATTGCCATGTACACTCCATTTTCCAGAATGGAATTAAGAACAATAGTGTCCGAATTTCCTGACCCCAGGAAGGATTTAGTTGCTAGCCAAAAATACATCAGGGATCTAGGTAACACTGTAGAACCCAACAACAAGGATTGGCAGATACTGCTAAGAGCTTGTCTACCTTCCAATGTTGACGCAACTCAATTTTTAGCTGACTGTGCATTGGATAAAGATGTACCGCTTACAGACGTGTACAACAAGGATAATGTAAAAAGGATAAATTTACAGCTAAAGGAGTATTTCCCAGCCGTTGTTAAATGGAATAAAATATTTTCCATTAAGCAAAAGGAGTCCGAAACGGCAACAGAATATTTTCACCGGGCACTATTAGAAATGGCAAAGTACACTGGTATAGAAGACATTAAGACCAACCCAAACCATCGAGAAGTAGCAGTATCTGTACTGATGGATGGTTTGAAAGAAACATTAAAAGCTAGGGTACAGACCACGCAACCATGCTGGCGAGGTCTGTCAGTGTCCACATTGAGAGAGGCTGCTATTGATCACGACAGAAATATCACTAGGCACAGGGAGTCGCAAAGTGATAAGTTGATGTCAGTAAGTATACAGGCGCTGACCACAAAACAGCCTGCGTATGTACCACCGAATCCTGTGGGTAAGGCAAGTGTAATAACATGTTTTTCTTGTAACAGACCGGGACACTTTGCACGAGAATGTAGAACAAAGAATGTACAAAGATCTTTTCAACCCCCTAGACAACAACACAACACACGACAATGGGAGCAGGGTCCACAGAGGCGGAGTTTTGAGCCACATACAGGGGAAACAAAAAGATACCCCCCGAACAGAGGTTGGCATGCCTCTGGTAGTTCCCAGCTAACCCCCTCACAAGTAGTTGCTGCCAACGGGATTCAGGGAGGTCAGCATACCCAATAGGGGTGTGGCCATACCTGTAATCTGCACCCAGTTAAGTTGATTGCTAGTCTTGGAAGCGAACCAGAAATTGCAATCAATGTAGCTGGTAAAACTTTAAACTTTCTTGTAGACACAGGGGCGGCCAAGTCAGTGATAAATTCGACAGTGGACATGAGAACCACTGGTAGGACAATTCCAGCCATGGGAGTAACAGGAGTAGTCCAGCACTACCCTGTTAGCAAACCAGCCGAGATTACAATAGGGCCTTTGCATACCAAGCATTCCTTTTTGCTGGCTGCATCGGCACCAACTAATCTCCTGGGTAGAGACTTACTATGTAAAATGGGTTGCGTCATTTATTGTACTCCTGAAGGTGTATTCTTGGACATCCCTGAGAATCACGCTCAGGAAGTACGAGACATGTTAGACTCCCCATCAAAATTAATGTCACATTCCATTATGACAAATAGGAATCCATCCCAAGTAGAAGAGATGACATCTCAGATACCAGAGTCACTTTGGACAAAAGATGGACAGGACACTGGATTAATGGCAAATGTAGCTCCAGTAGTTGTACAAGTAAAAGATGGTAGGATAGCTCCAAAAATCCCACAGTATCCTCTGAAGCCAGAGGTGGAGTTAGGAGTTTTTCCCGTAATAGAGCGCTTGCTACAACAGGGCATTCTAGTAAGAACGTCCAGCACAGCAAATAGTCCCATCTTCCCTGTTAAAAAGAGTGGGGGGAGGGGTTACAGGCTAGTGCAAGATCTAAGGGGGATTAACAAAATAGTTGAGAGTCAGTTCCCCGTAGTGCCTAATCCAGCTGTCATCCTAATGCAAATTCCTCCCACTGCCAAATTTTTCACTGTTATTGACCTCTGCTCCGCATTCTTTTCGGTACCTCTGCACCCTGACAGCCAATATTTGTTTGCATTCACATACAGAGGAGTCCAATACACGTGGACTCGGTTACCCCAAGGTTTCATAGATAGTCCAAGTATATTTTCTCAGGCTTTGCATGATTGTTTACAGTCTTTCCAACCGGAGAGTGGATCAGTGTTGATACAGTACGTGGATGATCTACTACTGTGTTCTGATTCATTGGAAGCTTCCCTGAAGGATACGAAACAGCTCCTGTTTCATCTTTCAGACACAGGTCACAAGGTTTCCAAAGACAAGTTACAATTATGCCAAACTAAGGTAAAATATTTGGGACACTGTCTAACACAAGGACTGAGACACCTGACCGCTGATAGAATCCAAGCCATTAGAGACATGACACTGCCACAAACCCAGCAACAGATCAGGACGTTTCTAGGAATGTGTGGGTATTGCCGTAATTGGATCCCAGGGTTTTCCATATTGGCGCTACCTTTGCAGGAAATGGTCTCTTCAAACAAACCTGATCGGATTTCGCATACAGACGAATCTGAAACAGCATTTGAGAGACTCAAGCAATGCCTAACGCAGGCACCAGCACTAGGTATGCCAGACTATGGGAAACCCTTTGAACTATACGGAACAGAAAGTGCTGGGTGCGCAGCAGGTGTACTAACACAAAAACACGGTGATGCCAGCAGGCCAGTTGCATATTACAGCGCTCAGCTAGATACGGTAGCGCGATCCCTCCCCACATGCTTGCGTAGCGTTGCGGCGATAGCATTGCTAGTGACAAAAAGCGAAGATGTCGTGCTAGGCCACAACCTCACAATCCATACACCGCATGCGGTATCTGCCTTATTGAATTCTGCCCAAACCAGACACGTCTCATCAGCAAGGTTTACAAGATGGGAATTGGCATTAATGGCCCCAGTAAACATCACCATAAGGAGATGCAGTGCATTAAATCCTGCAACATTTCTCCCAGGTGTGCCTGGTCAGGCACAAAGGGTGGAAGGTGAGAGTGATGGGGAAGGAGGATTTAATGCAAAGGAAGATACACATGATTGTATGGAATATTTGACCCAAAATTTTACCGCAAGGCCTGACATCAGTGACAATCCACTGGAAGATGCAGAACTCACGTTCTACACGGACGGTAGTTGTCACAGACAGTCAGACTCGGGAGACTTGTGTACTGGATACGCAGTCGTAGATGACCAAGACACCATAGAAGCGGAACCGCTAGGCCCACCTCACTCAGCCCAGGTTGCTGAACTGGTCGCCCTAACCAGAGCATGTGAATTGGCTAAGGGTAAGTCAGCCAATATCTACACCGATTCTAGATACGCCTTCGGGGTAGTCCATGATTTCGGAGCCCTATGGCGGCTCAGAAATTTCATGACGGCGGCTGGTACACCGATAGCGCATGCAGCTCACATAAAAAGGCTTCTAACAGCGATACAGGAACCCGACAGAGTGGCTGTTATCAAATGTAAAGCACATACATATAGTCAAGACCCAGTGTCACTTGGTAACAGCCGAGCAGACGAAGCCGCAAAGCTTGCAGCTGCTACCCCCATACAGACAGACACCACACAACTGATGGTATTTAATACCATCAACACACAAAAGTTGTGTGAGATGCAGAATTTGTGTTCCACACAGGAAAGAGCAGTCTGGAAGGCAAAGGGATATGGCCAGGAGTCCTCAGGGCTCTGGACGGATGGACATGGTAAACCGGTGGCCCCCAGGGCATACCTTCCATGTCTGGCTGAAGCAGCTCACGGGCTGACTCATCTAGGCAAGGAGGGGATGTGCAAATTGGTAAGAGCATACTGGTGCGCCCCAGGATTCTCCTCTCATGCGGGTAAAAGAGCAATGTCATGCCTTACCTGTCTGAAAAAGAATATTGGAAAAGCAATACCTACAGAACCATCCCATATCCCACCTGCCGGCGGCCCTTTCCAGGTAATACAAATTGACTTCATTCAATTACCCCCATGTCGAAATTTGAAATATGTACTTGTCTGTATAGATGTTTTCTCGAATTGGGTCGAAGCATTTCCAGCAGCTACAAATACTGCCATGTTTACAGCTAAGAAAATTGTGCAGGAATTTGTATGTAGATATGGTATCCCTAGAATCATTGAAAGTGATAGGGGTACCCATTTTACAGGCGATGTCTTTCAAGGAATGTGTAAATTAATGGGTATTGATAGCAAGCTGCACACTCCGTACCGTCCACAGGCGAGCGCGAAGGTCGAAAGAGTGAACAGCACTATTAAAAATAAATTGAGTAAAGTAATGACAGAGACAGGATTGACGTGGCCAGAAGCTTTACCCATTGTTTTGTATAGCATCAGAACCACTCCCAGGTCCCCTCTTAATCTGTCTCCTTTTGAAATCTTGTTTGGTCGACAACCGCATGTCATGATTAACCCTCAGGATGATTTGAAATGTAACAATGAAGTAACTGTAAAATACTTAATTAACATGAGTAAACAGTTGAGGAATCAAAATGATAATCTGAAGTTGGTGATTCCTGATTTACCAGATAGTAATTGTCATGACATTGAACCTGGGAATTATGTAATGATACGAAATTTTCTACGCTCAGGTTGTCTTATTGATAGATGGGAAGGACCATACCAGGTCTTATTGACTAGCACCACAGCATTGAAGGTTGCTGAGAGAGAGACTTGGGTCCATTCATCCCACTGCAAAAAGGTTGCTGATCCAGAGAAGTCCCGTGATAAGGAACAGACGGTAGAGGTTGTATCACTAGAGTGTCTGTTCCAGGAGGACTGAGGCGGCACCTGAGCCTTGAAGACCGGAAGCAGTTGTCGACTCCCCTCTCCCTTTTATTGTTTTTCTCCACTTCCCAGCCCCTCTCCCTTAAAAATTTCTTTTTCCCCCTTCTCATTCTTCTCTATTTCCTCCTCAAAGATGGACTTGCCCCAAGAGACTGTGATCCGGATTTTGATGTTAACCATGATGTTGACCAGAGCAGTCTGTTCCGGCGAGAGTACCATAGAGGTCGAGAGAGGTTCTGGAATGGGTTCCGATTATGATGATGGAGGCGTAGTTTTCCAAGATCAACCAAACCAACAAGCAAAGGCGAGTATCAGAAAACGATCCGATAGAAGAAATTGTGATGGATTGTTAGCTGAAGAAAATTGTATCTGTAGGCTCTGTGATAATCTGGTTGAAGATGGATGCATAAAGAAATGCCAATCTAGTTTTAATATCCATATGGACCGGCATCCATTGAGTGACTATCACTCCTTAGTGGGTAACGTGTTAAACCAAACAGATTGTTGGGTATGCTCTCAAGTACCTCAGGGTCACAGCAAACCAGGGCTAGTACCATTTCCTTTAACGTTAGGGGAGGTACTTGAGCTAAGTGGTGGGAGACCGGTGGATCGGAGGTTTAACATCTCCAGCCCTCCTAGTTTGAAGCTCCACCAATACCATGTGGATAGGTCCCTCTTATGTTTCAACATCTCCAATCCCAGAAAACCGGGAAATTGGGAAGTGTCGTGGAGCAACCTTACCATGACCTTTTCACACAGAGCAGATAGAATGCCTACAGATACAGAGCTCGTACGCCACATAGCCAGTAGAGGAAAATCTTTCCGGTATCGATATACCTTAGGAAATAGGATTACTAGAGTTGGAGAGGTATCACCAGGATACTGTGCACATATCGTACAAACTGATACGTGCATTAAGCAGTTGGAAGAATTAGGGTCAGGAGATTTCACCTGGAAGGTTTGTAACATGGTCATGTCCTTCTCCGTCCCTTATGTTCTCCCCGATGACGCATATTTCATATGCGGGAGAAAGGCGTACAAGTGGCTTGCCCCAAACTCTGAAGGATTGTGTTATATTGGAAAAGTATTGCCTGAAGTGATGACTGTAACACATGACAAAATGAAGGACATACACCGTGGTGCCCAAGCTCCTTATACTCACACTCATTACGAGCACTGAGTTAAAAGACAACTGTCAGAAAGGTTAGAGCATCCGGCCTCTGATCTTATCCATGAATCCACCGGGATTCAGGTTCTGGTAGCGTTAGATTTCACTCGCACCGCTCGAGGTGTGATGAATTATAGATACATTTCCGCACTCGCCAATTTGTTAGATAATATCACTGAAATGTATGATGACACGTTTAGATACACTGGAAGAGAACTTCAAGCTTACAAAACAGAACTAGTTCAGCATAGGATGGTTCTTAATTATCTTACAGCAGTAACAGGCGGATATTGTGTTACATTGGCAACACAGTACGGCATAAAGTGTTGCACGTATATCACAAATAGCACCGAGGATCCGGTAGAGGTCATAGACCAAAAGATGGACGATATTCTCCAATTGAAGTGGGAATTTCGTCGAAAACACAATCTCACCCTTGCTGCTGTAAGTAATGAGCTGACTGGTTGGGTGTCATGGTTGAACCCGCGAAATTGGTTCTCCGGTTTGGGAGACTGGGCTCAAGGAGTCATAATGGATGTTGGAAAGTTTCTACTATGTATCTTGGGTGTCGTTATATCGATTGGATTGATATTTAGATGCGGGCAGGCTTTAATGAGGTGCAAACAAAGTACAAGAGTGATGAGCTTGAGGAGCGAGGAAACTGTAATTAACCTGGATTTGATTTATGACCCAATGATAGAAACCAGAATGTGATGAAAATGCGATTATACAGTCCGTTTCTTTCACCTGTTTTTCTGCTTTTCTCCAAGATACAAAGACCCCCTTGGACGAGGAAGTTGACGAGACGCTATACAGACAACAGACAAGCACCAAAGAAGAAGATTTGACAACTTTAAATATGGACACTTGATGAACTTTGCCATGGATCCCCAGTTTCCCTAGTATTTTTAAACTCACGCTAGCCCAACATTTTTGTAAATCTGATGGCACTGACAAAGCTTGTTGCTCATGCCTAAGGAGCAAAACAGCGCAAAGAAGACGACTCTCAACAGATACCGAACACAACTTCAACAACAGATGTACATTTCCCTGACATAGAATATCATTGCATTTTTCGTAAGTGTTCTTTATCTTCATCTCTACAACCCTCAGGTAACGACACACATAGACGATAGGGAATACAGGCACAGATATCAGCAACCACATACCTCCCCCATTCATGTATCATCAACTAAAATGTGCATCCCCATTTTGTTACAACCACAGCCGAAATGAGCTCGGTAGAGTTTGACAGCCCATCCACAGACCTGTACCACAGGATAAGAAGGAATTCAAATGTATACTTCGCAATACCTCGAAGCTTGATTTACCACACGTACGGCACGATGATACATGACCCTCCAAACATGGACTCATACACACATGCTTCTGCTTTCTCACTAGGTCATACCCTCTTCACACCTACTCCACTCTTCTCCCCTACCCAACCATGGAAATCAATTAACCCCTGACTTACATTTTTCTCCTTAAATATTTTAGAAGGTGGCAGTTATTATTGACTGCCAAAGGGTGGACTGTCAAAGTCAGAAAAATGTCTCTATGCACGTTGCCATATTTGCACCGCACACTGGTCCGCGTTGCGCATGCGTACGCTCTCCCGTGAAGGCGCATACCCGCGATAGCGTGCACTCGCAGGCGCGGTATGCGTATTTACGGTAGAGTTTATGTAGTCGTAGCGTGCGACTCATTCGTTACAAATGTTCACAATTAATGTAGTTTGTAGATCATGGTCCCCTTGATAGATTCTGAAAGTTTGGTTAAAATAGAAGGTCCCTGTTTAAAGGAATCCCTCTTTGTATTGTACGAAGGGTCTGACAGGAATCATACAGCCGTGTTTGGTACCCATCGGAAGAGTATTTAATTAGTAATATTCCGGTGTTGGTTTGGAGCGTATTAATCGCTCGTGCGAATAGTTATGGACATAAGAAGTTTATGTCCATTTCTATTATTTACACATACTCAGGTATGCGGCGGGAAACCCAGTTTCCCACCCACCTGAGCTGTTGGAAATCGTCACAGCCCACCTGTATGAATCACCCTATGACCTTTTGTTATGATGCAGGGCCGAATTCCTTCGGCCAATGGACAATGGGATTGTAGGACCATGAGATTGCATTGTGTGTGGGGCATAAATAGGCAGGTCGACCATATCCAACTCTCACTCTCTCATCAACGGTTATCTGCTGATAGCCGGGAGCTGGATATCGAGGCGCAGGCGATCATACCCTTTGTGCGTAAGTTTCTCTCCGTAATCATTGTCTTTCTGTGAGCCAATTTCTCTCATCTCTCTCTCTCTCTCTCTCTCCCTGTTCTGTTCTCTCATATCTCCCCTAGACTAGGCTAGTATTGTATTGTATTAGATAGTATTGTATTGTATTGCATTTAGGTCAGTGTAGTATTGTCTTTTTGTATTTATTGTTTAGTTCTGTGGTTAGGAAGTCTCTGTTATATTGTAGTGTATCATTTGTACTGTTATCCCCTTTTACAAATATATTAGATATAATACAATTAATAGGCTTTGGAACCTAAACCAGTATCTGTGTATTTTCTATAGTGTTAAGTGTTCACTTGAGCGTCGGTGACGCTCAAGCAGCTTTGTAGTTAGTCAGGTTACACAAGGTTGCACTTACACCCTGTATTCACATTAAGTTATTCTGTGTATTTCATTGGTATAAGGTTTAAACATTAAGGTATAGCGTTGTGAGCGTCTGCGCCGCTGGTGACCTCCTCGTGGTCTCGAGCGTATGCTACGCCATAGCGAATCATTACTCTAGTCATAACCAATAACGTGTCCTGTGATCACTGGGCCGTGAGCGAACGTGACGCTTGAGCGTCTCGCCTACGGCGGAGCGATCGTTACGCAAATAGCGTACCCTTACGGTACTTCTTAAGCAAACAGCGTAGTGTTCTTAGACTTCATAAAGGGTTGTTTATACGACAAAGGAATTTAGCATTGTCATTGGTCATTGCTCCCACTAGTGGGTCCCATCCATTTGTATCTGCTGTAAAACGTCCACAACGATGGAGCTAATAAACAAAAATGAGACACTGGAGTCCTTCTTGTTTCCATTACAGACACGTTTCTGTTTATTTTGTATATGAAAAATGTGTGCTGCAAGATCAACACTGTTTCCCAGACACTGAAAAGTTTTACAGACCGGGTTTAGAACTTTCGGCGGCGTGAGGTCCTTTTCTCGTAGTCCGTAGAGGATACTGGGGTCCATTTAGTACCATGGGGTATAGATGGGTCCACTAGGAGCCATAGGCACTCTAAGAGTTTCAGAGTGTGGGCTGGCTCCTCCCTCTATGCCCCCCCCTACCAGACTCAGTCTAGGAAACTGTGAGAAGGATATAAAGGATAGTGGTAAGATTCCGAACCAGCGCACACAAAGGAAGGAAAGAGAGGAAAGCTATGCTAACCCAACTTTAAACAGGAACAGCAACAGCTGAACCAACAATACTTAACAAGTGCAGGAAGAACGAAGCACCGGGTGGGCGCCCAGTATCCTCTACGGACTACAAGAAAAGGATTTACCGGTAGGTAATTAAAATCCTATTTTCTCTTATGTCCTAGAGGATATTGAGTTTCCATTTAGTACCATGGGGATGTACCAAAGCTCCCAAACCGGGTGGGAGAGTGCTGAGGTTCCTGCAGAACTGATTGACCAAACTGAAGGTCCTCAGAGGCCAAAGTATCGAAATTGTAGAACATAGCAAACATGTTCGAACCAGACCAAATAGCTGCTCGGCAGAGCTGTAAAGCCGAGACACCCCAGGTAGCCGCCCATGAAGAACCCACCGACCTAGTAGAGTGGGCCTGAACAGCTTATGGAACCGGCAGACCTGCCGTGGAATAAGCATGCTGGATAGTGAGCCTGATCCAGCGTGCAATGGACTGCTTTGAAGCAGGACACCCAATTTTATTGGGATCACAAAAAACAAACAGCGAGTTCGATTTTCTGTGACGAGCTGAGCGCTTTACACCTTCAAAGCCTTCATAACATCCAAAGACTTTGACGTAGCAGAGGTGTTGGTGACAACCGAAACCACAATAGGTTGGTTGATGTGAAACGCAGACACCACTTTAGGAAGAAATTGCTGCCGAGTTCTGTTTTCAGCTTTGTCCTCATGTTAAATTAAATAGGGACATTTGTGAAACAAAAGCCCCCAGTTCCGACACACGTCTTGCTGAAGCCAAGGCCAACAGTGTGACGATCTTGAACGTAAGATATTTTACGTCCACCTCCTGTAACAGTTCAAACCAGTCCGTTTGGAGGAACTGAAGCACCAAAGTGAGATCCCCAGGTGCCGTGGGAGGCACAAAGGGAGGTTGGATGTGCAGAACACCTTTCAATAACGTCTGGACCTCAGGGAGAGTAGCCAATTGTTTCGGAAAAAAATGGATAAGGCCAAAATTTGGACTTTTATGGAACCCAGGTGTAGGCCCACATCCACACCTGCCTGCAGAAAAGCAGGAAGCGTCCCAGATGAAATTCCACTGCAGAATAATTTCTGCTCTCACACCAAGAGACGTATTTCTTCCAAATACGTTGGCAATGTGTAGACAGGACCCCCTTCCTGGCTTGGATCATAGTCAGGATAATCTTGTTAGGGATCCCTCTTCTGGCTAGAATCAGCCGTTCAACTTCCATGCCGTCAAATGTAGCCGCGGTAAGTCCTGATAGTCGAACGGGCCCTGTTGCAGTAGATCCTTGCGAAGAGGTAGAGGTCATGGATCTTCGAGGAGCATCTCCAAAAGGTCCGTGTACCAGGCCCTTCTTGGCCAGTCCGGAGCAATGAGTATTTCTTGAACTTTTTCCCTTTTTATTCTTTTTAGAATTCTTGGGATCAGAGGCAGTGGAGGAAACATGTACACCATCCGATAGAGTCGTCAGAGCGTCCACTGCCACTTCCTGTGGGTCTCTCGACCTGGAACAATACTGCTTGAGCTTCTTGTTGAGACGAGAGGCCATCATGTCGATTTGTGGATATCTCCATCGACGTTTCAAGCACCTGAACACTTCCGGATGAAGGCCCCACTCCCCCGGGTGCAGGTCATGTCTGCTGAGGAAGTCTGCTACCCAGATGTGTAGCCACCACAGAAGGGAGATCCTGGCTTTTGGCGACAGACGGATCCTCTGGTGCATGTGAAGATGCGATCCGGACCACTTGTCCAACAGATCGAGCTGGCAGGGTCTTGCGTGAAACCTTCCGTATTGAAGTGCCTCTGAAGAGGCCACCATTTTCCCCAGAAGGCGAAAGCATAGATGCACCAATATCCGGTTTGGATTCAGGACATCCCGAACCATCGACTGTATTAACAATGTATTTTCCAACAGAAGGAACACCTTCTGTGACTCCATGTCCGGTATCATTCCCAGGAATGGAAGCCTCCGTGTTGGCTTGGGGTGAGATTTCGAAGGTTCAGAATCCACCCGTGATCCTGGAGAAGTTTGGATGAGAGGCCAATGCTGTCCAGCAATTTCTCCCTGGACGGTGCCTTTATCAGAAGATCGTCCAGGTACGGAATTATATTCACTCCCTGTTTACGGAGTAGAAACATCATCTCTGCCAACACTTTGGTGAACACCCTCGGTATCATGGAGAGACCAAATAGCAGGGCCTGGAGCTGTTAGTGACAGTCCTGCAGTGTAAACCGAAGACAAGCCAGATGCGGCGGCCAGATCGGAATGTGGAGGTACGCATCCTCGATATCCAGAGACACTAGGAATTCCCCTTCCTCCAGACCTGAGACCACCGCTCTCAGAGACTCCATCTTGAACTTGAACACTTTTAAGAACGAGTTCAAGGACTTGAGGTTCAGAATCGGCCGTACCGAACCGTCCGTTTTCGGTACTATAAATAAGTTGGAATAGTACCCCTTGTTTTGTAGATGAGGTGGAACTGGAACAATGACGTGAGTCTGTACCAGTTTTTGGATGGCATGCTGTAAAGTTAAACTTGCCTCTTGTGAAATGGTAAGCCAGATTCGAAGAATCTGTGAGGTGGGAGCTCTTGGAACTCCAGTCTGTAGCCCTGGGAAGTAAGATCTATGACCCAGGGGTCCTGGCACGGACTTGACCAGATGTAACTGAAGAATTTTACTCGGGCTCCCACCTGACAGCCTTCCAGGCATCGCGGTCCACCGTCATGCTGAAGGCTTTGAGGAATCAGAGCTGAGCTCTGTTCCTGAGCACCTGTAGTTGCTGGTTTGCGTGGTTTACCTCTTGAACCTCTGGAGGCCGTAAAAGCACCTCTGGATTTGCCCTTAAACTTGGCCGTCCGAAAGGACTGTAAATTTGAAGCTGAATAAGCTTTCCTGGCTGGGGGAGCTGCGGAAAGAAGATACGTAGACTTACCCGCAGTAGCTTTGGAGATCCATTTGTCTAGTTCATCTCCAAACAAGGCCTCTCCTGTGAATAGTAGACCTTCCACGCCTTTCCTGGAGTCCGCATCAGCAGTCCACTGACGTAGCCACAGGCCCCTGCATGCTGACACTGCCATCGCGGTGGTGCGTGCATTAAGCAAGCCTCTCTCTTTTATGGCTTCCACCATAAAGTTTGCAGAGTCCTATATATGCTGCAGGAGAAAAACAACATCCCCCCTAGACAAGGAATCTAACCCCTCAATTAGGTTACATGACCATTTAGCAATGGCTTTTGTGATCCACACACATGCTATAGTGGGTCTCTGGGCCACTCCAGCAGCAATACAATTTTTCGTGACAGCCTAGAGACTGATGCATTCACTATCGGTGGATTTTCCCATTTTTTCCGATCCTCCAGAGGAAAAAGAAAAGATGAGAGTAACCTTTTAGGGACTTGACATTTCTTATCAGGATTAACCCACGGTTCTTCAAACAGGGTATTCAATTCCTTTGACGCAGGAAAAGGGACTGAGGACTTCTTTTTTACATTAAAATAAGATTCCTCACACTCCTCTGACACCTTATCAGGAATTTGCAGAACATATCTGACAGCCTCAATAAGAGCCTCTATTCCCTGTGACAGAGTAGCATCCCCCCCTCCAAATCCACCTCACCCTCCTCCATGTCTGACCCGTCAGGTTCAGAGTCAGACTGCAGGATATGGGCCAGAGATCGTTTTTGCGGACAAATGGGAGGGGATTGAGACGCTGTTTTGGGGACTGAGTCTCTATTCATAAACTCATCCACAGTCTGTCTTAAGTATTGCGTCTTTTTCTCACTGCGGGATAATTTCATAGAAATATTGGAGATAATTCCTTTAATGGAATTAACCCACTCCGGTTCAGCCCCGCTATTCTGGGAAGGTGCACTGCCCTGAGTACCCAGTAGTGAGTCCCCTGGTGAAGAGGAACACTCCGCTATACAAGAAACACACTCTTTGCCTGACATAATGTAACTGTGACAGCACACACACAGGAAAAGGTTAAGCAAAATTAACCCTTAGCCGGGTCACAGACTAAGCACCCTGATAGGGGACTTAGTACACTAATAATCGCTCCCCCCCTGCTATGACCCCCTGGTACCGCTGAGGTAATCTGGAGTCACACTGGAGGAGCTGCGCGTCCCTGTCAGTCAGCTTCTGTTTCCACTGTAGAGGGCAAATGGCGCTGGTGAGCTTCTGGATCCTCTCATAGTGAAGGCCCCACCCCTTCAATGGCGTGCAGTCTTCCCGATTTCTTTATACTGGCTGAGGTAATCTGTTGCTTAAAATGGAGAGAAAACCGTTTTAAGGCTGTTTTTGCCAGTGTGGGTGTTGTGTACAGTGTACTGAGACACATCTGTGTACTGTGTCTAGAGACGCATTCCGCCCCGGTTAGAAGCCGTGCGTCTACGTACCCTCATGCCGCCATAATGGCCGGCGCCCCGCTAACTTCTGGCTCTGTTAGGGGTGGCGGCGTGCTGCAGGAATATACGCTCGCCGTGGTGGTGCTTGCGAATAGTTCCCTCAGGAGCTCAGTGTCCTGTCAATGGTGAACGGGAACCATTAACCCTCCAAGAGGTTGCCCCCCCCCCCCCCCAAGTCCCACGAAGCAGGCAGGTTGGTGCCATCCAGCCCTTCCTGAAAATAACAAACATAAAATAATTGCAGAAAACTCTTCAGGAGCTTCCATAAGCGTGACCGGCTCCTCCGGGCACATTTTCTAAACTGAGTCTGTTAGGAGGGGCATAGAGGGAGGAGCCAGCCCACACTATCAAATTCATAAAGTGCCCATGGCTCCTAGTGGACCCATCTATACCCCATGGTATTAAATGGTACCCCAGTATCCCCTAGGACGTAAAAGAAAAAAATGTCCGCTGACCGCCTGGCTGCGCTGCCAGGGGTCCACTGTAGATCCGATGCCTCTGCAATCTAATTGCGGACGCATCAGGGGGTGGTCTGACACATGCTGGGCGACCCTGCCCTGATCTGGGCGGCCCCCAGCATGTGCAGAGATGAACACAGACTTGGCTGCGTATGCAGCGATCTACGTTCATCTCTGATTAACCCCCCCAAGTACAAGCATTAAACTATAGCGAAGTCTGTGTACTACTGAGAGCTAAATAATATACATGAAATAACCTCATACATGTCGACACACACGTACCGACACACAGCACACACACAGGGAATGCTCTGATAGAGGACAGGACCCCACTAGCCCTTTGGGGAGACAGAGGGAGAGTTTGCCAGCACACACCAAAAACGCTATAATTATACAGGGACAACCTTTATATAAGTGTTTTTCCCTTATAGCATTTTAATATATATATACATATCGCCAAATAAGTGCCCCCCCTCTCTGTTTTAACCCTGTTTCTGTAGTGCAGTGCAGGGGAGAGCCTGGGAGCCTTCCCACCAGCATTTCTGTGAGGGAAAATGGCGCTGTGTGCTGAGGAGAATAGGCCCCGCCCCCTTTTCGGCGGGCTTTCTACTCCCGTTTTTCTGAGACCTGGCAGGGGTTAAATACATCCATATAACCCCCAGGGGCTATATGTGATGTATTTTTAGCCAGAATAAGGTACTATCATTGCTGCCCAGGGCGCCCCCCCCCAGCGCCCTGCACCCTCAGTGACCGCTGCTATGAAGTGTGCTGACAACAATGGCGCACAGCTGCAGTGCTGTGCGCTACCTTATGAAGACTGAAGAGTCTTCTGCCGCCGTTTCTGGACCTTCACTTTTCGGCATCTGCAAGGGGGGTCGGCGGCGCGGCTCCGGGACGAACCCCAGGGTGAGACCTGTGTTCCGACTCCCTCTGGAGCTAATGGTGTCCAGTAGCCTAAGAAGCCAATCCATCCTGCACGCAGGTGAGTTCACTTCTCTCCCCTAAGTCCCTCGTAGCAGTGAGCCTGTTGCCAGCAGGACTCACTGAAAATAAAAAACCTAACAAACTTTTACTCTAAGCAGCTCTTTAGGAGAGCCACCTAGATTGCACCCTTCTCGGCCGGGCACAAAAATCTAACTGAGGCTTGGAGGAGGGTCATAGGGGGAGGAGCCAGTGCACACCACCTGATCCTAAAGCTTTTACTTTTGTGCCCTGTCTCCTGCGGAGCCGCTAATCCCCATGGTCCTGACGGAGTCCCCAGCATCCACTTAGGACGTCAGAGAAAAGGGTAATGTGTACATACTAAATAGACTAATTGGGCCGGAAGTAATGACGTCCGAGTTTAACGGCCGTGCGGGATGCTGTGAGGTTTTTTTTAAAGGGGCAATCACTAGGCAAAACCATGCCTTGTAAGTGATTGCCACTTTAAAAAAACATTTAATTACATGCAGAATTCTTGGCGCAACATTTAAAGACAAAGACTGATGTCAGACTGAAAATAACATTTAATAATATCAAGTTAAAAAATAGCTTAATAAGCATAAAATTAAATAAAAAAATGATTAGTTCATTCAATGGATATAGTCCACTCTGTAATAAACCAATTCAGAATTAAAAGTCAATGCCTCAACGGCAAAAATTGTCCTGAGACCTGGTATCCTTAGCCAAATAGGCTTTATGATGTATTTTATTAAACCAGTCTATAGCAGTATTCCAACGGTACAGCCTCTTGTCTTTCTACACTTTGCTCTGCAAATAGCTTAATCCACATTGGGAACCTTTCCGCAGCATACAGTCATATAGATAACTTTATGGGGGTAAATCCACTACTTTCTGGTGACACTTTAGCCGATTACAGCGCTCATGTACCTGTTACTGGTAGTATGGTGGATCCCCCGTCTCTGCCGTCCTCTTTCCCCTCTGATAATGTCAGCCGCCTCCCAGAGCCGCGGTGATCCGTCGTTCTACACAGCTAGCAGTCTGTGGAACGCACCGCTCTGGCTTCCGGTTTCGCGGTTTCCGGCTTCCGGTGACGTTAGCCGCCGTGTGTGTGTGGTCCGTAGAAGATTCGGGCTCGTACTTGCTGTAGAACAGTGGTGCAGCTTCCAACGCGTTTCCCCCCTTAGGGGCTTCGTCAGGGATAGCTGCTTCCAAAATGTAGTCCTCTTTTAAAGGTTACATTAATTGATCCTAATTGCATAATTGCTTTTTTAACTCTTGTATGGCATAAAAAAAAAAAAATTCTCACATATGTGAAAAAATCCATTCAGTCTGACATGAAAAATAGAAGAAGAGGAAAGAGAGAAGGAAGGTTAAAAAAGGGGGGGGGGGGGGGGGACAAAAGTGCACATGTGCATATATACGTCTGGACTCAGGAAAAATAGGGGTGCAATATTGTAACTGTTTTTATACTTTTTTATTTATTTATTATAAAAAGGCAGCCAAGTCAAAATCTATATTAAGACCCTTGGGGATGATAGAATCAACTTGATAAATCCACTTTGCTTCCTCCTTAGATATTTCTGTTATTTTGTCGCCACCTCTCCAGTTGTTTTTAATCTTTTTTATCCCCATAAAATTCAATCCTTCAGGGTTGCTATTGTGATAGTTCTTGAAATGTACTGGGACGCTATGTGTTTCTACATTATTTTTTATATTGCGTATATGTTCTGCAATTCGGCTTTTTAGGGGTCGGATGGTCCTGCCTACATATTGTTGCCCACAAGGGCATTCTAGTAGGTAAATAACCCCCTTTGTATCGCACGTAATTTCATCTTTTCATTCTTTTGAATTCCCTTCCATTGGTGTTCGAGGAGAAGGTTTGGATCCCTTTAGTGCTTGTCTTTTTTGAATTTTTACAATTCTGGCATCTTAAACAATGGTGAAATCCCTTTTTTCTTCTTCCCTCGCTCATCCAAGTTTGTGCTTTCTCTGTTATTACATCAGGTGGTAAAGTGCTTTTTACTAATGAGGATCTAATGTTCTTAGCTCTACGGTATATCATTCGTGGTTTCTTAGGGAGTACTCTGCTTAATTTTTCATCTTTTAATAAAATCGGCCAGTATTTGTACAAGATTCTTTCCAAGTTGTGTGATTGAGAACTGTATTGGGTAATAAACGCTACTTCATTGTCCATTTTGTCTTCCTTCTTTTTTGGAGCCAATAACGTTTTTCTATCCACTTTTAGTACTTCCTCATAATTAGATTTTAATTCTGCTTCATCATATCCTTTTTCCATGAATCTCTTCGTCATTTCATCAGCCTGTTTTTCGAAATCTTCCTTTTTTGAGCAATTCCTTTTGAGTCTCTTAAACTGGCCCTTTGGAATATTGCGGAGCCAGTTTGGATGATGGGCGCTGGTTTTCTCAATGTAGGTGTTGCAGTCCACTTCTTTAATGTGCGTTCTAGTTTCCAATGTGCTTTTTTCCACATAAATTTCCAAATCCAGAAATATTGCTTTTTCCTTACTGCAATTGGCGGTGAAATGGAGATTTAGTTCATTACGATTCATGTATATGATGAAATTGTCTAGTTCTTCTTGGGTTCCTGACCAAATGAATATAACATCATCTATGAATCTTTTCCATAGCTTGATGTTCTCCCGCATGGGGTTGTTGTTCCAGATATTTCTGTTTTCCCATTCCGCTACGAATAGATTTGCGTATCCCGGCGCGAATTTCGTGCCCATCGCGGTCCCGCGGATTTGCCTGTAATACGTGTTTTCAAACCAAAAGTAATTGTGACCTAAAATGAAATTAATGGACTCAATAATGAAGTTAATCTGGCGGTGATGAATGGTGCTATCCTCACATAGAATTTTTTCCACAAATCTGCATCCTGCATCATGTTCAATTACACTGTATAGAGAGGTTATATCGCAAGTGACCAAAATGTAGCCATCCTTCCATTCAAAGTCCTCTAGACCTTGCAGAATGTCCATTGAATCTCTTAAATGACTTTTTTGTTTGGAAACCAATGGCTGCAGAAATTTATCAATGTATTCGGATAGATTACTCGTAAGGGAATTAATTCCGGCAACTATTGGCCTTCCTGGCGGGTTCTTTTTATCTTTATGTATCTTCGGCAAGATATAGAATACAGGTAATATCGGATGTTCTTGATTGATGTACTCATATTCTTTTTTATTTAGAATTCCAAGGTGTAGTGCTTCCCTTAGCAGATTTTCCAATTCTATTTTATATTCCCCTGTGGGGTCTTTGGATAGTATCTCATAAGTGGATGAATCTTCCAAGATTTTATTTGCTTCTTTTATATATTGTGGCCTATCCATAACCACCAGGCCACCTCCTTTATCCGCTGGTTTGATACATATGTTTGTATTGGCTTCCAGTTCTTTTAGTGCTTCCTTTTCCTGTTTTGACAAGTTATATTTTCTACTTTTGGTGCTAAGGTCTTCTATCTCCTTTTCTACCATGCGTTGGAATGTCTCCACAAAGGGACCCTTTTGGTGACTTGGGAAAAACTTAGATCGATTTTTAAGAGTGGTGTGTTCATACATGGAGGTTATGTTGTTTTCCATTTTTTCTGTAGGTGTCTTCATAAAGTATTTTTTTAGTGTTAATTTACGTATAAATTGATGTAAACTAATATAGGTATCAAATTTATTTAAATTCTTTTGGGGTGCGTATTTTAACCCTTTACTCAAAACTTCTTCCTGATGTTTGCTTAAGATGGTACTACTAATATTGAAAATCTCCTCTGTTTTTACTTCCTTATTTTTGGTCTTGCTCCTTTCAAGTACTCCTCCTCTCTTTCCTCGCTTGGTCTTAACTTTCTTTTTTGGTTTGAATTCCGCTCTGCTTTTTTTATTGGCGTAGTTAACCCTGCCAATCCTAAAAAACGATCCATATTTTCGTCAGCACTGCCATCGTGTTCTTGATCTCTTTTATTGCCCACTTTGGCATCTCTTCCTTTGGTATAGGTTTCCAAGTTCATGAGCAGTTCTTTTTTTGTTATAATACTTTCCCTCTTGGCTTCATTTATTCCCTTTTGGTACCCTTCCATGGCCTTGAAGTACCTATGTTCATAGCTGGATATGTTTTTCTGTCTGCCCTCATATATTCTTTGATTGGATGTTGTTCTATCTCTTGGAAAATTCCTCCTTCTTACTTCACCACCATTCCTCCATTCGTTGTATTGTGTTCGTCCCCTAGGGGTATGTTGTCTTTCCCGATTGATGTAATCCTGCTTGATTCCATATCTTCCATAGTCCGTTCTTTTGAAGGAGTGTAGTCTTCCTCTCGTTCCATATTGCTGATCTTGATGGAAATTCCTCTGTTGATACTGCATTTTGCCTATCTCCCTTGACCTATTTTCATTTTGATTCCTAATCTCTCTATCTTCTTGTTCAATTTGTGGGCGATTCACTTCCTGTGTTCCCCTACTTATTTTCTTTCTGTAACCATCCTTGTAGTCCTGAAGGTCTCTTCTGTACTTTTTTTGTTTAATTTTAATCACTTCATCCTCTACGGAATTGAGGTGTTGTTGTGTTATATCCTCCAGTTTCTTATATTCCTCTAGGTGTTGAATTGGGGATAGTTTTTCTTGTACTACCCCAATTTCCTTTTCAATCACCTTCAGACTCCTTTGCCTATCTTTGACAATAAGCTCCATAAGTTTACGTGAGCAGTCATCCAAAATTTGATTCCATTGTATCCCAAATGACTCATCGGTTGAAGCAAATGAAGCTTCCTTATTAATTCTGAGACCTCTCGGAATTAATTTGTTTTCCAAATATTTAGTTAGCGTGGTGGCGTCCCACCATTGCTTTATCTCTGATATGAGTAATTTCTCATATCTAAGAAAAAGAGTACACACATTGTCCGTTTGAATAACTGTTTCCTGAGGTAGTTCTTCTTCACAAAAAATGTTTTTTTAGCTTTTCCATTCGTTCCTGTCTTAGAATCAACATTTTTATATATAATAGGTTTGGAGTGCAGCTGACAATCTTTAGGGTTGAGAAATGGGACTTGGAGTATAATATTATCTGCGCTAACTCCTTTACAGAAAGACAGATAGAATAGAAAAAGAAAAAAGGAGGAAGAAAGTATGACAAGAGTGACAAACAAAATGATGCAGCCGTAGATTAAATTCGCGCCGGGATACGCAAATCTATTCGTAGTGGAATGGGAAAACAGAAATATCTGGAACAACAACCCCATGCGGGAGAACATCAAGCTATGGAAAAGATTCATAGATGATGTTATATTCATTTGGTCAGGAACCCAAGAAGAACTAGACAATTTCATCATATACATGAATCGTAATGAACTAAATCTCCATTTCACCGCCAATTGCAGTAAGGAAAAAGCAATATTTCTGGATTTGGAAATTTATGTGGAAAAAAGCACATTGGAAACTAGAACGCACATTAAAGAAGTGGACTGCAACACCTACATTGAGAAAACCAGCGCCCATCATCCAAACTGGCTCCGCAATATTCCAAAGGGCCAGTTTAAGAGACTCAAAAGGAATTGCTCAAAAAAGGAAGATTTCGAAAAACAGGCTGATGAAATGACGAAGAGATTCATGGAAAAAGGATATGATGAAGCAGAATTAAAATCTAATTATGAGGAAGTACTAAAAGTGGATAGAAAAACGTTATTGGCTCCAAAAAAGAAGGAAGACAAAATGGACAATGAAGTAGCGTTTATTACCCAATACAGTTCTCAATCACACAACTTGGAAAGAATCTTGTACAAATACTGGCCGATTTTATTAAAAGATGAAAAATTAAGCAGGAGTACTCCCTAAGAAACCACGAATGATATACCGTAGAGCTAAGAACATTAGATCCTCATTAGTAAAAAGCACTTTACCACCTGATGTAATAACAGAGAAAGCACAAACTTGGATGAGCGAGGGAAGAAGAAAAAAGGGATTTCACCATTGTTTAAGATGCCAGAATTGTAAAAATTCAAAAAAGACAAGCACTAAAGGGATCCAAACCTTCTCCTCGAACACCAATGGAAGGGAATTCAAAATAGAAGATGAAATTACGTGCGATACAAAGGGGGTTATTTACCTACTAGAATGCCCTTGTGGGCAACAATATGTAGGCAGGACCATCAGACCCCTAAAAAGCCGAATTGCAGAACATATACGCAATATAAAAAATAATGTAGAAACACATAGCGTCCCAGTACATTTCAAGAACTATCACAATAGCAACCCTGAAGGATTGAATTTTATGGGGATAAAAAAGACTAAAAACAACTGGAGAGGTGGCGACAAAATAACAGAAATATCTAAGGAGGACGCAAAGTGGATTTATCAAGTTGATTCTATCATCCCCAAGGGTCTTAATATAGATTTTGACTTGGCTGCCTTTTTATAATAAATTAAAAAAAAAGTATAAAATAAGAATTTACTTACCGATAATTCTATTTCTCGTAGTCCGTAGTGGATGCTGGGGACTCCGTCAGGACCATGGGGATTAGCGGCTCCGCAGGAGACAGGGCACAAAAATAAAGCTTTAGGATCAGGTGGTGTGCACTGGCTCCTCCCCCCATGACCCTCCTCCAAGCCTCAGTTAGGATACTGTGCCCGGACGAGCGTACACAATAAGGAAGGATCTTGAATCCCGGGTAAGACTCATACCAGCCACACCAATCACACCGTACAACTTGTGATCTGAACCCAGTTAACAGTATGACAAAACGTAGGAGCCTCTGAACAGACGGCTCACAACAATAACAACCCGATTTTTTTGTAACAATAACTATGTACAAGTATTGCAGACAATCCGCACTTGGGATGGGCGCCCAGCATCCACTACGGACTACGAGAAATAGAATTATCGGTAAGTAAATTCTTATTTTCTCTAACGTCCTAAGTGGATGCTGGGGACTCCGTCAGGACCATGGGGATTATACCAAAGCTCCCAAACGGGCGGGAGAGTGCGGATGACCCTGCAGCACCGAATGAGAGACTCCATGTCCTCCTCAGCCAGGGTATCAAATTTGTAGAATTTAGCAAACGTGTTTGCCCCTGACCAAGTAAATGCTCAGCAAAGTTGTAAAGCCGAGACCCCTCAGGCAGTCGCCCAAGATGAGCCCACTTCCTTGTGGAATGGGCTTTTTCTGATTTTGTCTGTGGCAAGCCTGCCACAGAATGAGCAAGCTGAATTGTACTACAAATCCAGCGAGCAATCGTCTGTTTAGAAGCAGGAGCACCCATCTTGTTGGGTGCATACAGGCTAAACAGCGAGTCAGATTTTCTGACTCCAGTCGTCCTGGAAACATATATTTTCAGGGCCCTGACAACGTCAAGTAACTTGGAGTCCTCCAAGTCCCTAGTAGCCGCAGGTACCACAATAGGTAAACAGAAAACACCTTAAGGAGAAATTGAGGACGAGTCCTCAATTCTGCCCTGTCAGAATGAAAAATTAAGTAAGGGCTTTTATATGATAAAGCCGGCCATTCTGACACACGCCTGGCTGAAGCCAGGGCTAATAGAATCTTCACCTTCCATGTGAAATATTTTAAGTCCACAGTGGTGAGTGGATCAAACCAATGTGACTTTAGGAAACTCAAAACAACATTGAGATCCCAAGGTGCCACTGGGGGCACAAAAGGAGGCTGTATATGCAGTACCCCTTTTACAAACGTCTGAACTTCAGGCACTGAAGCCAGTTCTTTCTGGAATAAATTTGACAGGGTCGAAATTTGAACCTTAATGGACCCTAATTTTAGGTCCATAGACAGTCCTGTTTTCAGGAAATGTAGGAAACGACCCAGTTGGAATTCCTCTGTAGGGACCTTCTTGGCCTCACACCACGCAACATATTTTCGCCAATTGCGGTGAAAATGTTTTGCGGTTACATCCTTCCTGGCTTCGACCAGGGTAGGGATGACTTCATCTGGAATGCCCTTTCAGGATCCGGCGTTCAACTGCCATGCCGTCAAACGCAGCCGCGGTAAGTCTTGGAACAGACAAGGCCCCTGCTGGAGCAGGTCCTTTCTTAAGGTAGAGGCCACGGTTCTTCCGTGAGAATCTCTTGAAATTCCGGGTACCAAGTCCTTCTTGACCCATCCGGAACCACGAGTATCGTTCTTACTCATCTCCTTGATTCTCAGTACTTTTGGTATGAGATGCATAGGAGGGAACACATACCATGACTGGTACACCCACAGTGTTACCAGAGCGTCCACCGCTATTGCCTGAGGGTCCCTTGACCTGGCGCAATATCTGTCTAGTTTTTTGTTCAGGCGGGACGCCATCATGTCCACCTTTGGTTTTTCCCAACGGTTTACAATCATGTGGAAGACTTCCCGCTGAAGTCCCCACTCTCCCGGGTGGAGGTTATGCTGAGGAAGTCTGCTTCCCAGTTTTCCACTCCCGGAATTAACACTGCTGAGAGTGTTATCACATGATTTTTCGCCCAGCGAAGAATCCTTGCAGTTTTTGCCATTTCCCTCCTGCTTCTTGTGCCGCCCTGTTTTCGTGGGCGACTGCCGTGATGTTGTCCCACTGGATCAATACCGGCTGACCTTGAAGCAGAGGTCTTGCTAAGCTTAGAGCCTTGTAAATTGGCCTTAGCTCCAGTATATTTATGTGGAGAGAAGTCTCCAGACTTGATCACACTCCCTGGAAATTTTTTCCTTGTGTGACTGCTCCCCAGCCACTCAGGCTGGCATCCGTGGTCACCAGGACCCAGTCCTGAATGCCGAATCTGCGGCCCTTTCATAGATGAGCACTCTGCAGCCACCGCAGAAGAAACACCCTTGTCCTTGGAGACAGGGTTATCCGCTGATGCATCTGAAGATGCGATCCGGACCATTTTCCCAGCAGATCCCACTGAAAGGTTCTTGCGTGAAATCTACCGAATGGGATCGCTTTGTAAGAAACCACCATTTTTCACAGGACCCTTTGTGCAATGATGCACTGATACTTTTCCTGGTTTTAGGAGGTTCCTGACTAGCTCGGATAACTCCCTGGCTTTCTTCTCCGGGAGAAAACATCCTTTTCTGGACTGTGTCCAGAATCATCCCTAGGAACATTAGACGTGTCGTCGGAAAAAGCTGCGATTTTGGAATATTTAGAATCCACTCGTGCTGTCGTAGAACTACTTGAGATAGTGCTACTCCGACCGCCAACTGTTCACTGGACCTTGCCCTTATCAGGAAAGCGTCCATATTTCTTTTAGGAAGAATCATCATTTCGGCCATTACCTTGGTAAAGACCCGGGGTGCCGTGGACAATCCAAACGGCAGCGTCTGAACTGATAGTGACAGTTCTGTACCACGAACCTGAGATACCCTTGGTGAGAAAGGCAAAATTTGGACTTGTAGGTAAGCGTCCCTGATTTCCAGTGACACCATATCGTCCTGGTTCGCTATCACTGCTCTGAGTGACTCCATCTTGATTTGAACCCTTGTATGTAATTGTTCAAATCTTTTAGATCTCACCGAGCCGTTTGGCTTCAGTACCACAATATATTGTGGAATAATACCCCTTCCCTTGTTGTAGGAGGGGTACTTTGATTATCACGTGCTGGGAATACAGCCTGTGAATTTTTTTCCAATACTGCCTCCCTGTCGGAGGGAGACGTTGGTAGAACTTGTGAGGGGAAGACGTCTCGAATTTCCAATGTACACCTGGGATACTACGTGTAGGATCCAGGAGTCCACTTGCGAGTGAGCCCACTGCGTGCTGAAACTCTTGAGATGACCCCCCACCGCACCTGAGTCCGCTTGTATGGCCCCAGCGTCATGCTGCGGACTTGGCAGAAGCTGTGGAGGACTTCTGTTCCTGGGAATGGGCTGCCTGCTGCAGTCTTCTTCCCTTTCCTCTAACCCTGGGCAGATATGACTGGCCTTTTGCCCGCCTGCCTTTATGGGTACGAAAGGACTGAGACTGAAAAGACTGTGTCCTTTTCTGCTGAGTTGTGACTTGGGGTAACAAAAGTGGATTTTCCCGCTGTTGCCATGGCCACCAGGTCCGATGGACCGCCCCTTTATACGGCAATACTTCCATGTGCCGTCTGGAATCTGCATCACCTGACTACTGTCGTGTCTATAAACATCGTCTGGCAGATATGGACATCACATCTACTCTTGATGCCAGAATGCAAATATCCCTCTGCGCATCTCGCATATATAGAAATGCATCCTTAAAATGCTCTATAGTCAATAAAATATTGTTCCTGTCAAGGGTATCAATATTTTCAGTCAGGAAATCCGACCAAGCCCCCCCAGCGCTGCACATCCAGGCTGAGGCGATTGCTGGTCGTAGTATAACACCAGTATGTGTGTATATACTTCTTAGGATATTTTTCAGCTTCCTATCAGCTGGCTCCTTGAGGGCGGCCGTATCTGGAGACGGTAACGCCACTTGTTTTTATAAGCGTGTGAGCGCCTTATCCACCCTAAGGTGTGTTTCCCAACTCGCCCTCACTTCTGGCGGGAAAAGGTATACCTCCAATAATTTACCATCGGAGGAAACCCACGTATCATCACACACTTTAATTTATCTGATTCAGGAAAAACTACAAGTAGATTTTTCCCACCCTACATAATACCCTTATTTGTGGTACTTGTAGTATCAGAAATATGTAACACCTCCTTCATTGCCCTTAACATGTAACGTGTGGCCCTAAAGGAAAATACGTTTGTTTCTTCACCGTCGACACTGAAGTCAGTGTCTGTGTCTGTGTCGACCAACTGAGGTAAATGGGCGTTTTTACAAGCCCCTGACGGTGTCTGAGACGCCTGGACAGGTACTAATTTGTTTGCCGGCCGTCTCATGTCGTCAACCGACCTTGCATCGTGTTGACATTATCACGTAATTCCTAAATAAGCCATCCATTCCGGTGTCGACTCCCTAGAGAGTGACATCACCCATACAGGCAATTTGCTCCGCCTCCTCACCAACATCGTCCTCCTACATGTCGACACACACGTACCGACACACAGCACACACACAGGGAATGCTCTGATAGAGGACAGGACCCCACTAGCCCTTTGGGGAGACAGAGGGAGAGTTTGCCAGCACACACCAAAAACGCTATAATTATACAGGGACAACCCCTTATACAAGTGTTTTCCCTTATAGCATTTTCACATATGTAATCATATCGCCAAATAAGTGCCCCCCCTCTCTGTTTTAACCCTGTTTCTGTAGTGCAGTGCAGGGGAGAGCCTGGGAGCCTTCCTCTCAGCAGAGCTGAGCAGGAAAATGGCGCCGTGTGCTGAGGAGAATAGGCCCCGCCCCCTAAAACGGCGGGTTCTTCTCCCGGAGTTTGTGAGATCTGGCAGGGGTTAAATACATCCATATAGCCTCAAGGGCTATATGTGATGTATTTTAGCCATACAAAAGGTATAATACATTGCTGCCCAGAGCGCCCCCCCCAGCGCCCTGCACCCTCAGTGACCGCTGGTATGAAGTGTGCTGACAACAATGGCGCACAGCTGCAGTGCTGTGCGCTACCTTATGAAGACTGAAAGTCTTCTGCCGCCTGTTTCTGGACCTCTGGACCTCTTCAACTTCGGCATCTGCAAGGGGGGTCGGCGGCGCGGCTCCGGGACGAACCCCAGGGTGAGACCTGTGTTCCGACTCCCTCTGGAGCTAATGGTGTCCAGTAGCCTAAGAATCCAATCCATCCTGCACGCAGGTGAGTTGAAATTCTCTCCCCTAAGTCCCTCGTTGCAGTGAGCCTGTTGCCAGCAGGACTCACTGAAAATAAAAAACCTAAAAACTTTTTCTAAGCAGCTCTTTAGGAGAGCCACCTAGATTGCACCCTGCTCGGACGGGCACAAAAACCTAACTGAGGCTTGGAGGAGGGTCATGGGGGGAGGAGCCAGTGCACACCACCTGATCCTAAAGCTTTATTTTTGTGCCCTGTCTCCTGCGGAGCCGCTAATCCCCATGGTCCTGACGGAGTCCCCAGCATCCACTTAGGACGTTAGAGAAAAACAGTTACAATATTGCACCCCTATTTTTCCTGAGTCCAGACGTATATATGCACATGTGCACTTTTGTCCCCCCCCCCCCCCCCCCCCCTTTTTTTAACCTTCCTTCTCTCTTTCCTCTTCTTCTATTTTTCATGTCAGACTGAATGGATTTTTTCACATATGTGAGAATTTTTTTTTTTTATGCCATACAAGAGTTAAAAAAGCAATTATGCAATTAGGATCAATTAATGTAACCTTTAAAAGAGGACTACATTTTGGAAGCAGCTATCCCTGACGAAGCCCCTAAGGGGGGAAACGCGTTGGAAGCTGCACCACTGTTCTACAGCAAGTACGAGCCCGAATCTTCTACGGACCACACACACACGCCGGCTAACGTAACCGGAAGCCGGAAACCGCGAAACCGGAAGCCAGAGTGGTGCGTTCCACAGACTGCTAGCTGTGTAGAACGACGGATCACCGCGGCTCTGGGAGGCGGCTGACATTATCAGAGGGGAACGAGGACGGCAGAGACGGGGGATCCACCATACTACCAGTAACAGGTACATGAGCGCTGTAATCGGCTAAAGTGTCACCAGAAAGTAGTGGATTTACCCCCATAAAGTTATTTATATGACTGTATGCTGCGGAAAGGTTCCCAATGTGGATTAAGCTATTTGCAGAGCAAAGTGTAGAAAGACAAGAGGCTGTACCGTTGGAATACTGCTATAGACTGGTTTAATAAAATACATCATAAAGCCTATTTGGCTAAGGATACCAGGTCTCAGGACAATTTTTGCCGTTGAGGCATTGACTTTTAATTCTGAATTGGTTCATTACAGAGTGGACTATATCCATTGAATGAACTAATCATTTTTTTATTTAATTTTATGCTTATTAAGCTATTTTTTAACTTGATATTATTAAATGTTATTTTCAGTCTGACATCAGTCTTTGTCTTTAAATGTTGCGCCAAGAATTCTGCATGTAATTAATTCCAACCAGTGAGGGTACTGGTTTAATCTACGGCTGCATCATTTTGTTTGTCACTCTTGTCATACTTTCTTCCTCCTTTTTTCTTTTTCTATTCTATCTGTCTTTCTGTAAAGGAGTTAGCGCAGATAATATTATACTCCAAAAAAACATTTAAGTTTGGCAGGCATCACGCACGGCCACCGAACTCTGGCGTCATTAAGTCCGGCCCAATATGTCCATCTTGCTCTCTTTCACCCTTGCCATGTTGGGAGGGAAGTGTTTAATTAGGCAGAGTATGAGTGCCAGTTTTGCGGACTTGCTGGACAGAAATGTAGTGTGCCAATTGGCTCATACACAGTGACTGAAATGACTGTATAAGATGCCAATGGGTGGTCTTCAGGTTGCCGGCGGCCGGGCTCCCGACGACCACCATACCGGTGCCGGAATCCCGTCCGCCGGTATACCAACAGGTTTTCTCCCTCTTGGGGGTCCATGACCCCCATGGAGGGAGAATAGATAGCGTCGCAAGGGGCTCATTTGCGCTCGCCCAGCTGTCGGTATGCCGGCGTCAGTATGCTGGCCGTCGGGAGCCCAACCGCCGGCATCACATACTACACCCGATGCCAACAATACAATGTCCTAACGTTCCACAGATGTTTACAGAACATAACTTTTTGTAATGACCGCCCCTTGGAGCTAAAGTACAGTAAGTCCCATTTCCAGACGTGATCCTTGCCACAGGTCTTTTCAAGACTGCGTAAGGAATATAATATGACAGCAGCAGCATAAACACACCGTCCGGGCTTGCGGAGCGCTGCTCGGTGCATCACTTTGGCCTGGAAGGGGTTAAGGTTTTTGCAGTGGGAGGAATGTAGATGGAGGAACCGGGAGGCTATTGGCTGGATGGTGGATAGGGGCTGTACTGCCATGGATATAGGTTGCTAATCCACCATTCCCTGCCTCTTTCAGTGTCTTCTCGTAAGGCTGCAAGTATTACCATTTCTTTCAGTAATTTACTGTTTCATTTTCCTTCTCTTTTTTGCATTTCTACCTTTCCTATATTCCTAATTCTACATCCTCTCTCCTATTCCTAACTCTTTTATTCCCTGCTGTGCCTCTCCTCTCCCCTGCGTATCCCCCTCAGCCCCCTCCCTACCTGTATCATGACGGCCCGTTCCCGTCCTGCCCGCAGCGCTGGCCTCCCCGCCCGGCTTTTAGATACCTCTGATGTCCCACCGGGTCGGGGGAGCCCTGCTGCGGCTGCGGTAAGGGAGACGAGGGCTGTGCTCGGCCGCCCGCCCGCGCTCCCCCACGTGCGCCCTCTCCATCTCCTTCCCCGCTGCGACCAGCGGCGGTGGACGGAGCGCCGGGGAGCCAGGGATGTGTCAGGCGGCTTGCCAGTGACGGCGTTTTGCCGTCCCTGGCCCCGCCGCTTGTTACAGCGGATGGCCGCACAGAACAGGGTCACGTGGGGCGGGGGACGGAGCTCCCGCCCTGCGGCTCGGCGGCTCTCCCCAGTCCCCAGTGCTGGCCGCACGGGTCACGTGGGGCGGGGGACGGAGCTCCCGCCCTGCGGCCCGGCGGCTCTCCCCAGTCCCCAGTATAAATAAATCTTGCAGGGGGGCCAGTGGCCGGGTGGGGGGTCGCGCGGCTGCCAGACGCAGGCGGTCCGGCCAGCCAGCGCGTGCTGCAAATCTGCAACACAGCAGGGGGACCCAGATGAGGCATACCCCCTCTGTGCCACTACCCCCTTACCCGTATCAATGCGGGCAGCGCCCGCCCGCGTTGGGGTGGGGCGTCGCCCCCGCTCCGCGTCAGCAAGGGGGGCATTACCCGTTGCGGACAGTGCGCTGCCGGTCATACAGGGGCGGGCCGCGCCCGCACGCGGTGTGCCTGCCCACCCGAACCCACCTTCCGTGGTGGGGCCCGGGGCGTCTGGCCCTTCCAGGGCACCCGCCTTGGCGAGTAGTCCGACCGTCGCCCGTGGCCACGCGGCTCCTGGCGGACACCGGCCGGGGTCACGCCTGCCGGCAACTCACCCCACTAGGGGTCGACGTGCGCAGGCGGCTCACGAACCAGCACCTCCTCCCCGCATCCAATTGTCTCCTGCCGACGCTTCTGCGGTCAGCTCTCAGTCCGATGTCGCGCCCCCCCCCCCCCCCCCTTCTAGTGGTGACGACTCTCCGACTTCTCCTACTGTGGCCGACGCTCGGGTCGGTAGACGGTCGAGGCGTCGGCGGTCTACCCGTGGTTTAGCGCAGCCAGACGGTTGTGCCATGATTCCTGAAAGTGAGGGATCCTCCGGGTCCTTGCTCCCGACAGGAAGTTTGCGTACCTCACGTCGGGCTCGTGACTCGTGGTGCGGGTCCTTTCTTACTTCGCCTGCCCCTGCAGCTGCACCCTTGGTGGACGCCACCGTCTTGTCCGCCATTTGTGCCGCTGTGGTGTCGGCGGTGGCTCCCTTGTTATCCTCCGTACTGAATCTTCCTCAGACCCCGACTGGTCCAAGGGGAGCGCGGTGACACCCCATAGCGGCTTGGGTACTCGCTCCAGCACCTCTAGCATAGGAAGCAGCGCGGGCAGGATTTCCGGCAAGCGTAGCAGGCGCAGGCGTCGGGGCAAAGATTCCTCCCTTGCCTCTACTTCCTCGGAGGGTCTGTCCTCCTTAGATGGTGGCTTGCACAGGGTCAAGCGTCGCAGACGACGTGACCGTCGGTATTCCGCCTCGTCCGCTTCCAAAGTATTGGTGGAATCGGACACCGTGCACTGCGCCAATACGGCGGTACTACGTGGACTCAGGCCCCGGGACCGTATCCGTAAGGGCCAAGGGTGGTCATTTCGAGTTGTTCGCTCTGTAATTTAATTCGCATCGCAGCGATTTTCCGCTTAGTGCGCATGCGCAATGTTCGCACTGCGACTGCGCCAAGTAAATTTGCTATGCAGTTAGGTATTTTACTCACGGCTTTTTCTTCGCTCCGGCGAACGGAGTGTGATTGACAGGAAGTGGGTGTTTCTGGGCAGAAACAGGCGGTTTTATGGGCGTGTGGGAAAAAACGCTACCGTTTCTGGGACAAACGCGGGAGTGGCTGGAGAAACGGAGGAGTGTCTGGCCGAACGCTGGGTGTGTTTGTGACGTCAAACCAGGAACGACAAGCACTGAACTGATCGCACTGGCAGAGTAAGTCTCGAGCTACTCAGAAACTGCACAGAGATGTCTTTTCGCAATATTGCAAATCTTTCGTTCGCAATTTTACGATGCTAAGATTCACTCCCAGTAGGCGGCGGCTTATCGTGAGTAAATCTGCTAAAAGCGGCTAGCGAGCAACAACTCGGAATGAGGGCCAATATGTGAACATTTTTGCCCTTACCAGCGACGATCGCATAGCCTTGCTTTCGGCTACGAAAAAGGGGCAGGGTAGCGAGGACGCTTTGCGGTCCTATCAGAATTGGGTCCGCTGCATGTGGATCTTGGCGGCGTGTTACCTGGAGACGCGCCCGGATGAACACATGAACGTGGTGCGCTATCAATTTCTCATACACGTGTTGTACCATAAGTACAAAGGATCAGCCTGGCGGCGCTACGACGAGGATTTCCGACGCAAACAACGCGGGCGGCAGACCTTTAACTTTGGTAAAAAAGACGTGGAATTGTGCTCTGAACTGACACAGGGTTCGGCCGGCACTGATGACGGCGGCACGGCAAGACGATGGGCAAAAAGACCTGCCTCTCGTTCTGCCGGCTTTCGCAGAGGCGCAGGGCGCGCGGGGCATGGGAAATGCATCGCTTTTAATGAGGCACAATGCGACTTGGGGGGCCGGTGTCGTTTTTGCCACTCATGTATCAGATGTGGCGGGGGCCACAGGATTAAGGATTGCCCCAGTCCGGGGACCGGGAGTGCTTTTGGCTCGCAGCCCCGACAGAGTCGCGCTCCCGCGGCCACCGGCGCTGGTCACAGCTCCCACCCCGATTAGACTTCGGGCACTCATTCCCTGGCTGCGACGATACCCGCGGTCGGTGGACGCCCAGTTTTTACACTCGGGTTTCGTGTCGGGTTTCCCCTTGCCGATACATGGCCGGGTGGGTCCCGAGGCGGGTACAAACCTGCGTTCGGCTCGGGAGTTTCCGGACGTGCTCCGGCACAAGGTAGACACAGCGGTGGCGCTAGGGAGGATGATAGGCCCTTTCCGGGAAACCCCCTTGCCAGATTTGGTCTTGTCCCCCGTAGGCATAGTGCCCAAAAAGGCCGAGGGCAAATTTCGCCTCATCCAACACCTTTCCTGTCCTATGGGGTCCTCGGTTAATATGCTATCCCTGCTGACCAGTGTAGGGATACCTATCCTTTGATTCGGCCATAGACACCATACGGTCTTTTGGCCCTGGGGCAGTTATGTGTAAGTTGGACATCCAGTCTGCGTTTCGTCTCCTTCCGCTGCACCCTTCCGCCTTCAGGTTTATGGGTTTTAAGCTGGACGATGGCTACTACATAGATCGGTGCCTCCCTATGGGTTGTTCCATCTCTTGCGCCTACTTTGAGAGATTCAGTTCCTTCCTCCACTGGTGTCTCGTGCAGGCAACGGGCAAACGGGGAATTTCTCATTACTTGGACGATTTTCTTTTTATCGGCCCCTCAGACTCCCCTCGCTGCGTCAACTTGCTGCAAAGGGCTCTGGCCCTCTTTGCATGCTTCGGGGTTCCGGTTGCACCAGAAAAGACGGAGGGTCCCTCAGCCTCCTTGGTTTACCTCGGGATTCAGATCGATACGGTCGGTGGTCTCTGTAGGCTTCCTTCGGACAAGGTGTTGCGTTTACGTAACGGCATCCTATATGCGCTGTCCGCGGGCAAGCTCACTCTCAACCAGGCCCAATCCTTATTGGGCCTGTTTAACTTTGCTTGCAAAGTGATCCCCACGGGAAGGGTTTTCTGTAGAAAATTGGAACGGGCTACCGTGGGGGTTAGACGCCCGCATCATTTCCTCAGGTCGTCCCTCGAAATCCGTTGGGATTTAAGCATTTGGGACGTATTTCTCGTTCGTTTCAACGGCATCTGTATTTGGCAGGAGGCGGTCGTGTCTAGCCCGACCCTGGAGCTGTTCACGGACGCCTCCGGCGCTTTCGGGTTCGGTGCTTATTTCGCGGCCCGTTGGTGCACCTCTCCTTGGCCGCATGCCTGGCTTCGCAAGGGCCTCACTACGAACATGCTGTTGCTGGAAATTTTTCCTATTCTGGTCGCTTTGGAATTATGGCGCGATGCCCTGCGTAATAAACATGTTGTCTTCTGGTGCGACAATCTGGGCATGGTTTTTGTCATCAACCGCCAAAAATCCACGTCCTTGCCGGTATTGCGGGTCATTGCGCAGATAGTCTTGTTATGTTTGGTGAACAACATTACGTTGCGAGCCAAGCATGTCCCTGGCGTGCGTAACGAAATTGCAGATGCCCTGTCACGCGGTGATTTGCAGCGATTTAGGCGCTTAGCTCCTGCAGCTCTCCGCCATGGGAAATTATGTCCTGCTTCTGTGTGGCGGGTTATCCACCCGGATTGGAGGCGTTAGCCCACAGGTCATTGGCCCCTGCAACTTTTGCGGCCTATCGTGCCGCCTGGGAGCGGTGGTGTCGCCTCCTCCTGGAGAGAGGCCAATGTGGTAAGACCTCTCATGTTTACTTTTAGACTACATCTGGGTTCTGTACTCCGACGGGATTTCGCGGGCGTCTGTGAACAGGGTTCTGGCAGGTATAACTGACTTTCTGCAGCTGCGGGGGGAAGCGGATTTTACGAAGTCCTTTTTCCTCCGGCGGGTGTTGAAAGGTTGGGCTCGGGCGACTCCGCCCCTCCCGTATACTCGCCAGCCGATCACCGGTGCTTTGCTGAGGCGGATTTTGGGATCCCTACAGAGCTTTTGCTTTTCGGGGATACGAGGTTCGCCTCTACCAGGCGGCCTTTACTATGGCCTTCCATGGTGCGTTCAGGGTGGGTGAGCTGGTGTCCGTCTTTCGGGCTTCTGTCTCGCCCATGCTGGAGGCCCACGTCGTCGTCCGCCCCGACGGTTTATGGTGCAGGATTCAGCGCTCCAAGACTGACGTAGCCGGCAGGGGGCAGTGGGATCGAATGGGTACGGCTCGCACACAGGGCATTTGTCCAGTTTCCGCGGCCCGGGCATATTCGTCCATACGGCCTCCAACACCCACCGGGTGGCTCGTCCATAGCGACGGCTCCCTGTTGACCAGATATCAATTCCGGTCGGTTTTGGGGCGTTGTATTTTGTACCTGGGTCTATCTCCGGCCGACTATGGGACTCACTCTTTCCGCATCGGCGCCGCTTCAGCTGCCGCTGCAGCGGGTTGGTCCGAGGTCGAAGTCCGGGCACTGGGTAGGTGGAGGTCTGGTGCAGTCAGACGCTATATCAGGCCTTTTCCTCCCAGTGCGCCCTTTGAGGACTAGCCGCTCGTCGCAGTTGCACTTTGTGATTGCGGGGGCCTTGAGGAATTTTTGTTTTATCGTTGGTTTTAATTTCGGCTTTTGCCGGCCGACGAAGTTTTGTTTTCGCCTCAAGTCAAATTGGGCGGCCCCCCCCCCAATCCCTCCCCGTTAGGGATGCAGTCAGGTTTCTCATTTACATACCTTATTTATTTCAATTTTAACCTTCGTCACGCCGGTCTGACAGGGTGCATTTGTCGCCGGCTGGCATGCTGATCTTCCTGGAAGACATTATTCACATTCGGTCCCTTTAGATAGTTTTTTCTTTTTTGATAGTCCATTGGGTTTTTCTTTCGTGCTTTCTTAGGTCTCTTTAGTTAGTTTTTCTGTTTTGTTGTGTGGGTTTTTTAGTTCGGTGGCGGTGGCAGGTTGGTAACCTGGCAGTTGGCCGGTTTTTCTGAACGGTTACTTAAATTTAATGATGAGTTCACAGTTAGTCAGTTTGGGTGTACTTAGAGGTAATTTTATATCTTTTAGAATTAGTTTACGGGCATCATTTTGACAAGTGGGTCCATATAATTAGTATAAAACATATGTGGATGGCGGGGCCGGTGGCCCAATTTTTTATCCCGTAGGGGCGGAGTGTACCTCCGTCCCTGCAACCGTTGGTGGACAGGGGTAGTGGCAGAAGGTCGACCCCTGTCCTTGGATTTTGATTTTCGATGTCTGGGATGGAGGCAGGAGGCCGATCCCGGAACATCTGGGGCAGGAGGCTCCCTCACACATATGTTTTTTATTGCTTGTTTTTATGTATTATAATGTTTATCACCCATGTTACGTTTATATTGCTTAACCGTTCTTCTCCCCGCCACCTTTAGTTAGAGAGGGAAGTCTGCATTTTAGTTTTAGTATTTAATAGGCCTCCCTCTCAGTCAGAAAATAAAAGCTGACCCCTTTCACGCCAACTACAGTTGTGGTGTCTTTATTTCATAAGATAAGTGTGCTTGAGTGGCGCGTGGAAGCATCTGACGTGTGAGGTTTAAGACTGCGTAAGGAATATAATATGACAGCAGCAGCATAAACACACCGTCCGGGCTTGCGGAGCGCTGCTCGGTGCATCACTTTGGCCTGGAAGGGGTTAAGGTTTTTGCAGTGGGAGGAATGTAGATGGAGGAACCGGGAGGCTATTGGCTGGATGGTGGATAGGGGCTGTACTGCCATGGATATAGGTTGCTAATCCACCATTCCCTGCCTCTTTCAGTGTCTTCTCGTAACCCGCCCTCCCGCCCTAAAAAACAAAACAGTTGGTTTTTGTTTTTACTGTTGGGTTCATTGTGTCGGCTTTCGGTGGCCGGTTTTTCTGAACGGTTACTTAAATTTAATGATGAGTTCACAGTTAGTCAGTTTGGGTGTACTTAGAGGTAATTTTATATCTTTTAGAATTAGTTTACGGGCATCATTTTGACAAGTGGGTCCATATAATTAGTATAAAACATATGTGGATGGCGGGGCCGGTGGCCCAATTTTTTATCCCGTAGGGGCGGAGTGTACCTCCGTCCCTGCAACCGTTGGTGGACAGGGGTAGTGGCAGAAGGTCGACCCCTGTCCTTGGATTTTGATTTTCGATGTCTGGGATGGAGGCAGGAGGCCGATCCCGGAACATCTGGGGCAGGAGGCTCCCTCACACATATGTTTTTTATTGCTTGTTTTTATGTATTATAATGTTTATCACCCATGTTACGTTTATATTGCTTAACCGTTCTTCTCCCCGCCACCTTTAGTTAGAGAGGGAAGTCTGCATTTTAGTTTTAGTATTTAATAGGCCTCCCTCTCAGTCAGAAAATAAAAGCTGACCCCTTTCACGCCAACTACAGTTGTGGTGTCTTTATTTCATAAGATAAGTGTGCTTGAGTGGCGCGTGGAAGCATCTGACGTGTGAGGTTTATTGAATTGGTATGGCTACGTTACACATGGAGAGATAACAGGCAAGGCAACTTGCATCTAAATTAAGAGTCCCCAAATTTTGAAAAACAGGTATACTATTGGACAATATTCCCCTATGTGCCTCAAAGGCCCCATGCGTCACATGCCCCCCAGCAGTGTGTTCCACTACATGCCCCCCTGTGTGTCCCCATACATTGCACTACGTATATCACTGCACTATGGACCTAATTCAGACCTGATCACTAAGGTGTGTTTTTTGCATCCCTGCGATCAGGTAGTCGCCGCCTACAGGGGGAGGAGGAAATCGCTGTGCAGGGGTGCGATCGCATGTGCAGGAGAGCTGCACAAACAGAAGTTTGTGCAGTCTCTGCGCAGCCCAGGACTTACTTTTCCAGTGCGATGATAGGGGGCAGAGCTGACATCAGAAACCCTCCCTCCAAACGCCTGGACCCTCCCGCTTTTCTCTGAACACTCCTTAAAAACGGTCAGTTGCCACCCACAACAGCCTCTTCCTGTCAGTCACCTTGCGATCGCCCATGCGATCGCTTTTCTCGCACCATCCCGTCACTGCCCGCCGAACCCCGTAGCTGCGGACCGACGTGCCTGCGCATTGTGGTGAATACGTATGTGCAGTTCAGACCTGATCGCAGGCTGTATGAAAACGCAGCCTAGCGATCAGGTCTGAATTAGGCCCTATACCATAACACTTCATCACTGCACTACATTCCCCTATCAACTGCACTACATCACTACACTACATCTCCCTACATGCTGAACTACATCACTACACTACCTCCCCCTACATGCTGAACTACATCACTACACTACATCCCCTTTTATGCTACACCACATCAGTGCACTACATGCCCCTATATACTGCAATACATTACTACACTACATAACCTATATGCTACACTACATCACTACACTACATCCCCATATATGCTACACCACATCAGTGCACTACATGTCCCTATATACTGCAATACATTACTACACTACATAACCTATCAACTGCACTACATCACTACACTACATCCCCCTACACGCTGAACTACATCACTACACTACCTCCCCCTACATGCTGAACTACATCACTACACTACCTCCCCCTACATGCTGAACTACATCACTACACTACATGTCCCTATACGCTGTATACATACCCTATATGCTACACTACATCACTACACTACATCCCCTTTTATGCTACACCACATCAGTGCACTACATGCCCCTATATACTGCAATACATTACTACACTACATAACCTATATGCTACACTACATCACTACACTACATCCCCCTATAAGCTACACCAAATCCCCCCATCTGGGAGGCAAAGCGGAGGTTGATACTGCTAACTGAGAGCACAGTGCCGATAATAAAGTCTGTCTTTAAACTCAGTACAAAGCTGCTGTAGTGATACTCAGTGAGAGTTGGAGGTTGCCCCCCCCCCTAGTTGCGGCCCTGGTGTTGGTGGGGGAGTTACATTGACCAGGCCTCTGAAGGGTCAAGGCCCAAAAGTGAAGGGGTGGTGTGCAGGGGTGGCATAACTGTGAACACCAGTAGGAGGTATAGCCACGCCCCCTACAGTGGCCACGCCCTCCCAGTACCCACACCCGGGTTCTACGTCACAACTTGCTAACCACAAACTGCAGAAATGATGCATTTTTTTCCATATATGGATAGAGAAAATTCCAGACAACAGAATTATCTATAGACTATTCTTACTTTATTTGCTGTTCGATATCTTTAATATCCAGAGCTTGGGTTTGGTGCACGTGGAACGCCTGCAACTCCTGGTGAAGTTTCTGCTGGGTGTTGTAGTGTTTCTCTAGGGTCTGGCAGTTGTCTTCTATGATACGTTTGCTTGGACCACTATCTCCAGATGCAAAGTTCACTCCTAGTTTCTGGAGGAATTCCTGATGGGTGAGATGACCCTTTCCGTCCGGATCGTACCTAGGATGCCAAAATTCACAATGTCAGCAAAAGAAGACAAAAATGTTTGCAAGATAGATGTACAACAGGAAAGTAGAAATAATACTGTACTCTGCGGGGTTCCTGGGCTGGGCGAGATCAGGGAGCACACAAAGCTACATGCAGAGTTTGGGAGAGATTACCACTAGTACTTGGACTGCGGCTGGCATCGCTTAGACTAGTGTTGTCTGTGGCCCAGTTGCGGATCTTGCCACGGGCGAACAGGACTTTTGCCCGGGGCGCCGCCTTCCGGAGGGCGCCGGCGCCACCCGGAGGGCGCCGCACCATGGCAAGATCCACTACTGCTGTGCCCTCCGCTGCCCGCTGTGTCCCCCTGTGAAGGGAACTAGACGCGTAGCGCCAAGTTTCCCTTCATGGAGAGGACCTTTGCTGTGCGGTGCGCGATGACGTAATCGCGCACCGCTCAGCATTTCAGCGGCGCTACTACTGTACAGGGGGCGTAACTGACCACGCCCCCTGTGCAAAGCCACGCCCCTATGCACTGCCCAGGGCGCAAAAAGGGCTCGAACCGACCCTGCTGTGGCCACAGATTTGGGACTGGGGTAGATTGTGGGTGAGGGTTTTACCCAATATAAGGTTCATAGCTTGTGTGAATCCGCACTGTGCATGCTTCAAAAATAGACGCAGGCAAGTATGCATTTTGATCGCATTACTTAGGCTGGGAACACACTTTTGCGATCGCTTGGCTGATCGGGTTTCACGCGCCGGATCAGCCCAGCAATGTGTATCCAGCGTGACCGCCTGTGATCCCCTGTGAGGGGGCATCAGCATCAGTGAGGTGAGCAGCAACTCTATGGGATCAGGATAAATATTAAACCTTACATAAGATGCGATCTCTCGATCCCGACCGTTGCAAATGCGGTTTATGCTGTTTATAGACTAACGTTCTTGCAACAGTACTGCAAACACACTTAACGAGGTGTGGCTATTAAATAACGAGACAGATGCCATAATTTATGTTTCCTTACATTAAGTACATTTTAAATCTATTCCCCTTCTATGTACTCCTCTTCTGCATTCACACACCGCTGCATTCTTATTTTCCATTGTTCAAAGCCGTACTGTAGCTCATTATCTCCTAGCTGTCTCAACAGCTGTCGTTTTCTTTTTTACCTCAGTAACTGATACAAAATGGGTTCCCTAGAGAACAGATATGACTTTAGGGGGGGGGGGGGGGGGGGGGAGAAGTCACATGGCGCTATGTCTGGTGAGTATGGAGGGTGTTCTAGCACTGCAATCTGTTTCTCGGACAAAAACTGCCTCACAGAGGGAGCTGTGTGGGCTGATGCGTTGTCCTGATGGAGGATGAAACCATTTTTCCACAACTCTGGTCTCTTTCATCTGAAGGTTCTAGAACACTATTGCACCTTTTTGTACCCAGTCTGCCAAAATGACATCCTTGATATAAAAGAAAATAATTAACATAGGCTTTGAATTTGCTCTGACGTGCTTTCATTCTTGGTGATGGTGGTCCAGTGCATGGACTGGCATTTTGTCTTAGGATCGTCCTGAAAGATCATTGTTTCATCAAAAAGCTGTGAATACGCTTGAATTTGTTCCATAATGGAGGTCATTCCGAGTTGATCGCTAGCTGCCGTTGTTCACTGCGTACGATCAGTGAAAAAAACGGCTAATCTGTGCATGCGTATGCACCGCAGTGCGCACGCGCGTCATACGGGTACGTAGTCCTTTGTGGTTTTGCACTGGTTCTAGTGACGATTCCAATCGCACAGCCGAACGCAACGAGATTGACAGGAAGTGGGAGTTTTTGGGTGTCAACTGACCGTTTTCTGGGCGTGGCCGAGCGTTTGCTGGGAGGGTATCTGACGTCATTACCGTGTCACTCGTCGCAGCAATCATCGCACAGGATAAGTAACTACAGGGCGGGTCTTGTTCTGCACAAAATGTGTTTGCAGGCGCTCTGCTGCGCAGGTGTTCGCACTCATGCAAAGCGAAAATACACTCCCCCGTGGGCGGCGACTATGCGTTTGCACAGCTGCTAAAAACGGCTAGCGAGCGATCAACTCGGAATGACCCCCAATGTCTGTACAATTCGCTTTTGGTTTTCTTTCTACTCGGCAGTGAGAATACTTGGAACCATCTTAGCACAAACTTTTGTCATGTTAAGATCTTGATGCAAAACTTACCCAACGGTTTCTTTGTTGATGTTTACCATTTCTCCATCATTCGGATGGGATCAATATGATTTACCGACGGCAGCATACAGACAATGGCATCCCAGCCGCTAGTATGCTGGAAGCGGGGCAAGTGCAAAGAGTCCCACAAGTGGGAATAACCCTTGATAGCCGGGATTCCGGCTGTTGGCATTGTCAGTTGTCGAGATTCCAGCGTCTGTATCCTGACCGCCGGGATTACGACAGCCGGCAAATTAACTGCATCCCCATTTGGATGCTGAGTCAATGATCAATTCTAACAATTTTCTCAATGTTTTCCACATTTTCATTTGTTTCTGATGTGCAAGGCCTTTTGGGATGTTCATGATCTTCGACATTCTCACAACCATCGCTAAATCTTTTGTGCCACTCAAACACACGTGCACAATCTGCCCCGTAAACATGGGTTAGCGTATGGAAAGATTTAGTGGCCGTTTTGTTCATTTAACTAAAAATTTTAAGTTGATACGTTGCTCTACTTTTGACCTAAGCATTTGTACGACGCACGGAAAAATCACAATTTGTTTGTGTGACAGCAAACTATCTGTGCGAGAGGGGTAAGACTTGCAAAACCATTTTGGTATAGTTCAGTGGTTCTCAAACTCGGTCCTCAGGACCCCACACGGTTCACGTTTTCCATGTCACCCGGCAGCTGCACTGTGTATCACCAACTGTCACATTTGAAAAATCTACAGGTGACCTGCAAAACATGAACCGTGTGGGGTCCTGAGGACCGAGTTTGAGAACCTGTGGTATAGTTCAAGGTCAGTGTTCCCCCACTCCACTTAACTTATGCAGTATGGTTTATATTTTTACAAGTCTTGTTATTTAATAGCCGCACCTCGTATATAATCGTCGGGCCGTTCACCCGAAATCGTTTGTATATGTGTGTACCCAGCTTTATTTTTCAAATAGGGGAGCCGCACCAACTGCCAGTGAGTCCCGGCGGCGGCTGGTGATGTTTGGCAGTGTATGGGGTGGTAGTTGGTGTGGCGCCCCTATTTGAATTTTAGATTTCGCTGCAGCCCCACCTCTGGAGCCACCGCTAATTGGCATTGTAATTGGTTGCTTTGTTTCAGAGTTATATGGCAAAATGTCCACCTGCCATTTACAATGCATCACCATTGTGCCCTGGAAAATGTGACAGTTGGTGAACTCTCCCTGTCCACCTGCTGGGTGACCTGGAACATGTGACCTGCTGGGTGGTCTAGAAAATGTGACAGTTATTTGCAGCCACCCACTAAGCAGGGATTTTTTGACTAATAAGGGGATGAAAAGGGGTAAAATGTCCCATCCAGCAAACCTTTGCCCGGTTGAAACAGGACACATCAGCTAGTTTTATTTAATAGTGATAGTTGGTGTCAATTGTTATTTACTAAATAGAATTTAACATTCCTGTCTTGCTGATTGTCTGTCAGAATAAACATACGACAAAACTGTGTTCACAGAGAAGGAATTTTAAGTACTTTATTTGAGTTCATGTTTGTTTTTATACTTACTGACTTATTTAGCTATAAATGGATTTATAGTTGATCTTTTGTGGGAGTGAAAACTTCATAAGCTTTACAAAGACACCTGATTATATTATATGGTATAACAGAACTTGGCCACCCAATGGAAAAAAAAACCCTATATACTTATATGTTATAAAAGAAGGAATGTGTTTTGCAATTTAATTCTTATAAATATTACAAAGTCGTTTCACATCAGGGATGGAATGTTAATATCTTGTATATAACGAAAGATGTTCGGGAGCACAGAGTAATAAGTGCATTTAAAAACTAAAAAAAAATGTCCATTTAAAAATATGTAAGAAATGTGAATAGTATGCGCAAAAAATAAGAATTTACTTACCGATAATTCTATTTCTCGTAGTCCGTAGTGGATGCTGGGGACTCCGTCAGGACCATGGGGATTAGCGGCTCCGCAGGAGACAGGGCACAAAAGTAAAAGCTTTAGGATCAGGTGGTGTGCACTGGCTCCTCCCCCTATGACCCTCCTCCAAGCCTCAGTTAGGATACTGTGCCCGGACGAGCGTACACAATAAGGAAGGATTTTGAATCCCGGGTAAGACTCATACCAGCCACACCAATCACACTGTACAACCTGTGATCTGAACCCAGTTAACAGCATGATAACAGCGGAGCCTCTGAAAAGATGGCTCACAACAATAATAACCCGATTTTTGTAACAATAACTATGTACAAGTATTGCAGACAATCCGCACTTGGGATGGGCGCCCAGCATCCACTACGGACTACGAGAAATAGAATTATCGGTAAGTAAATTCTTATTTTCTCTGACGTCCTAAGTGGATGCTGGGGACTCCGTCAGGACCATGGGGATTATACCAAAGCTCCCAAACGGGCGGGAGAGTGCGGATGACTCTGCAGCACCGAGTGAGAGAACTCCAGGTCCTCCTCAGCCAGGGTGTGCCCCTGACCAAGTAGCAGCTCGGCAAAGTTGTAAAGCCGAGACCCCTCGGGCAGCCGCCCAAGATGAGCCCACCTTCCTTGTGGAATGGGCATTTACATATTTTGGCTGTGGCAGGCCTGCCACAGAATGTGCAAGCTGAATTGTACTACACATCCAACTAGCAATCGTCTGCTTAGAAGCAAGAGCACCCAGTTTGTTGGGTGCATACAGGATAACAGCAAGTCAGTTTTCCTGACTCCAGCCGTCCTGGAAACCTATATTTTCAGGGCCCTGACAACATCTAGCAACTTGGAGTCCTCCAAGTCCCTAGTAGCCGCAGGTACCACAATAAGCTGGTTCAGGTGAAACGCTGACACCACCTTAGGGAGAAACTGGGGACGAGTCCGCAGCTCAGCCCTGTCCGAATGGACTATCAGATATGGGCTTTTGTGAGACAAAGCCGCCAATTCTGACACTCGCCTGGCCGAGGCCAGGGCCAACATCATGGTCACTTTCCATGTGAAATATTTCAAATCCACAGATTTGAGCGGTTTAAACCAATGTGATTTGAGGAATCCCAGAACTACGTTGAGATCCCACAGTGCCACTGGAGGCACAAAAGGGGGTTGTATATGCAGTACTCCCTTGACAAACTTCTGGACTTCAGGAACTGAAGCCAATTCTTTCTGGAAGAAAATCGACAGGGCCGAAATTTGAACCTTAATGGACCCCAATTTGAGGCCCATAGACACTCCTGTTTGCAGGAAATGCAGGAATCGACCGAGTTGAAATTTCTTCGTGGGGCCTTCCTGGCCTCACACCACGCAACATATTTCGCCACATGTGGTGATAATGTTGTGCGGTCACCTCCTTCCTGGCTTTGACCAGGGTAGGAATGACCTCTTCCGGAATGCCTTTTTCCCTTAGGATCCGGCGTTCAACCGCCATGCGGTCAAACGCAGCCGCGGTAAGTCTTGGAACAGACATGGTACTTGCTGAAGCAAGTCCCTTCTTAGCGGCAGAGGCCATGAGTCCTCTGTGAGCATCTCTTGAAGTTCCGGGTACCAAGTCCTTCTTGGCCAATCCGGAGCCACGAGTATAGTTCTTACTCCTCTACGTCTTATAATTCTCAGTACCTTAGGTATGAGAAGCAGAGGAGGGAACACATACACCGACTGGTACACCCACGGTGTTACCAGAACGTCCACAGCTATTGCCTGAGGGTCTCTTGACCTGGCGCAATACCTGTCCAGTTTTTTGTTCAGGCGGGACGCCATCATGTCCACCTTTGGTCTTTCCCAACGGTTCACAATCATGTGGAAGACTTCCCGATGAAGTCCCCACTCTCCCGGGTGGAGGTCGTGCTGAGGAAGTTTGCTTCCCAGTTGTCCACTCCCGGAATGAACACTGCTGACAGTGCTAACACATGATTTTCCGCCCAGCGAAGAATCCTTGCAGTTTCTGCCATTGCCCTCCTGCTTCTTGTGCCGCCCAGTCTGTTTACGTGGGCGACTGCCGTGATGTTGTCCCACTGGATCAATACCGGCTGACCTTGAAGCAGAGGTCTTGCTAAGCTTAGAGCATTGTAAATTGCTCTTAGCTCCAGTATATTTATGTGGAGAGAAATCTCCAGACTTGATCACACTCCCTGGAAATTTTTTCCTTGTGTGACTGCTCCCCAGCCTTTCAGGCTGGCATCTGTGGTCACCAGGACCCAGTCCTGAATGCCGAATCTGTGGCCCTTTAGTAGATGAGCACTCTGCAGCCACCACAGAAGAGACACCCTTGTCCTTGGAGACAGGGTTATCCGCTGATGCATCTGAAGATGCGATCCGGACCATTTTTCCAGCAGATCCCACTGAAAAGTTCTTGCGTGAAATCTGCCGAATGGAATCGCTTCGTAAGAAGCCACCATTTTTCCCAGGACCCTTGTGCAATGATGCACTGACACTTTTCCTGGTTTTAGGAGGTTCCTGACTAGCTCGGATAACTCCCTGGCTTTCTCCTCCGGGAGAAACACCTTTTTCTGGACTGTGTCCAGAATCATCCCTGGGAACAGCAGACGTGTCGTCGGAGACAGCTGCGATTTTGGAATATTTAGAATCCACCCGTGCTGTCGTAGAACTACTTGAGATAGTGCTACTCCGTCCAACTGTTCTCTGGACCTTGCCCTTATCAGGAGATCGTCCAAGTAAGGGATAATTAAGACGCCTTTTCTTTGAAGAAGAATCATCATTTCGGCCATTACCTTGGTAAAGACCCGGGGTGCCGTGGACAATCCAAACGGCAGCGTCTGAAACTGATAGTGACAGTTTTGTACCACGAACCTGAGGTACCCTTGGTGAGAAGGGCAAATTGGGACATGGAGGTAAGCATCCTTGATGTCCAGGGACACCATATAGTCCCCTTCTTCCTGGTTCGCTATCACTGCTCTGAGTGACTCCATCTTGATTTGAACCTTTGTATGTAAGTGTTCAAATATTTCAGATTTAGAATAGGTCTCACCGAGCCGTCTGGCTTCAGTACCACAATATAGTGTGGAATAATACCCCTTTCCTTGTTGTAGGAGGGGTACTTTGATTATCACCTGCTGGGAATACAGCTTGTGAATTGTTTCCAATACTGCCTCCCTGTCGGAGGGAGACGTTGGTAAAGCAGACTTCAGGAACCTGCGAGGGGGAGACATCTCGAATTTCCAATCTGTACCCCTGGGATACTACTTGTAGGATCCAGGGTTCCACTTGCGAGTGAGCTCACTGCGCGCTGAAACTCTTGAGACGACCCCCCACCGCAGCTGAGTCCGCTTGTACGGCCCCAGCGTCATGCTGAGGACTTGGCAAAAGCGGTGGAGGGCTTCTGTTCCTGGGAATGGGCTGCCTGCTGCAGTCTTCTTCCCTTTCCTCTATCCCTGGGCAGATATGACTGGCCTTTTGCCTGCTTGCCCTTATGGGGACGAAAGGACTGAGGCTGAAAATACGGTGTCTTTTTCTGCTGAGATGTGACTTGGGGTAAAAAAGGTGGATTTTCCAGCTGTTGCCGTGGCCACCAGGTCCGATGGACCGACCCCAAATAACTCCTCCCCTTTATACGGCAATACTTCCATGTGCCGTTTGGAATCTGCATCACCTGACCACTGTCGTGTCCATAAACATCTTCTGGCAGATATGGACATCGCACTTACTCTTGATGCCAGAGTGCAAATATCCCTCTGTGCATCTCGCATATATAGAAATGCATCCTTTAAATGCTCTATAGTCAATAAAATACTGTCCCTGTCAAGGGTATCAATATTTTCAGTCAGGGAATCCGACCAAGCCACCCCAGCGCTGCACACCCAGGCTGAGGCGATCGCTGGTCGCAGTATAACACCAGTATGTGTGTATATACTTTTTAGGATATTTTCCAGCCTCCTATCAGCTGGCTCCTTGAGGGCGGCCGTATCTGGAGACGGTAACGCCACTTGTTTTGATAAGCGTGTGAGCGCCTTATCCACCCTAAGGGGTGTTTCCCAACGCGCCCTAACTTCTGGCGGGAAAGGGTATAACGCCAATAATTTTCTATCGGGGAAAACCCACGCATCATCACACACTTCATTTAATTTATCTGATTCAGGAAAAACTACAGGTAGTTTTTTCACACCCCACATAATACCCTCTTTTGTGGTACTTGTAGTATCAGAAATATGTAACACCTCCTTCATTGCCCTTAACATGTAACGTGTGGCCCAAATGGAAAATACGTTTGTTTCTTCACCGTCGACACTGGAGTCAGTGTCCGTGTCTGTGTCGACCGACTGAGGTAAATGGGCGTTTTAAAGCCCCTGACGGTGTTTGAGACGCCTGGACAGGTACTAATTGGTTTGCCGGCCGTCTCATGTCGTCAACCGACCTTGCAGCGTGTTGACATTATCACGTAATTCCCTAAATAAGCCATCCATTCCGGTGTCGACTCCCTAGAGAGTGACATCACCATTACAGGCAATTGCTCCGCCTCCTCACCAACATCGTCCTCATACATGTCGACACACACGTACCGACACACAGCACACACACAGGGAATGCTCTGATAGAGGACAGGACCCCACTAGCCCTTTGGGGAGACAGAGGGAGAGTTTGCCAGCACACACCAAAACGCTATAATTATACAGGGACAACCTTTATATAAGTGTTTTTCCCTTATAGCATCTTAATATATATAATCATATCGCCAAATAAGTGCCCCCCCTCTCTGTTTTAACCCTGTTTCTGTAGTGCAGTGCAGGGGAGAGCCTGGGAGCCTTCCCACCAGCATTTCTGTGAGGGAAAATGGCGCTGTGTGCTGAGGAGAATAGGCTCCGCCCCCTTTTTGGCGGGCTTCTTCTCCCGTTTTTCTGAGACCTGGCAGGGGTTAAATACATCCATATAGCCCCAGGGGCTATATGTGATGTATCTTTTAGCCAGTATAGGTATTTCATTGCTGCCCAGGGCGCCCCCCCCAGCGCCCTGCACCCTCAGTGACCGCTGGTGTGAAGTGTGCTGACAACAATGGCGCACAGCTGCAGTGCTGTGCGCTACCTCATGAAGACTGAAAAGTCTTCTGCCGCCGGTTTCTGGACCTCTTCACTCTTCGGCATCTGCAAGGGGGTCGGCGGCGCGGCTCTGGGACCGGACTCCATGGCTGGGCCTGTGTTCGATCCCTCTGGAGCTAATGGTGTCCAGTAGCCTAAGAAGCCAATCCATCCTGCACGCAGGTGAGTTCACTTCTCTCCCCTAAGTCCCTCGATGCTGTGAGCCTGTTGCCAGCAGGACTCACTGAAAATAAAAAACCTAACAAAACTTTTACTCTAAGCAGCTCTTTAGGAGAGCCACCTAGATTGCACCCTTCTCGGCCGGGCACAAAAATCTAACTGAGGCTTGGAGGAGGGTCATAGGGGGAGGAGCCAGTGCACACCACCTGATCCTAAAGCTTTTACTTTTGTGCCCTGTCTCCTGCGGAGCCGCTAATCCCCATGGTCCTGACGGAGTCCCCAGCATCCACTTAGGACGTCAGAGAAATATTATTTTCAATAATAATATTTTAGCACCACCACATTGTTGCGTCTTCAATGAAGACCCGTGAATGGTTTTGTTTGCATTTCTCAGGATGGTCTGATAATCATTTCATCCCTAATGTCTTTATATTTCAAGCTCAAGGCCAGGGGCAAATGCAGGATTTAGCGAGGGGGGTTTCCGTGGGTGTGTATGTATATATGAATGTGTGCTCTATATTATATATATATTTGTATATACATATATAGCACACATTCATATATACATACACAATCACAGATATACTGTACAAACACACATACATACATACATACATACATACATACACACACACACACTGTACATACACCAGCACGCAAACACACATCCATACATACATACAAATGCACACATACACTCAAAGTTCAAACAAACATGATCTAGCAGGCAGGCGGTGGGAGCAGAAGCAGTGTGAGAGGACGGAGAGAGCTGCTGTGGCTGAGTATGCGCAACCAGCATCTCCCCCGGATGTTCTGTAAGCAGAGAGCTCCGTAGCTCTCTGTTACTGCTGCAGCTCCGCGGTCGCGCCTTTTGCTGAGACGGAGACAAAGCTGTCTCCATCTCAAAATTTAAAACTCAACTCATCAGGGGGGGTTTCCAGGTATTCGGAAACCCCCCTGCATGCGCCACTGAAGGCTGCACTGATAATCCGCCACTGCTACTGCTTTTTATGGGCCTACTTCGGCCCTTGTTTTCTGGACGTGCTGAAACAGCGTCTGCATCCTTAGACGCAGCTTCACTGGCTCCGGCAGCGTGAATTCCGCGGTCATCCTGGGTAACATGATTGCTGCTCAGATGACTGATGTTTATGCAGAAGGATCCGATCGGACGCAGCAGCGAATCAGAGAAGCCGGCACTGGGCATCTGTATACACCAGACGCCTCCTGCGGGGGTCTACTACGGTATGCCGTCGCTCAGGATCCCGGCGCCCAGCATACCGGCCCCGGGATCCCTATCGGCAGTGGGGAGAGCGCAAAAGAGCCCCTTGCGGGCACAGCGGCGCACTACGCGGGCACGGTGGCGCGCTACGTGTGCCGCGCTATTTATTCTTCCTCCAGGGGTGTCGTGGACACCCAAAGAGAGAAAATAGTTGTCAGTATGCCGGCTGTCGTGATTTCGGCGCCGGTACGCTGAGTGCCGGGATCCCGACAGCCGGCATATAAAGTGCCACCCCTCCTGCGGCATAGCATATTATCACACAGCTGCTGCATACAGCGCGTGTGTGATCCGCGTCCATCAGTTCTTATCCAGTGTCATTTCCACTTGACCCACCTGAGCCAGAGTTTCTCAAATTCATGTGATGTTATAGGAAGCGAGAATCGATATAAAACGTTCCTCAGATCTTTCTTCTGTATAATGCCATTTCCGTCACGGTCGATTTCACAGAATGTCTGCAGCAGAAACAATGGACAAAAAGGACGTATGTCATAGTAATGCCAATTCTAGATCTGCGTTATGGACTCGGCAGTAGATACATTTTATTTTTAATGGTATCTCTGAGAAATGTTTGGTGAACAACAGATCTGTAATGCTGGGTAAAGGCTGCTGATTGCGCGAGGATAATTTGCCCCTCCCCTTTTACCTTCGCTAGGTCGTGCCATCTGCCTTGTGCCTTGGTAACGAGGTAGTAATGAGCCTGCTCGCAGGCTAGATCCGCAGTGTCCTGGCTTTGTTTTGGCCTTTGATAGATAACAAGAGTTCTTACTAATTGATTTCATTAACACATATACAGTATTGTGAGCGCTACATTAAACCATTGTTATTCTCGTACACAGTTTGTCCAGATGTAATGTATATGAGATAAAGGGGGGTATTCAATTAGTGCTGGGGTTTTTTGACCAGTCGAAAAAATTGCACTTTTTTCCCGTTTTTAGGTCGAATTCACATTCAACCTATTCAATTGAAGTGCCATTTTTTCGACTGGTCAAAAAATTTGTCACGGGCGAAAACCACGTGTTTTGTCGAATTTGCAGGCGTTTTAACCCATTTCTGGGTCCATTTTTTGCCCATGCCGATTTGACTGAAGTGATTAAAAAAACGGGCGAAAACACCGGCAATTGAATACACTAGGTCGAATTAGTGCCGTCTTTTTCTAATTGAATACCCCCCAAGTCTGATCCAGAAACACAGGCACTGCTACTTACGGGGACATTTACTAAGCAGTGATAAGAGCGGAGAAGTGAGCCAGAGGAGAAGTTAGCCCATCAACCAATCAGCAGCTCTGTATAATTTTATAGTGTGCAAATTATAGATGTTACTTCAGTGCTGATTGGTTGATGGGGCAACTTCTCCAGTGGCTCACTTCTCCGCTCTTATCACTGCTTAGTAAATGTCCCCCTAAATCTCCCATTAGTGGGAACACTTCTAGCAATATTTATTTGAACAGACCTTTACATTAAAATCTTAACTGAAGGAAATGAATTTCTGTTGTGGATCAGTCCCCATGGCAATGCAATATACATGTAATAAAATCTTTTCACAATTCAAGTTTAGTTTTAAATTAGACGTTATTTAAAGAAAAAAAAAACATAAAAGAAAAAAATGTTGCCCAGTGTTTGGACTTAATGGGGGAGATTCAATTGTTTGAAAAGTCAGTTGGGTGTCTGTTATTTCCTACAGGAAAAAACAGACACCCAACCGACTATTCAAACAATTGAATTCCCCCCAATTAGTCACCCACTGTATATAAAGGTCTGAGCAAGAGATCACAGAATACCAAGGTATCCCAGCTAAAGAGACTCTCTTTCCTGAACCATTTGACACCTTCTGAATGTTTATTTAGGGCTAAGGGTAACAAATTTGGATAGGCGCCACAATGGCACAACTACTGCTCGGATACATAGACGGTGCCGCCCAATGACATGTTGATGTTTGGAGACGTTTACCTGTAAGACGAGTTGAGCCAGGGAGGGCAGTCGGCTTTTTCCTGCCTTTGTACTAGGCTGAGGAAGTCTATGTAATTTAGGGTGGACATTAGGTCCAGTCCCAGGAGACTCAGCAACCGTTCGTACTCCTTCTGGGTGATGAAGAACATGAAGCTGTCCAAGAGGTGGCGGAAATCATGCATGGTGACAATGCCGTCGCGGTTGCTGTCTATTTTATAAAAGGCGGTGTACGTATCCTAGGGATCACGGAATCAGATGGGTTAGTCACAGGCCCCCACAAGATGTGTGATTACTGTATAAACTAGCAGAAAAGTACAGACAGAACAGACACGGGGTGCAGTCTGGTCAGACAGTGTCATTGATATGGGGACCAGAGGCTTAAGGGGCCCTAGACCAGGTTACATAGGTCCTTCGCAATTTCTCAGATTTGCCTGCTAAGCAATTGGGTCTGACCCGTTCTCCTGCCAGGATGCAGTGACATTCCATTTTCAGGGAATGATGTGTGTAGTGCACGTTATAATGGCAATGGGGGCCTGTAATGTGGCATAATATGGTATGAACTGGGGCACTGTATTACGGCACAATATGATCTGGGGACACTGTATGACATAACGTGAATTGGGGATACTGTGTGGCATCATGTGTACTGACAGCCCTACAGTGTGGCATAACGTAAAACAAGGGCACTACTATGGTTCATAAAGTAACTAGGGCACTGTTATGAGGACTGCTGCGGAGAGGTGTCTCTCTGGAAAGCACTGGGCCAGGGGCCCCCTTCAAAATATTGCTATGGGGCCCACAGAGTTCTGACTACGCCCCCGTGATAATACTATAATGTAGCCCTTATTCCCGCACACTCACTTCCAAATCACATCATTCTACCCAGTCTAACATGGCTGAAGATGGTGCCCAGATGGTCTCTGCACTGTGATGCTCTGATCTCACCATCAGCAAGATACTGCATCCCCAATCATTCATTAACGGAAGCTTACCATACTGTGGAAGGAGAGCTGCTGCTCTAATATTAAACTACATATACAGTAGGTGTAGAAAGATTCTGTATTTGGTCTACAGACAGTCAGAGATATAGATACACCAGAAAGTGCAGAACACCAGGATCCCTGATTCTTATTTTCATTCTTTTTCTTTAAAACTCTCCCTTAGTTCTCTTAACCTTAAAACCCATAGGAAACCCAAGCCCCAGATGTCCGCAGTGCACAAGGTGCTACCCTCACCAGCCCCTGAGATCCACTGATTCTCCACTCACACGCTGTAGAGCAGAACTGTGGCCAGAACCTGGCAGAACGAGTCTCAGGCAACCGAGAACCCTCTATGGAACCATATCTATTGGGGAGGGGTGTGGATCATTAGATCGACAGTGTCTAGGTTGACAATGTTTAGGGTGACCACTATAGGTCGGCAGTCACTAGGCTGACAGGGTCAGAAGGTCGACATGTTCTAGGTCGATAGGTCAAAAGGTCGACATGAGTTTTTTAATGTTTTTTTGGTGTCGTTTTCTTCACAGAGTGACCGGGAACCCCAATTAGTGCACCGTGTACCCTCGCATGGCTCGCTTCGCTCACCATGCTTCGGTCAAGGTCAGATTACCGTTCCAATCGTAGTCCACGTGGATCGTTAAGTATGAAAAAGTTAAAAAAAATATTTTTTTTTTCAAAAACTCATGTCGACCTTTTGACCTAGAACATGTCGACCTTCTGACCCTGTCGACCTAGTGACTGTTGACCTATAGTGGTCGACCTAAACATTGTCAACCTAGACACTGTCGATCTTCAGACCGGATTCCATTGGAGAGCTTGGACCTAAATGGCCACTAAGCTAAAATAGACACTGACCTCACAGGAAAAGGCATACGTGTAATACTACTCTCTGTGCTCCATATCTCAGTGCATTAGCCTTACTAGCTCTGCCCATAGGAACACAGACAACACTATGATCAATACGCAGCGTTACATATTTCTATTTGTGAAGGTTCTGATTAACTTAACTTCTTTCTTTTCTTCCAATACATTACATTGTGCAATATCTTCTACATTTCTACTTACCCCGTATCCTTCTTTTAGCTTATCGGGAAACTGCATGAGACACTCCTCTGCGGTCATGTAATGAGACTTGGTGTTATTCACTCGGTGGTTGGGGCTATTATGTAACTTATCCACGGGACCATCTCCTGATGGGACTAAGAGCAGACATAGCCTCAGTGCTTACATGGTCTCTTCTGTCAACTAGATATTGCTACTTTCAAAACATATCACGTTTCCTTTCATTGTACAGTACTTATTCAAATAGCAGTAGTGGATTTCCCACTAGGCACGTGAGGCACGTGACAAAGGGGCGCCACGGCCCCGAAACGTTGGTCACCCGATTTCAATATGGATTAAAATTTTTGCACTTTATCTACTTTGAAAAAGTCTCCTGAGTGCCGCTGCCTGTTTACTTCTGACTATACAGCCATGTTTCCAGAGGGCACCGGAGCATTATTTATCGAGGGGGAGTGCCGGTTCTAGCATCCGTAAATATATATATATATATATATATATATATATATAGTTCGATGTGCACGGCTCTCCCATTAGTAAGGCATATGCACTGGGTGCCTCCATAAGTAATGAAATAGCCTGAGGAGGCAGCACATGGACCTTCTCCTCTGTTAATACACTCCTGATTGTACTATATGGTTTAAGAGAGGAGCTGACCCAGGTGCAGGCCCCCTTTTCTCTGCGGTAGGTGTGGAGTCCCCCAGAAATATGGCTCCTGTGCCATGTTCCTGGCACTGCGCAAATCTCTGGGAAAATGACATCGCACAGTTTTCCAGAATGATTACTGGGGGCCCCAGGGGCCCGTGGTCACCACACACCCTGACAATGACTGAACATTTGTGTCTATCTAGCGAATAAAATAAGAATTTACTTACCGATAATTCTATTTCTCGTAGTCCGTAGTGGATGCTGGGGACTCCGTCAGGACCATGGGGATTAGCGGGCTCCGCAGGAGACAGGGCACATCTAAAAAAGCTTTTAGGTCACATGGTGTGTACTGGCTCCTCCCCCTATGACCCTCCTCCAAGCCTCAGTTAGGTACTGTGCCCGGACGAGCGTACACAATAAGGAAGGATCTTGAATCCCGGGTAAGACTCATACCAGCCACACCAATCACACCGTACAACTTGTGATCTGAACCCAGTTAACAGTATGATAACAAAACGAAGTAGCCTCCGAAAAGATGGCTCACAACAATAGTAATAACCCGATTTTTGTAACAATAACTATGTACAAGCATTGCAGACAATCCGCACTTGGGATGGGCGCCCAGCATCCACTACGGACTACGAGAAATAGAATTATCGGTAAGTAAATTCTTATTTTCTCTAACGTCCTAGTGGATGCTGGGGACTCCGTCAGGACCATGGGGATTATACCAAAGCTCCCAAACGGGCGGGAGAGTGCGGATGACTCTGCAGCACCGAATGAGAGAACTCCAGGTCCTCCTTAGCCAGAGTATCAAAATTTGTAAAATTTTACAAACGTGTTCTCCCCTGACCACGTAGCTGCTCGGCAAAGTTGTAATGCCGAGACTCCTCGGGCAGCCGCCCAGGATGAGCCCACCTTCCTTGTGGAATGGGCATCTACATATTTCGTCTGTGGCAGGCCTGCCACAGAATGTGCAAGCTGAATTGTACTACAAATCCAGCGTGCAATAGACTGCTTAGAAGCATGAGCACCCAGCTTGTTGGGTGTATACAATATAAACAGCAAGTCAGACTTTCTGACTCCAGCCGTCCTAACTATATATATATATATATATATATATATATATATTTTTAGGGCCCTGACCACGTCTAGTAACTTGGAGTCCTCCAAGTCCCTAGTAGCCGCAGGCACCACAAGAGGTTGTTTCAGGTGAAAACGCTGACACCCCTTTATGAAGAAACTGGAGACGAGTCCCAGTTCTGTCCTGTTCAAATGGAAAATTTTAATATGGGCTTTTGTAAGACAAAGCCGCCCATTCTGACAATCGCCTGGCCGAGGCCAGGGCTAACAACATGGTCACTTCCCATGTGAGATATTTGTCAACAGCATGGTCACTTTCCATGTGAGATATTTCAAATCCACAGATTTGAGCGGTTCAAACCAATATGATTTTAAGAAATCCCAACACTATGTTGAGATCTCACGGTGCCCCTAGGGGCACAAAAAAGCTGTATATGCAATACATCCTTTACAATCTGGACTTCAGGAACTGAAGTCAATTCTTTCTGGAAGAAAATCTACAGGGCCGAAATTTAAATGTTAATGAACCCCAATTTGAGGTCCAAAACACTCCTGTTTTCAGGAAGTGTAGAAATCGACCTAGTTGAATTTCCGTCGTGGAGCCTTCCTGGCCTCACCCACGCAACATATTTTCACCACATGTGGTGATGACGTTGTGCGGTCACCTCCTTCCTGGCTTTGACCAGGGTAGGTATGACCTCTTATGGAATGCCTTTTCCCTTCAGGATCCGGCATTCAACCGCCATGCCGTCAAACGCAGCCGCGGTAAGTCTTGGAATAGACATGGTACTTGCTGAATCAAGTCCCTTCTTAGCTCCCCAGGCCCTTAGTCCTCTGTGAGCATTTCTTGAAGTTCCGGGTACCAAGTCCCTCTTGGCCAATCCGGAGCCACTAGTATAGTTCATACTCCTCTATGTCTTATAATTCTCAATACCCTGGTTATGAGAAACAGAGGAGGGAACACATACACTGACTGGTACACCCACGGTGTTACCAGAACATCCACAGCTATCGCCTGAAGGTCTCATGACCTGGCGGAATACCTGTCCCGTTTTTTGTTCGGGCGGGACGCCATCATGTCCACCTTTGGTCTTTGCCAACGGTCCACAATCATGTTGAAAAACTTCCCTATGAAGTTTCCACTCTCCCGGGTGGAGGTCATGCCTGCTGAGGAAGTCTGCTTCCCAGTCGTCCACTCCCGGAAAGAACACTGCTGACAGTGCTATCACATGATTTTCCGCCTAGCGAAAAATCCTTGCAGTTTTCACTGCCCTCCTGCTTCTTGTGCCGCCCTTCTGTTTACGTGGGCGACTGCCGTGATGTTATCCCACTGGATCAATACCGGCTGACCTTGAAGCAGAGGTCTAGCTAAGTTTAGAGCATTATAAATTTGCTCTAAGCTTATTTATGCGGAGAGAATTCTCCAGACTTAATCACACTTCCCTGGAAATTTTTTCCCTGTGTGACTGTTCCCCAGCCTCTCAGGCTGGCCTCCGTGGTCACCGGCATCCAATCCTGAATGCCGAATCTGCGGCCCTCTAGAAGATGAGCACTCTGTAATCACCACAGGAGAGACACCCTTTTCCTTGGATATAGGGTTATCCGCTGATGCATCTGAGGATGCGATCCGGACCATTTGTCCAGCAGATCCCACTGAAGAGTTCTTGCGGGAAATCTGCCGAATGGAATTGCTTCGTAATAAGCCACCATTTTTACCAGGACTCTTGTGCAATGATGCACTGACACTTTTCCTGGTTTTAGGAGGATCCCGATTAGCTCGGATAACTCCCTGGTTTTCTCCACTGGGAGAAACACGTTTTTCTGGACTGTGTCCAGAATCTTCCCTAGGAACAGTAGACGTGTCGTCGGAAAAAGCTGCGATTTTGGAATATTTAGAATCCACTCGTGCTGTCGTAGAACTACTTAAGATAGTGCTACTCCGACCTCCAACTGTTCTCTGGACCTTGCCCTTATCAGGAAAGCGTCCATGTTTCTTTTAAGAAAAATCATCATTCCGGCCATTACCTTGGTAAAGACCCGGGGCGCCGTGGACAATCCAAACGGCAGCGTCTGAACTGATAGTGACAGTTCTGTACCAGGAACCTGAAGTACCCTTGGTGAGAAGGGCAAATTTGGACCTGTAGGTAAACGTCCCTGATATCCAGTGACATCATATCGTCCCCTTCTTCCTGGTTCGCTATCACTGCTCCGAGTGACTCCATCTTGATTTGAACGCTTGTATGTAAGTGTTCAAATATTTCAGATCTCACCGAGCCGGTTGGCTTCAGTACCACAATATAGTGTGGAATACTACCCCCTTCCTTGTTGTAAGAAGGGTACTTTGATTATCACCTGCTGGGAATACAGCCTGTGAATTGTGTGAGGGGGAGACGTCTCGAATTTCCAATGTACACCTGGGATATTACATGTAGGATCCCGGAGTTCCCTTGCGAGTGTTGCTGAAACTCTTGAGATGACCCCCTACCGCACCTGAGTCCGCTTGTACGGCCCCAGCGTTATGCTGCGGACTTGGCAGAAGCCGTGAGGAGCTTCTGTTCCTGGGAATGAGCTGCTTGCTGCAGTCTTCTTCCCTTTCCTCTCCCCCTGGGCAGATATGACTGGCCTTCGCCCGCCTGCCCGTATGGGGACGAAAGGACTGAGACTGAAAAGACTGTGTCCTTTTCTGCCAATATGTGACTCGGGGTAACAAAAGGTGGATTTTTCAGCTGTTGCCATGGCCACCAGGTCCAATGGACCGCCCCTTTATACGGCAATACTTCCATATGCCGTCTGGAATCTGCCTCACCTGACCACTGTCGTGTCTTCGTCTGGCAGATATGTACATCACATTTACTCTTGATGCCAGAATGCAAATATGCCTCTGCGCATCACACATATATAGAAATGCATCCTTAAAATGCTCTATAGACAATAAAATCCTGTCCCTGTCAAGGGTATCAAAATTTTCAGTCAGGAAATCCGACCAAGCCCCCTCAGCGCTGCACATCCAGGCTGAGGCGATTGCTGGTCGTAGTATAACACCAGTATGTGTGTATATACTGTTATGATATTTTCCAGCTTCCTATCAGCTGGCTCCTTGAGGGCGGCCGTATCTGGAAACGGTAACGCCATGTTTTTTATAAGCGTGTGAGCGCCTTGTCCACCCTAAGGTGTGTTTTCCAACTCGCCCTTACTACTGGCGGGAAAAAGGGTATACCGCCCATAACTTTCTGTCGGAGGAACCCCACGTATCATCACACACTTCATTTAATTTATCTGATTCAGGCAAAACTACAAGTAGTTTATTCCCACTCTACAAAATACCCTTATTTGTGGTACTTGTGGTATCAGAAATACGTAACACCTCCTTCATTGCCCTTAACATGTAACTTGTGGCCCTAAAGGAAAAATACGTTTGTTTCTTCACCGTCGACACTGGGGTCAGTGTCCGTGTCAGTGTCTGTCGACCGACTGAGGTAAATGGGCGTTTTTACAAGCCCCTGACGGTGTCTGAAACGCCTGGACCGATACTAATTTGTCCGCCGGCTGTCTCATGTCGTCAACCGGCTTGCAGCGTGTTGACATTATCACGTAATTCCATAAGTAAGCCATCCATTCTGGTGTCGACTCCCTAGAGAGTGACATCACCATTACAGGCAATTTTCTCCGTCTCCTCACCAACATTTTCCTCATACATGTCGACACACACGTACCGACCTACAGCACACACATACAGGGAATGCTCTGATAGAGGACAGGACCCACTAGCCCTTTGGGGAGACAGAGGGAGAGTTTGCCAGCACACACCAAAAGCGCCATAATGTATATAACAACCCTAGAAGGTGTTGTTTCTATATATGGGCTCTTAATATATAATTATATCGCCAATTTATGCCCCCCTTCTCTTTAACCCTGTTTCTGTAGTGCAGGGGAGAGTGGGAGCCTTCCTCACCAGCGGAGCTGGTCAGGAAAATGGCGCTGAGTGCTGAGGAGAATAAGCTCCGCCCCTTTCACGGCGGGCTTTTCTCCCGGTTATTAGGAAAACTGGCCTGGGTTAAATACATACATATAGCCTTAATGGCTATATGTGATGTATTTATTTGCCTCTAAGGTAATCTATATTGCTGCCCAGGGCGCCCCCAGCAGCGCCCTGCACCCTCCGTGACCGAGATCAGTGAGCCGTGTAGCAACAATGGCGCACAGACTGAGGAGTCTTCTGCCGCCTGTTTCCGGACCTCCGTTCTGCCGTTCTTCAGCGTCTGTAAGGGGGATCGGCGGCGCGGCTCCGGGACGAACCCCAGGCTGACCTGTGTTCCGACTCCCTCTGGAGCTCAGTGTCCAGTAGCCTAAGACTTCAATCCTCCTGCACGCAGGTGAGTTGCAAGTCTCTCCCCTAAGTCCCTCGTTGCAGTGATCCTGTCGCCAGCAGGAATCACTGATTAGAAACCTAAAAAAAAACTTTTCTAAACAGCTCTTTAAGAGAGCCACCTAGATTGCACCCTCTCGGACGGGCACAAAAACCTAACTGAGGCTTGGAGGAGGGTCATAGGGGGAGGAGCCAGTACACACCATGTGACCTAAAAGCTTTTTTAGATGTGCCCTGTCTCCTGCGGAGCCCGCTAATCCCCATGGTCCTGACGGAGTCCCCAGCATCCACTAGGACGTTAGAGAAATAAAGTATGGAGATGTTCTTCATTTTTAGATCAAAACATTTAAGCTTGCATACCATCCTCAAAAGGACCCTGAAGGGTAAATTTACTAAGATGGGAGTTCTATTTAACATGGGATGTTGCCTATAGCAACCAATCAGATCAGACTCTAGGTATTATCTTCTAGAAGGTGATAGATAAATAAGAAGTAGAATGTGATTGGTTGCTATGGGCAACATCCCATTTTAAACAGAACTCCCATCTTAGTAAATTTACCCCTAAATCTCTGCAAGTCCCTATACTAGCATAACATAGTAACATAGTATCTGAGGTTGAAAAAAGACAATTGTCCATCGAGTTCAACCTATTTGCGGTGTCCTATGCATGATGATTTGACTAAAATTTCTGACTGATGCTGCTGTCAGCCATTGCATTTAATCCCTATTTATAGTAACTATAATGCATGACTATGCACCATACCCCTGGATATCCTTTTCCAATAGGAATTTATCTAACCCATTCTTAAAGGTGTTGACAGATTCCGCCATTACAACTCCCTCGGGCAGGGAATTCCAAACACGTATTGTCCTTACCGTGAAAAAGCCTTTACGCTGTATTGTGCGGAATCTCCTCTCCTCTAACCTGAGCGAGTGTCCACGAGTCCTCTGTGTTGATCTAACCAAAAACAGGTCCCGCGCAAGCTCTGTGTATTGTCCCCTTATATATTTGTAGATGTTGATCATATCCCCTCTTAGTCTCCGCTTTTCCAATGTAAACATGCCTAGTCTTTCAAGCCTTTCCTTGTATTCCATCGTCTCCATGCCCTTAATTAGTTTGGTCGCCCTCCTCTGTACCTTTTCAAGCTCCAGGATATCCTTTTTGTAGTACGGTGCCCAGAACTGTACACAGAGTACGGTGCCCAGAACTGTACACATATATGCCCAGCACACCATTACATTGCAGTTAAATGCACCCACGCTCAGGTACAGGGGTCAAATCCAGACAAGGACTGGCTCGTGAGCCACGCAACAGATCTGCAGTATATTATTGTTAGCGCCGATCACTGTTTTGTGTATATATATACAGATGTGACACTCCGCGTCTTGCAGATAATCGCTTGCTGTGATGGGTACTCATGCGGTAGCGATTACCCGCACTTTGCTGTGACTATACGCAGCATGCGTACACACCATGCATTTTTTATGGAAACAGGCTCGTACACACGTGCCCACAGACATTCGCAGGCACACTATTTGCGGCAGACAAGTCACGTTATCTGTGACTTATTTGCAAACTGACGCTGGGCACATCTGAATGGCATTCATACTGCCGCGCAGCTGGCACCATATACAATCTGGGTAAAACCCAGCGCAGGTATATTTCTTTTTGGTTCAAACTTTAGCCTAGTGCTATCCTGGCGGGTGTGGATCATGAGATCGACAGTGTCTAGGTCGACAATGTTTAGGTTGACCACTATAGGTCGACAGGGTTGGAAGGTCGACATGGTTTCTAGGTCGACATGTGCTAGGTCGACATGTCAAAGGGTCGACATGAGGTTTTTGGGTTTAATTGGTGTCATTTTCTTCGTAGAGTGACCGGGAACCCCAATTAGTGCACCGTGTCCCCTCGCATGGCTCGCTTCGCTCGCCATGCTTCGGGCAAGGTGCCACGCTCTGCTACCGCTGCGCTCGGCACAGATTACCGTTCCAGTCGTAGTCCACGTGGATCGTTAAGTATGAAAAAGTTCAAAAAAAGAAAATAAATGTGAAAAACTCATGTCAACCTTCTGACCTGTCAACCTAGCACATGTCGACCTAGAAACCCTCTCGACCTTCCAACCCTGTCGACCTAGTGACTGTCGACCTATAGTGGTCGACCTAAACATTGTCGACCTAGACAGTGTCGATCTTCAGACCGGATCCAATCCTGGCTGCTTCCAATCAAGGCTCTATAAGGCCTAGATCAGTGATTTTCAACCTTTTTTTACTCGCGGCACACCGAACAATATTTTTAAATTGCCAAGGCGCACCTTCAGTTCCCCACAAAAAAAAAACACACATACATTGGCCTACACAGAAAAAACAATCAGATTGCTCCCCACATAAATCCTATTGCAACCCACATGAATAATTCACATTGTTCCCCCCATAAATCCTTATTCTCCCCACATAAATTCTATTGAAATCCCATTGTTCCCCACAGGAGAAATAAAATAACAAATATTATCAGCTGTCCTCCTCCCTGTCCCTCAGTGGCGGGGGTTGTTCATAGTAGAGTGCTGCGAATACTGAGCAGCGGGCGGTAGGGCAGGTGTGGATGTGGGCGGGCAAGGAAAGCTGTGTATGCAGGCAGGAACTGGAAGATGTGTATGCAGGCAGGTGGGCTGGCTTGGGTGGTGAGACGCGGCGGCCGTGACCTATGATATCACATTGTTTTCAAGGCATAGGTCATGGCCGGAGCACAACTGATCCTCTAAGAAGAGCCCGGGCCAATAGTTCACCCTGAAGGTGCAGGAAGCTGCTCTGGCTCCACAGCACAACTTGTAACTGGTAGTGGCACACTAGTGTGCCACGGCACACTGGTTGAAAAAGCCTGGCCTAGATGGATGTGGCTCACAACTGATTAATAATAATCTTGAAGACATTTTATGGCACTCATTAAAGGGACAGAGATTTTCCCAACATATTCAATAACCGGCTGTGACAATAATCCCCACCACTAGGGGGTGCTATAATAGTGGGTGGCAGATGTCTTAAGCCTGGAGAAGTAATAAAGCAGTGATAAGTGGAAGGTGAGAACGCACCAGCCAATCAGCTCCTAACTGTCATTTTTAAAACCTGTAATGATTGGCTGGTACGTTATCACCATTTATCACTTCTCCAGGCTTAATACATCTGCCCCTAAGTCTGATAAGCCCTTCCTCTGATTCACATAAACTAGTTTTCCAACATGTACATTAGTGTTTGAGTGAGTGCAGCGCCAACAAGGAATTTGTATTCAGTCTGTGACTATTTACAGACAGCAAAAAAAATTATTTTTTGTTTTTGTTTAATATGACATATGATATAGCTGATATTTGATATCTGAACATCTGAAATTACGTTTATTATGTATAGCAAATATACCTTCAAATAATGACACAAAGTCCAGATAACTGAGCCCTTCCTTTGTGAATCCCAATTTTTGGGTTAAGTCGTGAAACTGATCGTCATCCAAATACAGCTGGTGATCCCGCAGAACCTGCGGAGAGCAGAATTAATTAGAGATTCAGAAACATGTAGCGATTGGGGATGTGTCAATTTCTAAGGTGCAAATTATCAAATAACAGACAGAGGCGCTCGGAGATTTACAGCCAGGGATCTGTGATTTAAAGTCTTTCCAAGTCTTAAAAAAAAAAAAAGTCGCAAGTGTGTTAATGATTGGCGCGCGGTCTCTCTAAGGAGGCCGCTCTTCAGTCGGAAAAATACTGCCACAGGGAACCACAAAACTCCGTAACTTTATTTCTTCCTTTCAAAAGTTTCTCCCGTGTCTCCTGGGCAAAATCTTCCTTTCTCCTGGGAGGGAGTGACTCACAGAACGAGGACGTGACAGATGAAATGTAATGAATTATTTCAGTAAATGGCACTACTTGAATGACAGCAAGCACCCAGTAGTGAACCCTTCATATATTTATTTTTTTGTGACAGCAGGGAAATTATTATTATTACAACAAACAATCTTTACACTTTGTTAATTTAGTCATAAGTAATCTAATTTAGAGCTCACATATGTACCGCCTTCTGCTCCGTGCAGGTAAATATGCAAATCCGGTGACTCATTCCCTTTCTAAAAGTTGACAGATTTTATAAAATCTTCAATTCCAAACATGTTAAACTGGATCTTTTTTTTTTTTTTTTTTTTTAAGAATTTGCCGTAACTTTTACCATCATTATTTGTATGTGTGCGCTAGAAATCTCCTGCAATTTAGGGGTAGGATCAGTGAGAACGCCGCTATTCTTCTTGGCTGCAGACCCCAAATATCTCTTGGATATCACAAAAATGAATGTGTCGGGGCCGTCTTAACTGCATTGTAGGCCCTGGGCAAATCAATGTACTAGGGCCCCTACACACCCATCCATGGAAATAAAACTAAATCATAACATGCCCCTTCTGGGGTCCTGCGCCATCTCTCTACATGCTTCCATACAGTGAATGGCTGTCAGCACTCTGACTGGTGGATAGCTCCAGCCATCCACCAATCAGCCTGTTGACAGCTATTCACTGTCTGGCTGCAAGCTTGGAAGTAGGTAGAGAATGCAGGCACTCTGATTGGTAGATAGCTGCAGCCATCCACCAATCAGCATGCTGACAGGCATTCACTGTCTGGCTGCAGGCTGGAAGGACAGGTAGAGAATGCTGCACTCTGATTGGTAGACAACTCCAGCCATCCACCAATCAGGCTGCTGACAGCCATTCACTGTCTGGCTGCAGGCTGGGAAGCAGGTAGAGAATGCAGGCACTCTGATTGGTAGATAGCTCCAGCCATCCACCAATCAGCATGCTGACAGGCATTCACTGTCTGGCTGCAGGCTGGAAGGACAGGTAGAGAATGCTGCACTCTGATTGGTAGATATCTCCAGTAATCCACCAATAGGCATGCTGACAGTTAATGACATGTTAAGATGGCCCTGTGCTGTGTATGTGCAACATTATGCATAATGGCCTTGATGGTAAAGCTCCATGCATTGGTGGATCTCTCCGTCTGTGAATTTGGCATTTTTGGTAGCCAAATGGGTGGCTACCTTGTGAACACATGGAAAAGAGCCGACTCGTGGGAGTGGCATGGGAGTGTTGTGGTTCTGTAGCCAGACTTCCCTGGTAGTTTTAGTAGAGCGCATACATTACACACATACACAGTCACACATATATTACACATACACACACACTTTCACTCACTCACTCTCTTTCCATCCTCTTACCTAAGGAAGTCTGCAGGCCGGAGCTGGAGCAGATCATCCTCCTGTTCAGCCTGGCCCTGTGTAACTCTGCCCCCAGTTCTGTGTAGCTCCGCCCCCTTTTAGGTCCGCACACTGCACTGACACAGGGGAGGGAAGAGGAGGCTTCATGCTGCTGGCGCCATTGCCTGTCATAGAGTGTGACAGGCGCAGCAGCAGCAGCAGGGGGACATCAGCTCAGCACAGGGATGCAGCGCAGGGGGAGTGCCTCTCCATCCTGGGGCCTCCCTGCACTGCATCCCTTTGCTGAGCGGCTTGCGCCGGCTCTGGTCCAGCTAAGCTGATATTTACCTGCGCCTGGGGACAGCGCTACCTGGCAGAGGGGTATATGTACTACTAAGCCTTGGAAAGAGATAAAGTGGAGAGAGATAAAGTACCAGCCAACCAGCTCCTAACTGACATTTTTCAAACCCAGGGGGAGATGTATCAAAGCTTGGAGAGAGATAAAGTGGATGAAGATAAAGTACCAGCCAATCAGCTCCTAACTGCCATGTTACAGGCTGTGTTTGAAAAATGGCAGTTAGGAGCTGGTTGGTTGGTAGTTTATCTCGCTCTACTTTATCTCTCCCCAGGGCTTAGTACATAGACTGCAAAGCCTGTAACATGACAGGAGACAATTGGTTGGTACTTATTTCTGTGCACTTTATCTCCCTCCAAGGCTTGGTACATAGGCCCTCATTCCGAGTTGTTCGCGCGCTAGCTGCTTTTAGCAGCATTGCACACGCTAGGCCGCCGCCCTCTGGGAGTGTATCTTAGCTTAGCAGAATTGCGAACGAAAGATTAGCAGAATAGCGAATAAATAATTCTTAGCAGTTTCTGAGTAGCTCCAGACCTACTCCTAAACTGCGATCAGCTCAGCCCGTTTCGTTCCTGGTTTGACGTCACAAACACGCCCTGCGTTCGGCCAGCCACTCCCCCGTTTCTCCAGATACTCCCGCGTTTTTCCCTGACACGCCTGCGTTTTTTAGCCAATGCCGGGAAAACGCTGAGTTACCACCCAGAAACGCCCCTTTCCTGTCAATCATTTACCGAACAGCAGTGCGACTGAAAAGCGTTGCAGACGCTACGGCAAAACAGCTTTTAGTAAAATAACTAAGCGCATGGGCTCTGCGAACCATGCGCAGTTAGCGGCTAATCGCAGTTTAGCGAAAATCGGCAACGAGCGAACAACTCGGAATGACCCCCATAGGGCCTAATTCAGACATGATCGCAAAAGCAAAATTTTCTCTAATAGTCCAAACCACGCTGCACTGCAGGCGGGGGGGGGAGGGGGGGGGGGCAGGGGGCAGATATAACACATCCCACCCAAATCTAACTCTCTCTGCACATGTTACATATGCCCCACCTGCAGTGCACATAGTTCTCCTAACAAATTTGCTGCTACGATCAGGTCTGAATAACCCCCTATATTTGTCATTATCTTGTTTGTGTAGCGCTACCAGACGCAGCGCTGCTGTAACATCTCTCACTGACCTGTTTGGTGATGGATGATTGGAGTACGTTGTGGAAAAATAAGATTTTACTTACCGATAAATCTATTTCTCGTAGTCCGTAGTGGATGCTGGGGACTCCGTCAGGACCATGGGGAATAGCGGCTCCGCAGGAGACAGGGCACAAAAGTAAAAGCTTTAGGATCAGGTGGTGTGCACTGGCTCCTCCCCCTATGACCCTCCTCCAAGCCTCAGTTAGGATACTGTGCCCGGACGAGCGTACACAATAAGGAAGGATTTTGAATCCCGGGTAAGACTCATACCAGCCACACCAATCACACCATATAACTTGTGATCTGAACCCAGTTAACAGCATGATAACAGCGGAGCCTCTGAAAAGATGGCTCACAACAATAATAACCCGATTTTTGTAACAATAACTATGTACAAGTATTGCAGACAATCCGCACTTGGGATGGGCGCCCAGCATCCACTACGGACTACGAGAAATAGATTTATCGGTAAGTAAAATCTTATTTTCTCTGACGTCCTAGTGGATGCTGGGGACTCCGTCAGGACCATGGGGATTATACCAAAGCTCCCAAACGGGCGGGAGAGTGCGGATGACTCTGCAGCACCGAATGAGAGAACTCCAGGTCCTCTTTAGCCAGGGTATCAAATTTGTAGAATTTTACAAACGTGTTCTCCCCCGACCACGTAGCTGCTCGGCAGAGTTGTAATGCCGAGACCCCTCGGGCAGCCGCCCAGGATGAGCCCACCTTCCTTGTGGAATGGGCCTTGACAGATTTAGGCTGTGGCAGGCCTGCCACAGAAAGTGCAAGTTGAAATGTGCTACAAATCCAACAAGCAATCGTCTGCTTAGAAGCAAGAGCACCCAGTTTGTTGGGTGCATACAGGATAACAGCGAGTCAGTTTTCCTGACTCCAGCCGTCCTGGAAACCTATATTTTCAGGGGCCTGACAACATCTAGCAACTTGGAGTCCTCCAAGTCCCTAGTAGCCGCAGGTACCACAATAAGCTGGTTCAGGTGAAACGCTGACACCACCTTAGGAAGAAACTGGGGACGAGTCCGCAGCTCTGCCCTGTCCGAATGGACAATCAGATATGGCTTTTGTGAGACAAAGCCGCCAATTCTGACACTCGCCTGGCCGAGGCCAGGGCCAACAGCATGGTCACTTTTCATGTGAGATATTTCAAATCCACAGATTTGAGCGGTTTAAAATGTGATTTGAGGAATCCCAGAACTACGTTGAGATCCCACAGTGCCACTGGAGGCACAAAAAGGGGGTTGTATATGCAATACTCCCTTGACAAACCTCTGGACTTCAGGAACTGAAGCCAATTCTTTCTGGAAGAAAATTGACAGGGCCGAAATTTGAACCTTAATGGACCCCAATTTGAGGCCCATAGACACTCCTGTTTGCAGGAAATGCAGGAATCGACCGAGTTGAAATTTCTTCGTGGGGCCTTCCTGGCCTCACACCACGCAACATATTTTCGCCACATGTGGTGATAATGTTTTGCGGTCACCTCCTTCCTGGCTTTGACCAGGGTAGGAATGACCTCTTCCGGAATGCCTTTTTCCCTTAGGATCTGGCGTTCCACCGCCATGCCGTCAAACGCAGCCGCGGTAAGTCTTGGAACAGACCTGGTACTTGCTGAAGCAAGTCCCTTCTTAGCGGCAGAGGCCACGAGTCCTCTGTGAGCATTTCTTGAAGTTCCGGGTGCCACGTCCTTCTTGGCCAATCCGGAGCCACGAGTATAGTTCTTACTCCTCTACGTCTTATAATTCTCAGTACCTTGGTTATGAGAAGCAGAGGAGGGAACACATACACCAACTGGTACACCCACGGTGTTACCAGAACGTCCACAGATATTGCTTGAGGGTCTCTTGACCTGGCGCAATACCTGTCCAGTTTTTTGTTCAGGCGGGACGCCATCATGTCCACCTTTGGTCTTTCCCAACGGTTCACAATCATGTGGAATACTTCCCGATGAAGTCCCCACTCTCCCGGGTGGAGGTCGTGCCTGCTGAGGAAGTCTGCTTCCCAGTTGTCCACTCCCGGAATGAACACTGCTGACAGTGTTATCACATGATTTTTCGCCCAGCGAAGAATCCTTGCAGTTTCTGCCATTGCCCTCCTGCTTCTTGTGCCGCCCTGTCTGTTTACGTGGGCGACTGCCGTGATGTTGTCCCACTGGATCAATACCGGCTGACCTTGAAGCAGAGGTCTTGCTAAGCTTAGAACATTGTAAATTGCCCTTAGCTCCAGTATATTTATGTGGAGAGAAGTCTCCAGACTTGATCACACTCCCTGGAATTTTTTTTTCCTGTGTGACTGCTCCCCAGCCTCTCAGGCTGGCATCCGTGGTCACCAGGACCCAGTCCTGAATGCCGAATCTGCGGCCCTTTAGTAGATGAGCACTCTGCAGCCACCGCAGAAGAAATACCCTTGTCCTTGGAGACAGGGTTATCCGCTGATGCATCTGAAGATGCGATCCGGACCATTTTTCCAGCAGATCCCACTGAAAAGTTCTTGCGTGAAATCTACCGAATGGAATCGCTTCGTAAGAAGCCACCATTTTTCCCAGGACCCTTGTGCAATGATGCACTGACACTTTTCCTGGTTTTAGGAGGTTCCTGACTAGCTCGGATAACTCCCTGGCTTTCTTCTCCGGGAGAAACACCTTTTTCTGGACTGTGTCCAGAATCATCCCTAGGAACAGCAGACGTGTCGTCGGAAACAGCTGCGGTTTTGGAATATTTAGAATCCACCCGTGCTGTCGTAGAACTACTTGAGATAGTGCTACTCCGACCTCCAACTGTTCTCTGGACCTTGCCCCTATCAGGAGATCGTCCATCTTCTTTGAAGAAGAATCATCATTTCGGCCATTACCTTGGTAAGGACCCGGGGTGCCGTGGACAATCCAACCGGCAGCGTCTGAAACTGATAGTGACAGTTCTGTACCACGAACCTGAGGTACCCTTGGTGAGAAGGGCAAATTGGGACATGGAGGTAAGCATCCCTGATGTCCCGGGACACCATATAGTCCCCTTCTTCCTGGTTCGCTATCACTGCTCTGAGTGACTCCATCTTGATTTGAACCTTTGTATGTAAGTGTTCAACTATTTCAGATTTAGAATAGGTCTCACCGAGCCGTCTGGCTTCAGTACCACAATATAGTGTGGAATAATACCCCTTTCCTTGTTGTAGGAGGGGTACTTTGATTATCACCTGCTGGGAATACAGCTTGTGAATTGTTTCCACTACTGCCTCCCTGTCGGAGGGAGACGTTGGTAAAGCAGACTTCAGGAACCTGCGAGGGGGAGACGTCTCGAATTTCCAATCTGTACCCCTGGGATACTACTTGTAGGATCCAGGGGTCCACTTGCGAGTGAGCCCACTGCGTGCTGAAACTCTTGAGACAACCCCCCCCACCGCACCTGAGTCCGCTTGTACGGCCCCAGCGTCATGCTGAGGACTTGGCAGAAGCGGTGGAGGGCTTCTGTTTCTGGGAATGGGCTGCCTGCTGCAGTCTTCTTCCCTTTCCTCTATCCCATGGCAGATATGACTGGCCTTTTGCCCGCTTGCCCTTATGGGGACGAAAGGACTGAGGCTGAAAAGACGTTGTCTTTTTCTCCTTTATACGGCAATACTTCCATGTGCCGTTTGGAATCTGCATCACCTGACCACTGTCGTGTCCATAAACATCTTCTGGCAGATATGGACATCGCACTTACTCTTGATGCCAGAGTGCAAATATCCCTCTGTGCATCTCGCATATATAGAAATGCATCCTTTAAATGCTCTATAGTCAATAAAATACTGTCCCTGTCAAGGGTATCAATATTTTCAGTCAGGGAATCCGACCAAGCCACCCCAGCGCTGCACATCCAGGCTGAGGCGATCGCTGGTCGCTGTATAACACCAGTATGTGTGTATATACTTTTTAGGATATTTTCCAGCCTCCTATCAGCTGGCTCCTTGAAGGCGGTACCGCCACTTGTTTTGATAAGCGTGTGAGCGCCTTATCCACCCTAAGGGGTGTTTCCCAACGCGCCCTAACTTCTGGCGGGAAAGGGTATACCGCCAATAATTTTCTATGGGGGGAAACCCACGCATCATCACACACTTCATTTAATTTATCTGATTCAGGAAAAACTACAGGTAGTTTTTTCACACTCCACATAATACCCTTTTTTGTGGTACTTGTAGTATCAGAAATATGTAACACCTCTTTCATTGCCCTTAACAAGTAACGTGTGGCCCTAAAGGAAAATACGTTTGTTTCTTCACCGTCGACACTGGAGTCCGTGTCTGTGTCGACCAACTGAGGTAAAAGGACGTTTTAACGCCCCTGACGGTGTTTGAGACGCCTGGACAGGTACTAATTGGTTTGCCGGCCGTCTCATGTCGTCAACCGACCTTGCAGCGTGTTGACATTATCACGTAATTCCTTAAATAAGCCATCCATTCCGGTGTCGACTCCCTAGAGAGTGACATCACCATTACAGGCAATTGCTCCGCCTCCTCACCAACATCGTCCTCATACATGTCGACACACACGTACCGACACACAGCACACACACAGGGAATGCTCAGATAGAGGACAGGACCCCACTAGCCCTTTGGGGAGACAGAGGGAGAGTTTGCCAGCACACACCAAAAACGCTATAATTATACAGGGACAACCTTTATATAAGTGTTTTTCCCTTATAGCATTTTAATATATATATAGTCATATCGCCAAATAAGTGCCCCCCCCTCTCTGTTTTAACCCTGTTTCTGTAGTGCAGTGCAGGGGAGAGCCTGGGAGCCTTCCCACCAGCATTTCTGTGAGGGAAAATGGCGCTGTGTGCTGAGGAGAATAGGCCCCGCCCCCTTTTCGGCGGGCTTCTTCTCCCGTTTTTCTGAGACCTGGCAGGGGTTAAATACATCCATATAGCCCCCAGGGGCTATATGTGATGTATTTTTAGCCAGAATAAGGTACTATCATTGCTGCCCAGGGCGCCCCCCCCCAGCGCCCTGCACCCTCAGTGACCGTTGCTATGAAGTGTGCTGACAACAATGGCGCACAGCTGCAGTGCTGTGCGCTACCTTATGAAGACTGAAAAGTCTTCTGCCGCCGGTTTCTGGACCTCTTCACTTTTCGGCATCTGCAAGGGGGTCGGCGGCGCGGCTCCGGGACGAACCCCAGGGTGAGACCTGTGTTCCGACTCCCTCTGGAGCTAATGGTGTCCGGTAGCCTAAGAAGCCAATCCATCCTGCACGCAGGTGAGTTCACTTCTCTCCCCTAAGTCCCTCGATGCAGTGAGCCTGTTGCCAGCAGGACTCACTGAAAATAAAAAACCTAACAAAACTTTTACTCTAAGCAGCTCTTTAGGAGAGCCACCTAGATTGCACCCTTCTCGGCCGGGCACAAAAATCTAACTGAGGCTTGGAGGAGGGTCATAGGGGGAGGAGCCAGTGCACACCACCTGATCCTAAAGCTTTTACTTTTGTGCCCTGTCTCCTGCGGAGCCGCTATTCCCCATGGTCCTGACGGAGTCCCCAGCATCCACTAGGACGTCAGAGAAACCCTGATATCGATGCACATCACTTCCTGCCAGCATCGCACGCTTCCCCGCGTACTGGGAAACCTTGCAATGTCGGCAGTACCGTAAGTGCCCGCTATGTGGGCAGTGTGTGGTGATGCCTGGCAGTTCATTATACCCAATAGTTGCACCCGTGGAGATAATATCCAAATACCCTACTTGGGAATCAAGCTCATAAAGTCACTGGTGTGTGTCGGCAATGCCGACCAATCTGCTGCCTGTAGCAGCCTAACTCTTATGGGGGAATTCAAACATTTTTTTGCGCCTGATCTTCTGTCTGAATCGATGGGGTGATATTTAGTTGTTTGTACCGCCAGGCGCAAGATACTTGGCAACCATTCCTTATCACGCATGTTGCATCCAAATGCACCAGTATAGCCAAAGGAGCAGTGTTGGTTCTGAGCTGAAGAGCTTACAATCAGAACTACGTCTGCAGGACTCTGGTATTGAAAGCTTGAAAAACCTCAGGCAAAATAACCGCCAGCCATGGACAGGATCCTAGGCCACATTCAGTCATCATATTTAAGCCTCTATTTACAATTATATTTTACAGTAGACAGTATATGCTATTCATTATCGCAGCCGCTCCTGGTGCTAGGTCATAAGACACCAGTGGTATATACCGAACAGTGTAAAGCCTCACCATATGTGCACTCCTTCCCTGGGTGAGAAGACATTTCCCCAATCCTCCACTGTGAAGGAACGGGAAATGTACAGTACATCGGCCAGAGGGGGTAATTCAGAGTTGATCACAGCAGCAAATTTGTTAGCAGATGGGCAAAACCATGTGCAGTGCAGGTGGGGCAGATGTAACATGTGCAGAGAGTTAGATTTGGGTGGGTTATATTGTGTCTGTGCAGGGTAAATACTGGCTGCTTTATTTTTACACTGCAATTTAGATTGCAGATTGAACACACCCCACCCAAATCTAACTCTCTCTGCACATGTTACATCTGCCCCCCCTGCAGTGCACATGGTTTTGCCCATTAGAGAAAAATGTTGCTGTTGCGATCAGGTCTGAATTAGGCCCATAGACCCCAAAGGTAGAACAAGACTGTATAACAACAGAGGTGGTCTAAAGCAGCCCCAAAGGGGAACTACCTGCAGATCATTTGCATTAAAAAATACATATTGGAAATCCAATTGCCCCTACTAACTCCCCATTAATGAAGTGGTTCTGTTGGCACAAATTCTCCACAGCGGGTCCTTGCCTTCACATATATCAGTGATGTTCTACCTTTTCTGGGATTACATATGATTTGCCGGCAGACGGGATACCGGCTGTCAGTATTTCAACAGTGGCATCCCAGAATGCCGGCAGCAGTGCGAGCGCTAAGAATTCCCTTGCGGGCTTGCTGCGCTCACCACAGGTTCTATTTCCCACTCTATGGGGGTCGTGGACACCCACAAGTGGGAATAGCCCTGTTGCGCCTGTATTCCGGCTGTCGGCATTGACGTCTGTCGGGATTCCGGCGTCAAATTAACCGCTTCCCCTTTTCCGCTCACCGCCTGTTCTTACTTTCTGCCGTACCTGAACCTTGTACTTTGAGTTTGCATTTTGTGATTTTTCCTTTGTGCAACTCGTACCTGTACCCTCCTGTGTCTCCTTTTTCTTTTTTTTTCTGTACCCCCATGTTTTTTTTAGAAATCTAATCAAAAGTATTATTATAAAAAATAAAATAAAAAACATATTGGGGATATGTAATAGGTTTTCTAGACCAGTCAAGAAACGAAGCAGCTACAGAAACCAAATTAAATGATTTTACTATTACAACATATTTCAGGAGGAAAAAGAAGAAGACAGGTTAGCGGACAGGATACAGGCTGAGGTCCTAGAAGTGTATGAGGAATGCAGCCGCACCGTGGTCCTAATACCGGCCACTACTGCGGACAGATAGGGCACTACAACCTGAAGACCACCCCAGAATTCAATGTATATACAGATCATCCCTTTGGTCCCCTTGCAATAACTGGATCCATCCGTCACTTGTGCAGCTAAACATTTGTGAAATACACAACCGGAATATAGTCAAAATGTTGCAATTCAGAACGTCGGCGTGGATGTTATGTGGACATTTAAAATTTCGACGATGTTGACAGCCCACGATGTCCACATCCCGTATTAGTGTCAGATTGCGGTTAGGCTGCTTTTAGGGTTAGGGCTCATATTCAATTAAAACATTATGTCAACATGCTGCCTAGCGACATTCACAGTGTCGACATTAAGTCAATGTCAAACTTTCACATGACATTCTGGTGTCAACATTTTGTACTCCACCCAAACAGTGCAGGTGCTATTAGAGAACAAAGAAGCAATAACCACAAGGTTATTAAGTTTAGAAGACATCTAAGACAAACGGGTCCCGGAACATTAATAGCAGAGTAGATAGGACTATTGTTTTCTGATGTCTCTGAGCCACCTAAGGCCCGTACTCACCGGCAGATGTGGGGAGAGATGTGTGCTGAGCGAACCGCTCAGCACACATCTCTCCCCCATCTCAGCACAGCGCGATGTATGCTGAGCGAGGGGGGGGGAACGGGGCGCTCATTTCACCCAGCGGGTGAAATGAGCGACCTGCTAGATTGAGAGTGCATGCAGGCCAATCTAGCACCAGCGATAGCGATGCGCGGGGCTGCGAATCACTATTGCTGGGGGGGTACACACGGAGAGATCATGCTTAAAATCTAAGCAATCTAGTCAGATTGCTTAGATTTTGGGCTGGGATCGCTCCGTGAGTACCCCCCTTTAGAGGCATTGCAAAGCCAATTAAAGGCAGGTTTCATTCCCAGGCCCAACTGCATTGTCAAGAGACCTAGGGAAAACAAAATGGCAAATGGCTTGCATGCAACACATTATTTGGGCCCAAATGTATTAAGGGGGGTATTCAATTAGCAACGCTTTTTTCGGCTAGCTGAAAAAATGGCATTCATTTGACCCTGGGTATTCAATTGTGGGCATTTTTGCCCATTTTTTTTATCACTTTTCACCCATGCCTTTTCCCTTTCTCTTGTGCCGAATTGGCATGGGTGAAAACAGACCAAAAAACCAGTGAATTCGCCGATCCACTTGGGTTTTTGCTAGAGATGAGCGGGTTCGGTTCCTCGGAATCCGAACCCGCCCGAACTTCAGTTTTTTTTACACGGGTCCGAGCGACTCGGATCTTCCCGCCTTGCTCGGTTAACACGAGCGCGCCCGAACGTCATCATCACGCTGTCGGATTCTCGCGAGGCTCGGATTCTATCGCGAGACTCGGATTCTATATAAGGAGCCGCGCGTCGCCGCCATTTTTCACACGTGCATTGAGATTCATAGGGAGAGGACGTGGCTGGCGTCCTCTCCGTTTATAGAGATTCGAGAAGAGAGTGAGACAGAGAGAGACACAGTAGTAATTTTGGGGAGCATTAGGAGGAGTACTACTACTACTAGTACTTGCTGAAGTGATAGAGAGAGATAGTGTGACTGTATTATCTGACTTGTGGGGGAGACACTGACAGTGGGGAGCAGTTAGAGTCTGAGAGCAGGACTCAGGACTCAGGAGTACATATAACGTACAGTGCACACTTTTGCTGCCAGAGTGCCAGCCACACTGCCATTGTTTGTGACCACACTGACCACCAGTATAATATATATTGTGATTGTCTGCTTAGGACTCAGGAGTACTACTTGCAAGTTGCTGATAGTGTGACCAGTGACCTGACCACCAGTTTAATAATCACCACCAGTTTATGAGTTTAATATATATATATATATATATAATTGTATATAATATATATATAATATTGTATAGCACCTACCCGTGTTTTTTTTTCTTTTTCTTTCTTCTTTATACATACTACTATAGTAGCTTACTGTAGCAGTCTGCGGTGCTGCTGAGCTGACAGTGTCCAGCAGGTCCGTCATCAGTCATTACATAATAAATATATAATATATACCTGTCCGGCTGCAGTACTAGTGATATTATATATACATATATATTGATTTCATCTCATTATCATCCAGTCTATATTAGCAGCAGACACAGTACGTTAGTCCACGGCTGTAGCTACCTCTGTGTCGGCACTCGGCAGTCCATCCATAATTGTATACCACCTACCCGTGGTTGTTTTTTTTTTCTTTCTTCTTTATACATACTACTATAGTAGCTTACTGTAGCAGTCTGCGGTGCTGCTGAGCTGACAGTGTCCAGCAGGTCCGTCATCAGTCATTACATAATAAATATATAATATATACCTGTCCGGCTGCAGTACTAGTGATATTATATATACATATATATTGATTTCATCTCATTATCATCCAGTCTATATTAGCAGCAGACACAGTACGTTAGTCCACGGCTGTAGCTACCTCTGTGTCGGCACTCGGCAGTCCATCCATAATTGTATACCACCTACCCGTGGTTGTTTTTTTTTTCTTTCTTCTTTATACATACTACTATAGTAGCTTACTGTAGCAGTCTGCGGTGCTGCTGAGCTGACAGTGTCCAGCAGGTCCGTCATCAGTCATTACATAATAAATATATAATATATACCTGTCCGGCTGCAGTACTAGTGATATTATATATACATATATATTGATTTCATCTCATTATCATCCAGTCTATATTAGCAGCAGACACAGTACGGTAGTCCAGGGCTGTAGCTACCTCTGTGTCGGCACTCGGCAGTCCATCCATAATTGTATACCACCTACCCGTGGTTGTTTTTTTTTTCTTTCTTCTTTATACATACTACTATAGTAGCTTACTGTAGCAGTCTGCGGTGCTGCTGAGCTGACAGTGTCCAGCAGGTCCGTCATCAGTCATTACATAATAAATATATAATATATACCTGTCCGGCTGCAGTACTAGTGATATTATATATACATATATATTGATTTCATCTCATTATCATCCAGTCTATATTAGCAGCAGACACAGTACGGTAGTCCACGGCTGTAGCTACCTCTGTGTCGGCACTCGACAGTCCATCCATAAGTATACTAGTATCCATCCATCTCCATTGTTTACCTGAGGTGCCTTTTAGTTGTGCCTATTAAAATATGGAGAACAAAAATGTTGAGGTTCCAAAATTAGGGAAAGATCAAGATCCACTTCCACCTCGTGCTGAAGCTGCTGCCACTAGTCATGGCCGAGACGATGAAATGCCAGCAACGTCGTCTGCCAAGGCCGATGCCCAATGTCATAGTACAGAGCATGTAAAATCCAAAACACCAAATATCAGTAAAAAAAGGACTCCAAAACCTAAAATAAAATTGTCGGAGGAGAAGCGTAAACTTGCCAATATGCCATTTACCACACGGAGTGGCAAGGAACGGCTGGGGCCCTGGCCTATGTTCATGGCTAGTGGTTCAGCTTCACATGAGGATGGAAGCACTCAGCCTCTCGCTAGAAAAATGAAAAGACTCAAGCTGGAAAAAGCACCGCAAAGAACTGTGCGTTCTTCGAAATCCCAAATCCACAAGGAGAGTCCAATTGTGTCGGTTGCGATGCCTGACCTTCCCAACACTGGACGTGAAGAGCATGCGCCTTCCACCATTTGCACGCCCCCTGCAAGTGCTGGAAGGAGCACCCGCAGTCCAGTTCCTGATAGTCAGATTGAAGATGTCAGTGTTGAAGTACACCAGGATGAGGAGGATATGGGTGTTGCTGGCGCTGGGGAGGAAATTGACCAGGAGGATTCTGATGGTGAGGTGGTTTGTTTAAGTCAGGCACCCTGGGAGACACCTGTTGTCCGTGGGAGGAATAGGGCCGTTGACATGCCTGGTGAAAATACCAAAAAAATCAGCTCTTCGGTGTGGAAGTATTTCAACAGAAATGCGGACAACATTTGTCAAGCCGTGTGTTGCCTTTGTCAAGCTGTAATAAGTAGGGGTAAGGACGTTAACCACCTCGGAACATCCTCCCTTATACGTCACCTGCAGCGCATTCATAATAAGTCAGTGACAAGTTCAAAAACTTTGGGTGACAGCGGAAGCAGTCCACTGACCAGTAAATCCCTTCCTCTTGTAACCAAGCTCACGCAAACCACCCCACCAACTCCCTCAGTGTCAATTTCCTCCTTACCCAGGAATGCCAATAGTCCTGCAGGCCATGTCACTGGCAATTCTGACGAGTCCTCTCCTGCCTGGGATTCCTCCGATGCATCCTTGAGTGTAATGCCTACTGCTGCTGGCGCTGCTGTTGTTGCTGCTGGGAGTCGATCGTCATCCCAGAGGGGAAGTCGTAAGCCCACTTGTACTACTTCCAGTAAGCAATTGACTGTCCAACAGTCCTTTGCGAGGAAGATGAAATATCACAGCAGTCATCCTGCTGCAAAGCGGATAACTGAGGCCTTGACAACTATGTTGGTGTTAGACGTGCGTCCGGTATCCGCCGTTAGTTCACAGGGAACTAGACAATTTCTTGAGGTAGTGTGCCCCCGTTACCAAATACCATCTAGGTTCCACTTCTCTAGGCAGGCGATACCGAGAATGTACACGGACGTCAGAAAAAGACTCACCAGTGTCCTAAAAAATGCAGTTGTACCCAATGTCCACTTAACCACGGACATGTGGACAAGTGGAGCAGGGCAGGGTCAGGACTATATGACTGTGACAGCCCACTGGGTAGATGTATGGACTCCCGCCGCAAGAATAAGCAGCGGCGGCACCAGTAGCAGCATCTCGCAAACGCCAACTCTTTCCTAGGCAGGCTACGCTTTGTATCACCGCTTTCCAGAATACGCACACAGCTGAAAACCTCTTACGGCAACTGAGGAAGATCATCGCGGAATGGCTTACCCCAATTGGACTCTCCTGTGGATTTGTGGCATCGGACAACGCCAGCAATATTGTGTGTGCATTAAATATGGGCAAATTCCAGCACGTCCCATGTTTTGCACATACCTTGAATTTGGTGGTGCAGAATTTTTTTAAAAACGACAGGGGTGTGCAAGAGATGCTGTCGGTGGCCAGAAGAATTGCGGGACACTTTCGGCGTACAGGCACCACGTACAGAAGACTGGAGCACCACCAAAAACAACTGAACCTGCCCTGCCATCATCTGAAGCAAGAAGTGGTAACGAGGTGGAATTCAACCCTCTATATGCTTCAGAGGTTGGAGGAGCAGCAAAAGGCCATTCAAGCCTATACAATTCAGCACGATATAGGAGGTGGAATGCACCTGTCTCAAGCGCAGTGGAGAATGATTTCAACATTGTGCAAGGTTCTGATGCCCTTTGAACTTGCCACACGTGAAGTCAGTTCAGACACTGCCAGCCTGAGTCAGGTCATTCCCCTCATCAGGCTTTTGCAGAAGAAGCTGGAGACATTGAAGGAGGAGCTAACACAGAGCGATTCCGCTAGGCATGTGGGACTTGTGGATGGAGCCCTTAATTCGCTTAACAAGGATTCACGGGTGGTCAATCTGTTGAAATCAGAGCACTACATTTTGGCCACCATGCTCGATCCTAGATTTAAAGCTTACCTTGGATCTCTCTTTCCGGCAGACACAAGTCTGCTGGAGTTCAAAGACCTGCTGGTGAGAAAATTGTCAAGTCAAGCGGAACGCGACCTGTCAACATCTCCTCCTTCACATACTCCCGCAACTGGGGGTGCGAGGAAAAGGCTCAGAATTCCGAGCCCACCCGCTGGCGGTGATGCAGGGCAGTCTGGAGCGACTGCTGATGCTGACATCTGGTCCGGACTGAAGGACCTGACAACGATTACGGACATGTCGTCTACTGTCACTGCATATGATTCTCTCACCATTGAAAGAATGGTGGAGGATTATATGAGTGACCGCATCCAAGTAGGCACGTCACACAGTCCGTACTTATACTGGCAGGAAAAAGAGGCAATTTGGAGGCCCTTGCACAAACTGGCTTTATTCTACCTAAGTTGCCCTCCCACAAGTGTGTACTCCGAAAGAGTGTTTAGTGCCGCCGCTCACCTTGTCAGCAATCGGCGTACGAGGTTACATCCAGAAAATGTGGAGAAGATGATGTTCATTAAAATGAATTATAATCAATTCCTCCGTGGAGACATTGACCAGCAGCAATTGCCTCCACAAAGTACACAGGGAGCTGAGATGGTGGATTCCAGTGGGGACGAATTGATAATCTGTGAGGAGGGGGATGTACACGGTGATATATCGGAGGATGATGATGAGGTGGACATCTTGCCTCTGTAGAGCCAGTTTGTGCAAGGAGAGATTAATTGCTTCTTTTTTGGTGGGGGTCCAAACCAACCCGTCATTTCAGTCACAGTCGTGTGGCAGACCCTGTCACTGAAATGATGGGTTGGTTAAAGTGTGCATGTCCTGTTTATACAACATAAGGGTGGGTGGGAGGGCCCAAGGACAATTCCATCTTGCACCTCTTTTTTCTTTAATTTTTCTTTGCGTCATGTGCTGTTTGGGGAGTATTTTTTGGAAGGGCCATCCTGCGTGACACTGCAGTGCCACTCCTAGATGGGCCCGGTGTTTGTGTCGGCCACTAGGGTCGCTTATCTTACTCACACAGCTACCTCATTGCGCCTCTTTTTTTCTTTGCGTCATGTGCTGTTTGGGGAGGGTTTTTTGGAAGGGACATCCTGCGTGACACTGCAGTGCCACTCCTAGATGGGCCCGGTGTTTGTGTCGGCCACTAGGGTCGCTTATCTTACTCACACAGCTACCTCATTGCGCCTCTTTTTTTCTTTGCGTCATGTGCTGTTTGGGGAGGGTTTTTTGGAAGGGACATCCTGCGTGACACTGCAGTGCCACTCCTAGATGGGCCCGGTGTTTGTGTCGGCCACTAGGGTCGCTTATCTTACTCACACAGCTACCTCATTGCGCCTCTTTTTTTCTTTGCGTCATGTGCTGTTTGGGGAGGGTTTTTTGGAAGGGACATCCTGCGTGACACTGCAGTGCCACTCCTAGATGGGCCCGGTGTTTGTGTCGGCCACTAGGGTCGCTTATCTTACTCACACAGCTACCTCATTGCGCCTCTTTTTTTCTTTGCGTCATGTGCTGTTTGGGGAGGGTTTTTTGGAAGGGACATCCTGCGTGACACTGCAGTGCCACTCCTAGATGGGCCCGGTGTTTGTGTCGGCCACTAGGGTCGCTTATCTTACTCACACAGCTACCTCATTGCGCCTCTTTTTTTCTTTGCGTCATGTGCTGTTTGGGGAGGGTTTTTTGGAAGGGACATCCTGCATGACACTGCAGTGCCACTCCTAGATGGGCCAGGTTTTTGTGTCGGCCACTAGGGTCGCTTAGCTTAGTCATCCAGCGACCTCGGTGCAAATTTTAGGACTAAAAATAATATTGTGAGGTGTGAGGTATTCAGAATAGACTGAAAATGAGTGGAAATTATGGTTTTTGAGGTTAATAATACTTTGGGATCAAAATGACCCCCAAATTCTATGATTTAAGCTGTTTTTTAGTGTTTTTTGAAAAAAACACCCGAATCCAAAACACACCCGAATCCGACAAAAAAAATTCGGTGAGGTTTTGCCAAAACGCGGTCGAACCCAAAACACGGCCGCGGAACCGAACCCAAAACCCGAAAAATTTCAAATGCACATCTCTAGTTTTTGCCAGTGCCAAATTTTTCGACCAGTCGAAAAATCAGCCCGGGAATTGAATAGGTCGAATGTAAATTCGACCTAAAAACGGGACATATACTAAGTAGTGATAAAAGTGTAGAAGTTGCCGATGGCAACTAATCAGCATTGATGTAACAGTTATAATTTGCATACTATAAACATATACAGAGCAGCTGATTGGTTGCCATGGGTAACTTCTCCACTGGATCACTTCTCCACTCTTATCACTGCTTAGTATATGTCCCCTAAGAGTGATATATGACCAGCCAACCAGCTCCTAACTGCCATGTCACAGGCTGTGTTTGAAAAAATAAGAATTTACTTACCGATAATTCTATTTCTCATAGTCCGTAGTGGATGCTGGGGACTCCGAAAGGACCATGGGGAATAGCGGCTCCGCAGGAGACTGGGCACAAAAGTAAAAGCTTTAGGACTACCTGGTGTGCACTGGCTCCTCCCCCTATGACCCTCCTCCAAGCCTCAGTTAGGATACTGTGCCCGGACGAGCGTACACAATAAGGAAGGATTTTGAATCCCGGGTAAGACTCATACCAGCCACACCAATCACACCGTACAACTTGTGATTTGAACCCAGTTAACAGCATGATAACAGAGGAGCCTCTGAAAAGATGGCTCACAACAATAATAACCCGATTTTTGTAACAATAACTATGTACAAGTATTGCAGACAATCCGCACTTGGGATGGGCGCCCAGCATCCACTACGGACTATGAGAAATAGAATTATCGGTAAGTAAATTCTTATTTTCTCTAACGTCCTATTGGATGCTGGGGACTCCGAAAGGACCATGGGGATTATACCAAAGCTCCCAAACGGGCGGGAGAGTGCGGATGACTCTGCAGCACCGAATGAGAGAACTCCAGGTCCTCTTCAGCCAGGGTATCAAATTTGTAGAATTTTGCAAACGTATTTGCCCCTGACCAAGTAGCTGCTCGGCAAAGTTGTAAAGCCGAGACCCCTCGGGCAGCCGCCCAAGATGAGCCCACTTTCCGTGTGGAATGGGCTTTTACAGATTTTGGCTGTGGCAGGCCTGCCACAGAATGTGCAAGCTGAATTGTACTACAAATCCAACGAGCAATCGTCTGCTTAGAAGCAGGAGCACCCAGCTTGTTGGGTGCATACAGGATAAACAGCGAGTCAGATTTTCTGACTCCAGCCGTCCTGGAAACATATATTTTCAGGGCCCTGACTACGTCCAGCAACTTGGAATCCTCCAAGTCCCTAGTAGCCGCAGGCACCACAATAGGCTGGTTTAAGTGAAATGCTGAAACCACCTTCGGGAGAAATTGAGGACGAGTCCTCAATTCTGCCCTGTCCGTATGAAAAATTAGGTAATGGCTTTTATAGGATAAAGCCGCCAATTCTGATACACGCCTGGCTGAAGCCAGGGCTAACAGCATAACCACTTTCCATGTGAGATATTTTAAGTCCACAGTGGTGAGTGGTTCAAACCAATGTGATTTTAGGAATCCCAAAACTACATTGAGATCCCAAGGTGCCACTGGAGGCACAAAAGGAGGCTGTATATGCAGTACCCCCTTGACAAACGTCTGAACTTCAGGAACTGAAGCTAGTTCTTTTTGGAAGAATATTGACAGGGCCGAAATTTGAACCTTAATGGACCCTAATTTGAGGCCCATAGACAGTCCTGTTTGCAGGAAATGCAGGAATCGACCCAGTTGAAATTCCTCTGTAGGGGCCTTCCTGGCCTCACACCACGCAACATATTTACGCCAAATACGGTGATAATGTTGTACAGTTACATCCTTCCTGGCTTTGATCAGGGTAGGGATGACTTCATCTGGAATGCCTTTTTCCTTCAGGATCCGGCGTTCAACCGCCATGCCGTCAAACGCAGCCGCGGTAAGTCTTGGAACAGACATGGTCCCTGCTGGAGCAGGTCCTTTCTTAGAGGTAGAGGCCACGGGTCTTCCGTGAGCATCTCTTGAATTTCCGGGTACCAAGTCCTTCTTGGCCAATCCGGAGCCACGAGTATAGTCTTTACACCTCTCCTTCTTATGATTCTCAGTACCTCGGGTATGAGAGGCAGAGGAGGGAACACATATACTGACTGGTACACCCACGGTGTTACCAGAGCGTCCACAGCTATTGCCTGAGGGTCCCTTGACCTGGCGCAATATCTGTCCAGTTTTTTGTTGAGGCGGGACGCCATCATGTCCACCTTTGGTTTTTCCCAACGGTTCACAATTATGTGGAAGACTTCTGGGTGAAGTCCCCACTCCCCCGGGTGAAGATCGTGTCTGCTGAGGAAGTCTGCTTCCCAGTTGTCCACTCCCGGAATGAACACTGCTGACAGTGCTATCACATGATTTTCCGCCCAGCGAAGAATCCTTGCAACTTCCGTCATTGCCCTCCTGCTTCTTGTGCCGCCCTGTCTGTTTACGTGGGCGACTGCCGTGATGTTGTCCGACTGGATCAACACCGGCTGACCCTGAAGCAGAGGCCTTGCCTGACTTAGGGCATTGTAAATGGCCCTTAGTTCCAGGATATTTATGTGAAGTGACGTTTCCATGCTTGACCACAAGCCCTGGAAATTTTTTCCCTGTGTGACTGATCCCCAGCCTCTCAGGCTGGCATCCGTGGTCACCAGGACCCAATCCTGAATGCCGAATCTGCGGCCCTCTAGGAGATGAGCACTCTGTAACCACCACAGGAGAGACACCCTTGTCCTTGGAGACAGGGTTATCCGCTGATGCATTTGAAGATGCGATCCGGACCATTTGTCCAGCAGATCCCACTGAAAAGTTCTTGCGTGGAATCTGCCGAATGGAATCGCTTCGTAAGAAGCCACCATCTTTCCCAGGACCCTTGTGCATTGATGCACTGACACTTGGCCTGGTCTTAGGAGGTTCCTGACTAGGTCGGATAACTCCCTGGCTTTCTCCTCCGGGAGAAACACCTTTTTCTGTACTGTGTCCAGAATCATCCCTAGGAACAGCAAACGTGTCGTCGGAATCAGCTGCGATTTTGGAATATTTAGAATCCATCCGTGCTGTCGTAGTACTACTTGAGATAGTGCTACTCCGACCTCTAACTGTTCTCTGGACCTTGCCCTTATCAGGAGATCGTCCAAGTAAGGGATAATTAAGACGCCTTTTCTTCGAAGAAGAATCATCATTTCGGCCATTACCTTGGTAAAGACCCGGGGTGCCGTGGACAATCCAAACGGCAGCGTCTGAAACTGATAGTGACAGTTCTGTACCACAAACCTGAGGTACCCTTGGTAAGAAGGGCAAATTGGGACATGGAGGTAAGCATCCTTGATGTCCAGAGACACCATATAGTCCCCTTCTTCCAGGTTCGCTATCACTGCTCTGAGTGACTCCATCTTGAACTTGAACCTTTTTATGTAAGTGTTCAAGGATTTCAGATTTAAAATGGGTCTCACCGAGCCGTCCGGCTTCGGTACCACAAACAGCGTGGAATAATACCCCTTTCCCTGTTGTAGGAGGGGTACCTTGATTATCACCTGCTGGGAATACAGCTTGTGAATGGCTTCCAATACCGCCTCCCTGTCGGGGGGAGACGTTGGTAAAGCAGACTTCAGGAACCGGCGAGGGGGAGACGTCTCGAATTCCAATTTGTACCCCTGAGATACTACCTGCAGGATCCAGGGGTCCACTTGCGAGTGAGCCCACTGCGCGCTGAAATTCTTGAGACGGGCCCCCACCGTGCCTGAGTCCGCTTGTAAGGCCCCAGCGTCATGCTGAGGACTTGGCAGAAGCGGGGGAGGGCTTCTGTTCGTGGGAAGAGGCTGTCTGCTGCAGTCTTTTTCCCCTTCCTCTGCCCCGGGGCAGATATGAGTGGCCTTTTGCCCGCTTGCCCTTATGGGGACGAAAGGACTGAGCCTGAAAAGACGGTATCTTTTTCTGCTGAGAGGTGACCTGGGGTAAAAAGGTGGATTTCCCAGCCGTTGCCGTGGCCACCAGGTCCGATAGACCGACCCCAAATAACTCCTCCCCTTTATACGGCAATACTTCCATATGCCGTTAGGAATCCGCATCACCTGACCACTGTCGCGTCCATAACCCTCTTCTGGCAGAAATGGACATCGCACTTACTCTTGATGCCAGAGTGCAAATATCCCTCTGTGCATCTCGCATATATAGAAATGTATCCTTTAAATGCTCTATAGTCAATAATATATTGTCCCTGTCCAGGGTATCAATATTTTCAGTCAGGGAATCCGACCAAGCCACCCCAGCACTGCACATCCAGGCTGAGGCGATTGCTGGTCGCAGTATAATACCAGTATGTGTGTATATACTTTTTAGGATATTTTCCAGCTTCCTATCAGCTGGTTCCTTGAGGGCGGCCGTATCAGGAGACGGTAACGCCACTTGTTTTGATAAGTGTGTGAGCGCCTTATCTACCCTAGGGGGTGTTTCCCAACGTGCCCTAACCTCTGGCGGGAAAGGGTATAATGCCAATAATTTTTTAGAAATTAGCAGTTTTTTATCGGGGGAAACCCACGCTTCATCACACACCTCATTTAATTCATCTGATTCAGGAAAAACTACGGGTAGTTTTTTCACACCCCACATAATACCCTTTTTTGTGGTACTTGTAGTATCAGAAATGTTCAAAACCTCCTTCATTGCCGTGATCATGTAACGCGTGGCCCTACTGGAAAATACGTTTGTTTCCTCACCGTCGACACTGGAGTCAGTGTCCGTGTCAGTGTCTGTATCGACCTGAGGTAACGGGCGTTTTATAGCCCCTGACGGTGTTTGAGACGCCTGTACAGGTATTAACTGATTTGCCGGCTGTCTCATGTCGTCAACAGTCTTTTGTAAAGTGCTGACACTATCACGTAATTCTTTCCATAAGACCATCCAGTCAGGTGTCGACTCCCTAGGGGGTGACATCACTAACACAGGCAATTGCTCCGCCTCCACACCATTTTCCTCCTCATACATGTCGACACAACGTACCGACACACAGCACACACACAGGGAATGCTCTGATAGAGGACAGGACCCCACTAGCCCTTTGGGGAGACAGAGGGAGAGTTTGCCAGCACACACCAGAGCGCTATATATATATATATAGGGATAACCTTATATAAGTGTTTTTCCCTGATATAGCTGCTGTATATATTTATCTGCCAAATTTGTGCCCCCCCTCTCTTGTTTTACCCTGTTTCTGTAGTGCAGGACTGCAGGGGAGAGTCAGGGAGCCTTCCTCCAACGGAGCTGTGAGGAAAAAATGGCGCCAGTGTGCTGAGGAGATAGGCTCCGCCCCCTTCTCAGCGGCCTTTCTCCCGCTTTTTTATGGAAAAATTGGCAGGGGTTAAATGCATCCATATAGCCCAGGAGCTATATGTGATGTATTTTTTGCCAAAAAAGGTATTTTTATTGCGTCTCAGGGCGCCCCCCCCAGCGCCCTGCACCCTCAGTGACCGGAGTGTGAAGTGTGCTGAGAGCAATGGCGCACAGCTGCGGTGCTGTGCGCTACCTTATTGAAGACAGGACGTCTTCTGCCGCCGATTTTCCGGACCTCTTCAGTCTCCTGGCTCTGTAAGGGGGCCGGCGGCGCGGCTCTGGGACCCATCCATGGCTGGGCCTGTGATCGTCCCTCTGGAGCTAATGTCCAGTAGCCTAAGAAGCCCAATCCACTCTGCACGCAGGTGAGTTCGCTTCTTCTCCCCTTAGTCCCTCGGTGCAGTGAGCCTGTTGCCAGCAGGTCTCACTGAAAATAAAAAACCTACTTTAAACTTTTACTCTAAGCAGCTCAGGAGAGCCCCTTAGTATGCACCCTTCTCGTTCGGGCACAAAAATCTAACTGAGGCTTGGAGGAGGGTCATAGGGGGAGGAGCCAGTGCACACCAGGTAGTCCTAAAGCTTTTACTTTTGTGCCCAGTCTCCTGCGGAGCCGCTATTCCCCATGGTCCTTTCGGAGTCCCCAGCATCCACTAGGACGTTAGAGAAATGACAGTGAGGAAGCGGATTGGTTGATACTTTATCACTCACTCTTTATCCGTCTCCATTTTATCACTTTTTAAGGCTTAATACATTTGGGCCTTGGTAACCATGGAGCCAATCCTACCATGTGCCAATATGTCCAACAGCCATTCTGAAATAATGGAGAACATTTCTGAAAACTATACCAAAATAAAGTTGCTGTTTCTCATAGCAACCAGATGTTTTATTTTTAGAGCACCCATTGTATTCAAGTTTTTTGTGGGTTTTTTCTAGACTGGGCATGTGGAAAGGCAAAAAGATGACACCTAGCCAAACGGAGTAGCAAATGGTAACAGAAGCACAGAATATTTCCGCATACTAAAAAAAAAAAATCACGGCCGTGTAGCCCAGTGCCGCGCTGCAGGGAGAGAGGTGCCTGGCCTGGGGGATGGCTGTTATAAGGTACCTGCCAGCCCCGCCTGCTGTAGCTGCCGCACTGCTCCCCGTAGCCCGACGCACCACTCCCCATAGCCCGCCGCACCACTCCCCCATCTCCTCACCTCAATCCAAGTTTTTTAAAGTCGGATTGAGATTGTCGGAAAGGTGGCCAAAATCTGTCGGATTTGGCCCCGTTTCTGACAGAAGCACGCGGATTGGCGGCTATTCCATCGATCCATGTGTTTTCCGACAAGTCGGGAATTCCCGACTTGTTGGGAAAAAACTGCTCCTATTAAATAGGTCGGAACCCCTTCCGATTTAAATCAGTCAAAAAACTGCCGTCTTTCCAAAAAGACGGCAGTTTCCAACTCTTAATGAATATACGACTATACACTTAATATACAAAGCTTTCATTAGCTATTCATGAAAAACAATAAAAAGACTCTGGAAGTTAGATACAGATGGCAATTACAAATTACCTAAAAAAAACATAACACTTTGAGTGTGCTATACAGATATTTTGCGGATTATTTGGCACAATAAAATATGTTACATATTACACACCAACCAAAACAAGAGGAACAACATTATCAGTCCGTTTATCACTAGGACAAACCACTAATAGGGAAAAGTTACAATTTAAAAACCAATCTGTAAAAAACGGTCTTTAGCTTCTGTAGTAATTGGGGAGGGGGTGGTCTTCCGTTTTTGTCGATGTTAAAGCATAACGTGGAAAAATAATCCCCATTAGTGATCAGTGGCTTCTCCTGTATGTGATAATTGTAACGTGTGGGCTACAAGATGTGTTAGCTGAACGAGAAATCTCTCATTAACAACTTGACATTGTGTTAAGAAGTCTGGCAGAACAACAGAACGAGCCTTTTATCACTGTGAGCTCTGAGACAACCTGTAATCGGCATTATGGAACATTTCACAATTAAACGGATCTGACACGTGATAGGCCACCGAGAATTAGCTGGGGATGGATGCATGAAACAGTTTTATTAGAACGTTTGTATCAACTAGTGGTATGTACAGTACAACAATGGTTTATGATGGCTGCAAGTCAAGTTGGTCTGCGGGATAGCAGGGAAATCCCGCTGGGCCCACCCAGCGTTGGCTTTGCAAGCACATGAGGTTATGCAGATACTGTGATCTCAGGCAATACACTCTACTAGGCAGAGGGAAGGCCAATACAACGCTCCAGTGCTCCGATGCTTGTTACTAGGACAAAGGCGGCTCTTTGTAATACCAAATGAAAGGAGCTTGCGGGACAGGAGCAGGCAGGGCCGTCTTAACAGCAGTGTAGGCCCCTGGGCACAGCAATGCACTGGGCCCCCTACCCATCCTCTAGCAGTAGGGGTCGGGGGTGCTTCAGCGGCAGCTTTGATGTACCGTGTACGGTATGGGGTGTTCTATCTTCCACTCAGCATGTAGGACCTGGAGCAGTAATTTCTACTAATTACTCCTTTACTGTGCAGATGGGGCTAAACTGTAGAAGGGGGCATTGGGATGAATGAAGAAGCCCCTAGTACATGACTTCCAGGGTGGTAGGGGGTGTTTAATACACAGGGGAGGAGTGGATAGTGGAGTGGGCTTAATATTTATCAATTTCTGGTGGGAGGGCAGCTTGCTTAACTGCAGATATCTCAAGTTCCTGAAAATGTATTTCTTAGCTTTGAATGGGATAAAAAAAAACTAGAGAGTTCCACCTTTCAGGAGGTTCTGGGGACTTGGGGATCAAAGTTCAGGAGCCAGAGCAATTCACCAATGAAAGTCTAAAACTGCATACCAGGTGTGTGGAGCTGGAGCAGGGACCAGCTGCTTGAAGGCTGATATCTCTGGTTCTGGGCATAGTACAGACAAGCTGCCAGTGTCCACCAAAAGGGGAGAGTCCCAGATTTAGGATTATATTCAGAAGAATTCTAAGCCAGACAGAACCCGAGATATCTGGCTGGGAAGAGCAATTAACAGGTTTGGATGGGGACCACTGCTTTCAAGTCGGATATCTCTGGTTCCCTAGGGCCGATTTACAAAAATCTGGTGGCCCTGGAAAGAGGGGACCCTCAGCTATCAGCCTAGGACCCTTATACTACTGGGGCCCTTGGGCAAGAGCCCATTGAGCCCATACGAAAAGACGGCCCTGGGAGCAGGGTGTAAGAATGTAGCGGAACACAGCCAGAGGGGGCGTGTACTATTAACTGGGGTGTACTAAATCATACTTGCCTACTCTCCTGGATCGGCTGGGAGGCTCCCAAAAAATCGTGTGGCGCTCCTGGCTCACCGGAAAGGTAGGCAAGCCTCCCAGAGCTGGACGCAGCCCGCCCGCAGCGCCCGTGAAAATGGGCGATATGGGGAGGCCGATGATGCGATTTGTTGTGAATCGCGTCATCATAACCCCGGCCCCCGCTTTTCAATGCCGGTAATGTGGGCATTGCATAGCGGGACGTGACCGCGATGATGCGATCGCATCTCCACGCCCCCCGGACAGCCCCCCTGTTCAGTCGACCTGGCTGCTCGCTCCCGAAGGGAGCTGCCTGAAAGTCGACAAGCCTGTACTAAATATTAGGTGGGTGTACTAGGGGCCCACTCTATATTTGTCTGTTTGTTATAACCCAGTCTTGTTTTATGACTGTTTTGTTCCCAATTGAAAAGCGAAATACATGTCAATAAATAAACAACCGATGACTGTATATGCCAAATGTTACAGGCTAGGTGGCGCTAGTTTGACTTTAGGAGCGTCCCCTACAGGACTGGAAAGAGGTGAGGGCAGCTTGGAGAGCTCAGAATAGAATAGGCCACAGTGAGATGATGATCAGAGAGCTTATTGTGAAGTCAGTGTGTGACCTGCATTTATGAGAAATATATATGTACTATTTACTCTATTCCTATGTCTTTTAAAAAACCCAACAACTATATATAGCACATTTATTGCTTTTATAAAGAGCGACACCTAAACATTTGATCTACTAACAATTATATTTATTATTACTAAAGATTTTCTTTGCAATTGTTGGAGGTACGAATAACATAAACTGCCTGCCAGGGGAGCTCAGGTGGGAAATGATCTAGAACCACTGCACCAGTGCTGGGGGTGTGAATAACATAAACTGCCTGCCAGGGGGTCCTCAGGTGGGAAATGATCTAGAACCACTGCACCAGTGCTGGGGGTGTGAATAACATAAACTGCCTGCCAGGGGGTCCTCAGGTGGGAAATGATCTAGAACCACTACACTAGTGTTAGGGGTATGAATAACATAAACTGCCTGCCAGGGGGTCCTCAGGTGGGAAATGATCTAGAACCACTGCACCAGTGCTGGGGGTGTGAATAACATAAACTGCCTGCCAGGGGGTCCTCAGGTTGGAAATGATCTAGAACCACTACACTAGTGTTAGGGGTATGAATAACATAAACTGCCTGCCAGGGGGCACTCAGGTGGGAAATGATCTAGAACCACTACACTAGTGTTAGGGGTATGAATTACATAAACTGCCTGCCAGGGGGCACTCAGGTGGGAAATGATCTAGAACCACTGCACCAGTGCTGGGGGTATGAATAACATAAACTGACTGCCAGGGGGCACTCAGGTGGGAAATGATCTAGAACCACTACACTAGTGTTGGGGGTATGAATAACATAAACTGCCTGCCAGGGGGCACTCAGGTGGGAAATGATCTAGAACCACTACACTAGTGTTGGGGGTATGAATAACATAAACTGCCTGCCAGGGGGCACTCAGGTGGGAAATGATCTAGAACCACTGCACCAGTGCTGGGGGTACTAATAGTGTAAATGCCCTGTTAGGGGGCACTCGGGTGGGAAATGATCTAGAACCACTGCACCAGTGCTGGGGGTTATAATATTGTAAATGAGCTGCCAGGGGGTCCTTAGGTGGGAAATGATCTAGAACCACTGCACTAGTGTTGGGGGTACTAATAATGTAAATGACCTGTTAGGGGGCACTCGGGTGGAAAATGATCTAGAACCACTGCACCAGTGCTGGGGGTTATAATAATGTAAATGAGCTGCCAGGGGGTCCTTAGGTGGGAAATGATCTAGAACCACTGCACTAGTGTTGGGGGTACTAATAATGTAAATGACCAGGTGGGAAGTGATCTAGAACCACTGCACTAGTGTTGGGGGTAATAATAATGTAAATGACTTGCCAGGGGTCCTCAGGTGGGAAATGATCTAGAACCACTGCACTAGTGTTGGGGGTACTAATAACATAAACTGCCTGCCAGGGGGCACTCAGGTGGGAAATGATCTAGAACACTGCACTAGTGCTGGGGGTACTAATGTAAATGACCTGCCAGGGAATCCTCAGGTGGGAAATGATCTAGAACCACCGCACCAGTGCTCTAGCTGCCTGTGCTTACCTTTCTGAAGTCTTTTTTTGAGACTTTTCCATTTGGCTGTCTATTGCAGGCAAGAAAACTTTCCTTTAGCGTAAAACTGTGCTTCGTTATGCAGTCCTTCAGCTTGTCCATCACCTCATCAACAGCAATGTTCCTGATAAAGTGACTGGCTTGATGTTCAATCTCTCTCATTCTTAAATTAATGGGAACAGCGCAGGTTAGTACAGGACGGCCATTAACTCTTTCAGCTCAGCTAACCAAATCATTCTGGATTTAGAACACCATGGTGTATATCTACTGAACAGTGGCTTTGCTGGATTTAACAGGGAAATAACAATAAATACAAACCAAGGACATTTTGAACACAGCAGTTACAACCGCAGAGAATCACCATTGTTGGAAAGGCAATGTCTTAGTTTAATTGATATTACAGCAAAAATAATTAGAGCCGCATGCCCACATAGATTATTTTGCTTTAAATAGAAAATTAAGGGGGTTATTCAGGTTGCATCACTAATCGATGTGACCGATATAACCCAGGCAGCGGCACTGTGCACGCAGTTAATGCGCGAAGTTAATGCGATTGGGTTGCATTAAATGCGAGTGCCTCTGCCTGATTGACAGGCAGAGGCGTTTTGCGGAGCAGCAACCGAGCGTTTTTGGGATGGTGTCAGGGAAATGGGGGCGTGGCCGGCGGCGTTTGTGGGGTGGCTGCGTGTCGTCACATGCAGTTGCTCCGAAAAAATGGTGGCGGGACCCCTGCCGACATGCACAGTGTCTGCGACCACGCTGTAATTACAGTGTGATCTCAGCATATCATGTGAAGTTAGAGATGTGAGAAGGGCAGGCATAATACATTGAAAATAGAGCTCACACGAACATTATAAAGACTCTTTGCTTACTATGGGGGTCATTCCGAGTTGATCGCTCGCTCGCTAGCAGTTTTTAGCAGCCGTGCAAACGCTATGCCGCCGCCCACTGGGAGTGTATTTTAGCTTAGCAGAAGTGCGAACGTTTTTATCGCAGAGCACCTACAAAAAATTTTTGTGTAGTTTCAGAGTAGCTCAATACCTACTCAGCACTTGCGATCACTTCAGACTATTCAGTTCCGGATTTGACGTCACACACCCGCCCAGCGTTCGCCCAGCCACGTCTGCGATTTCCCTGGCACGCCTGCGTTTTTCCGAACACTCCCTGAAAACGGTCAGTTGCCACCCAGAAATGCCCACTTCATGTCAATCACTCTGCGGCAACCAGTGCCACTGAAATGCATCGCTAGACTCTGTGCAAAACTACATCATTCATTGTGCCCGTACGTCACGCGTGCGCATTGCGCCGCATACGCAGAACTGCCTTTTTTGGCCTGATCGCTGCGAACAAATGCAGCTAGCGATCAACTCAGGATGACCACCTATATACTGTAATTTGCCATGTGACTGTGGTTGCTATGACAATGTGTAAGCTGTAGAATTGGACCGTTTTAAATCTTAAAGCAATTTAGGTTTTTACATTTTTTTTTTCTTGGTACGTAATCTAGGTTTGTTGGTACTTAATGAAGGGCTACTATTATATCTTGGGAAGCAGGCAATATTCCATTTCTCATGGTAGTTTGATGACATCATTCTATTACCGTCTTCATACAAAATATATTATTGTGTTGCTAAAGCAGAATGGTATCTGGTACTGTATGTTAATACTGAAAACATCCTCATTATAAAAAGTCTGTTTAATGCAAACAGAAATCTGTCCTTATATTTTGACTGAATACTTTCGTAAAATAAAGTGGTGATGAAATACATTTCAGCCTTAAATATTTTCAATAACTTGATATCCCTAAAAACTGCAGAAATTACTATTGTATTATAATCCTCCCACATAGATAGAAACATCAAGGTAGACTATGTTCTGAGGGAACAAAATGTATAGGGTGCGGTTCGGAGGGTCGACCACACTTAGATCGACAGTGTCTAGGTCGACCAATATTGGTCGACAGCAAATAAGTCGACATCCAAAATAGACAGAGAGACGGGGGAGGGGGTTGCAAATCCCACCCCTAAATTTCCCTTCAGCACACTAAAAATTACCTGCTGTATCCATACCTGAACATATCTGGTAATAGAAATTCAGAGAATTATTCACACATGTTTGCAAAAACATGTTTAGCTGCTGAGCCACTTCACGGCTTCTCCGATATCAGCAGTCCTAACACTACATAATAGCAGTGCCCACATAGGGCCATGTGATTTGTCACAGTAGGCCTCATGATAAAGGCTATTACTAAAGTCTAAAACACATCCAGACAGAGAGCTAACTTACCCGGGAGCCACCCACAGGATCTCCCGTTGGCACTACAAGGAACAGCATGCCTTCCAAATACTGCTCCCATTCAATGCCACTCGCACACAAGCAGACAAACAATGGTAGTTGCTCGGACATTCCTGGAGATAATTATCTATCAGGTGCTGTACATAATTATATCCAGGAATGACTGAGCAACTACCATTGTTTGTCTGCTTGACATCCAAAATAGGTCAACATGATAAAAGGTCAACATGAGGTTGTTGATTTTTTTTTAAATTGTGTTGTTTTCTTCGTAGAGTGACCGGGAACTCCAATTAGTGCACCGTGTCTTCCCGCATGGCTCGCTTCGCTCGCCAGGTTACCGTTCCTAATTGTGTTCCACGTGGATCATAAAGTATGAAAAAGTTCAAAAAGTGAAAAACTCATGTCGACCTTTAGTCACGTCGACCTAGAACATGTCAACTTAGTGACCATGTCAACCTAGAAACCCTGTCGGCCTAATGCATGTCGACCAATAGTGATCGATCTAGTGACTGTCGACCTAAGTGTTGTCTACCTAGAGACCGGATACCGAAATATAATTAGTCAATGCCTACTCAGTACAGGTAACAAGGAGGCACAGGGAAGGACAAGAAATGGGTGTCTATTTGGTGGTGGTGGTGGTGGTGGTGGTGGTGGTGGTGGGTATCCGTTCACATGGTTGACCATGTTATGGTCGACAGTCATTAGGTCGACCACTATTGGTCGACATTGACATGGTCGACATGGACACATGGTCGACACATGAAAATGGTCGACCCGTGAAAGGTCGACACATGAAAAGGTCGGCATGAGTTTTTTAACTTTTTTTCCTTTTGGGGAACTTTTCCATACTTTACGATCCACATGGACTACGATTGGAACGGTAAAGTGTGCCGAGCGAAGCGGTAGCGGAGCGAAGGCACCATGCCCGAAGCATGGCGAGCGAAGCGAGACACCAAAAAAAGTTAAAAAACTCATGTCGTCCTTTTCATATGGCGACCTTTCATGTGTCGACCATTTTCATGTGTCGACCATGTGTCCATGTCGACCATGTCAATGTCGACTAATAGTGGTCGACCTAATGACCGTCGACCATAACATGGTCGACCATTCATACCGGAACCGTGGTGGTGGTGGGGGGGGGGGGTTACTTTTGAAAGTGTTCCCCACTGCATTGCTGTGACTTATCCTGAAGGAAATATACTTTCATTGAATGTTTTTATCTGTAGGACAATGAGATGCATGTATTGTAGGTCCTATTGTATTCTCATCACAGTTTAGTTACCTGTCAGAATGATCAGTCTGTCTTAATTCCTCTTGGAACTGGTTTCTGTCCAGAATGACTGTGCTTACACCATTTAAGTCATCGGCGTGACAGACAGACACTCCCAAATTGCGCAGGAAATCCACGTACGCGATGCAGTCAGAAGAGCCACAGCCATAGCGATCACAAATCCTGAGATGAAACAGAAAGATAACGCGTGTTCACAGAAACACTGGGGGGTAAATTTACTAAGGTGGGAGATTTTTAGAACTGTTGATGTTGCCCATAGCAACTAATCAGATTATATCTATTATCTGCTAAAAGCAGCTAGATAAATGGTATTTAGAATCTGATTGGTTGCCATGGGCAACATCACCAGTTCTAAAAATCTCCCACCTTAGTAAATTTACCCCTGGGTGTTTATGCCATTTTTGCAACAAACTGAAACAGATGTATTTTAAGAACGGAGAGGGCCTGTATGCAGCGCCCCCTCCTCCCAAGTGCAGCAGAGACGTCTCCGCTAGCTTCTGTTCAAGCTGTCCATTTCATTTGCACTTGTATGTATGCTGCAATGTACTGTAGTCGGCCAAGTGTAGGGCACATTAGTGAGAAATAATAGGGAGGGCGGACGCTGCCGCAGTGGGGATCTGGACAGTCCTAGATACAGGGTGTGCGAGACGGGACCCCCAGGACGTATGTGCTCCACACGCCCCGAACGCATGATAGATACGGTACACCACTGAACTGAAATCCTGCACTGGTAGATTTTTCCCCCAGTACTTCTCTAAAGGACCTTTAAACCAGAGAATTGAACGGTTTACATGTAAAGGTGACATCCATTATCCACCTAACATTTCTTTACAGCTTTGTTAAAAGGAAAGTTAGATATAACATCCACACATTGCAGACAGACAGTATTGTGTTCTGAAAATCAGGTTTGCCAAGATGTCAGTCCCTCTCAGCACGCCGAGTTACACAAAGCTCCTCCCTATCTAACATGGACACCCGCTGCTGTGGAGAAAACAAAAGAGCATGACAGACAGATGAGAGAGCACTTAGAGAAGTACCTTGAGTGGAGAAAAAGGGGAGATAGGAAACAGAGGGAAAAGAAGCGAAAACGAGACAGGTGGGACAGAGAGAGACCGAGAGATGGGAGGAGGGGGCAGAGAAATGGGGTTAGGATAGGGAAAGAGGGGCAGAGACAGAGGGTTGGGTGTGGAAAAGGCTCTGGGAGAGATGGAAGAAGAGGGGGAGAGAGAGACGGGAAAAGATTAGCCACAGAGAGAGGGGAAGGGCGAGAGAGAGAGAGAGAGACAAGGAAGGAGGGTCTGGGAGAGACAGACGGAATAAGAGAGAGAGACAGAGGGAAGAGGTGCATAGAGACGGGAAGAGGGCATATAATCAGTTATACTGAAAAAGTTTGTGTTATTGAAGAAAGTCCTGGCGCCAGTATATATATATATATATATATATATATATAATGAATACAGCCAAGTTAATGGTCATCTTTCATTTGTCAGAAAAACAAAACAAAAAAATCATATATATGACTGGAAACTTGAAATGACTTTCCTTATATTAGGGAAGATATCAATTCATTTATCACTCTCAGGACTGTGTAACTTCCACATGCAGAAACCATGCAGTCACTTCCCCAATTCTAAAAATATGTCTAAAACGTTTCAAATTCACATTGGCTGATAATAGAAATCAATGAAAACGTTACCAGGTATTTTCTTCACTAAGTCATGTACAGTAACCAAAATGAATGGAGGTTCCGGAACCTATTCCACGACTTTCTGTGCGGCAAATATCTGGGATGTGTATTCTCTAATGCCTGTCATCCAATCACTCCCCCCACTCCCCTAATATAAGGAAAGTCATTTCAAGTTTCCAGTCATATATATGATTTTTTTGTTTTGTTTTTCTGACAAATGAAAGATGACCATTAACTTGGCTGTATTCATTATATATATATATATATATATATATATATATATATATATATACTGGCGCTAGGACTTTCTTCAATAACACAAACTTTTTCAGTATAACTGATTATATGCCCTCTTCCCGTCTCTATGCACCTCTTCCCTCTGTCTCTCTCTCTTATTCCGTCTGTCTCTCAGCGCCCAGCGGGTGTGGTTCATCAAATCGACAGTATCTAGGTCGACAATGTTTAGGTCGACCACTATAGGTCGACAGTCACTAGGTCGACATGGATGGAAGGTCGACAGGGTTTCTAGGTCGACATGTGCTAGGTCGACAGGTCTAAAGGTCGACATGAGGTTTTTTGGGGGGTTTTTGTGTCGTTTTCTTCGTAGAGTGACCGGGATCCCAAATTAGTGCACCGCGTTCGCTCGCCATGCTTTGGGCATGGTGCCTTCGCTCCGCTACCGCTTCGCTCGGCACAGATTACCGTTCCAATCGTAGTCCACGTGGATCGTTAAGTATGAAAAAATGCAAAAAAAGAAAAAAAATGAAAAACTCATGTCGACCTTTAGACCTGTCGACCTAGCACATGTCGACCTAGAAACCCTGTCGACCTTCCATCCATGTCGACCTAGTGACTGTCGACCTATAGTGGTCGACCTAAACATTGTCGACCTCGATACTGTCGATTTGATGAACCACACCTGCTGGGTGCGCGGGGGGGGGGGACGCCGTTTCGTGGGCGCGGTCGGACCGAACGCGGGGGGGGGCAGGCCGCAGCAGCTGCGTGACATCACACACAGCCGCTGCGGGACGGGGAGTGACGAGTAGCTCCCAGCCAGCACGCTAAAGCTGCGCTGGTCGGGAGCTACTCTTGAAGTGCAAAGGCATCGCCGCTGTGCGATGCCTTTGCACTTCTGCGGGGAAGGGGGCCAGTACTGACATGCGGGGCGGACTAGCCCTGTGCTGGGCGTCCCCCGCATGTCAGTGTGAATGATCGTAGCTGTGCTAAATTTAGCACAGCTACGATCATCTCGGAATGACTCCCTATATGCAATAGCTTTATTTGTAGTGTTGAGAAAAGCCACAGTAATTTCCCTAATTATTAAACCCTTTACAAACACCATATTTACACATAAACCATTTTGGGGATCGGTATGAAATACCTCCAATCAAAATCCCGACGTTCAAAATCCCGACACCAATTGACCGATGGTCAAAATCCCGACAAGGACAAAATCCCGACATGGACAAAATACCGACATTTAAAATACCGACAAGGTCAAAATACCGACATGTAAAATGCCGACAGGTTAAAATACCGACACACATTTTCTTGTTGTTTTTTGTGTGTATGTCGACATAAGTCAACATGGACACCATATAAAGTGTACCGCGTCCCCTCGCATGGCTCGCTGCGCTCGCCATGCTTCGGGCACGGTGCCTCGCTACACTCGGCACACTATTATATTCCCCCTCCAGGTCCACTGGGATGGAAAAGTATGAATCAATTAAAAAAATCATGAAAAACTCATGTCGGTATTTTGACCTGTCGGCATTTCACATGTCGGTATTTTGATCTTGTCGGTATTTTAAATGTCGGTATTTGTCGGTATTTTAAATGTCGGTATTTTGTCCATGTCAGGATTTTGACCTTGTCGGGATTTTGACTATCGGTCAATTGGTGTCGGGATTTTGAACGTCGGGATTTTGATTGGAGGTAAACTGACTGCATCCCCCATTTTGTAATTTGCACGTCACAGTACTCATCAGGATTAGTAGCAGGAAAATAAGAATTTACTTACCGATAATTCTATTTCTCGTAGTCCGTAGTGGATGCTGGGGACTCCGTCAGGACCATGGGGAATAGCGGCTCCGCAGGAGACAGGGCACAAAAGTAAAAGCTTTAGGATCAGGTGGTGTGCACTGGCTCCTCCCCCTATGACCCTCCTCCAAGCCTCAGTTAGGATACTGTGCCCGGACGAGCGTACACAATAAGGAAGGATTTTGAATCCCGGGTAAGACTCATACCAGCCACACCAATCACACTGTACAACCTGTGATCTGAACCCAGTTAACAGCATGATAACAGCGGAGCCTCTGAAAAGATGGCTCACAACAATAATAACCCGATTTTTGTAACAATAACTATGTACAAGTATTGCAGACAATCCGCACTTGGGATGGGCGCCCAGCATCCACTACGGACTACGAGAAATAGAATTATCGGTAAGTAAATTCTTATTTTCTCTGACGTCCTAAGTGGATGCTGGGGACTCCGTCAGGACCATGGGGATTATACCAAAGCTCCCAAACGGGCGGGAGAGTGCGGATGACTCTGCAGCACCGAGTGAGAGGACTCCAGGTCCTCCTCAGCCAGGGTGTGCCCCTGACCAAGTAGCAGCTCGGCAAAGTTGTAAAGCCGAGACCCCTCGGGCAGCCGCCCAAGATGAGCCCACCTTCCTTGTGGAATGGGCATTTACATATTTTGGCTGTGGCAGGCCTGCCACAGAATGTGCAAGCTGAATTGTACTACACATCCAACTAGCAATCGTCTGCTTAGAAGCAAGAGCACCCCGTTTGTTGGGTGCATACAGGATAACAGCAAGTCAGTTTTCCCGACTCCAGCCGTCCTGGAAACATATATTTTCAGGGCCCTGACAACATCTAGCAACTTGGAGTCCTCCAAGTCCCTAGTATCCGCAGGTACCACAATAAGCTGGTTCAGGTGAAACGCTGACACCACCTTAGGGAGAAACTGGGGACGAGTCCGCAGCTCTGCCCTGTCCGAATGGACAATCAGATATGGGCTTTTGTGAGACAAAGCCGCCAATTCTGACACTCGCCTGGCCGAGGCCAGGGCCAACAGCATGGTCACTTTCCATGTGAGATATTTCAAATCCACAGATTTGAGCGGTTTAAACCAATGTGATTTGAGGAATCCCAGAACTACGTTGAGATCCCACAGTGCCACTGGAGGCACAAAAGGGGGTTGTATATGCAGTACTCCCTTGACAAACTTCTGGACTTCACGAACTGAAGCCAATTCTTTCTGGAAGAAAATCGACAGGGCCGAAATTTGAACCTTAATGGACCCCAATTTGAGGCACATAGACACTCCTGTTTGCAGGAAATGTAGGAATCGACCGAGTTGAAATTCCTCCGTGGGGGCCTTCCTGGCCTCACACCATGCAACATATTTTCGCCAAATGCGGTGATAATGTTGTGTGGTCACCTCCTTCCTGGCTCTGACCAGGGTAGGGATGACCTCTTCCGGAATGCCTTTTTCCCTTAGGATCCGGCGTTCAACCGCCATGCCGTCAAACGCAGCCGCGGTAAGTCTTGGAACAGACATGATCCTTGCTGAAGCAAGTCCCTTCTTAGTATCTCTTGAAGTTCCGGGTACCAAGTCCTTCTTGGCCAATCCGGAGCCACGAGTATAGTTCTTGCTCCTCTCCTTCTTATAATTCTCAGTACCATTGGGTACGAGAGGCAGAGGAGGGAACACATACACCGACTGGTACACCCACGGTGTTACCAGAGCGTCCCAGCTATTGCCTGAGGGTCTCTTGACCTGGCGCAATACCTGTCCAGTTTTTTGTTCAGACGGGACGCCATCATGTCCACCTTTGGTCTTTCCCAACGGTTCACAATCATGTGGAAGACTTCCAGATGAAGTCTCCACTCTCCCGGGTGGAGTTCGTGCCTGCTGAGGAAGTCTGCTTCCCAGTTGTCCACTCCCGGAATGAACACCGCTAACAGTGTTATCACATGATTTTTCGCCCAGCGAAGAATCCTTGCTGCCATTGCCCTCCTGCTTCTTGTGCCGCCCTGTCTGTTTACGTGGGCGACTGCCGTGATGTTGTCCGACTGGATCAGCACCGGTTGACTTTGAAGCAGAGGTCTTCCTAGGCTCAGAGCATTGTAAATTGCCCTTAGCTCCAGTATATTTATGTGGAGAGAAGTCTCCAGACTTGACCACACTCCTTGGAAATTTCTTCCCTGTGTGACTGCTCCCCAGCCTCTCAGGCTGGCATCCGTGGTCACCAGGACCCAGTCCTGAATGCCGAATCTGCTGCCCTCTAGTAGATGAGCACTCTGCAGCCACCACAGAAGAGACACCCTTGTCCTTGGAGACAGGATTATCCGCTGATGCATCTGAAGATGCGATCCGGACCATTCGTCCAGCAGATCCCACTGAAAAATTCTTTCGCGAAATCTGCCGAATGGAATCGCTTCGTAAGAAGCCACCATTTTTCCCAGGACTCTTGTGCATTGATGCACTGACACTTGGCCTGGTTCTAGGAGGTTCCTAACTAGCTCGGATAACTCCCAGGCTTTCTCCTCCGGGAGAAACACCTTTTTCTGGACTGTGTCCAGAATCATCCCTAGTAACAGCAGACGTGTCGTCGGAATCAGCTGCGATTTTGGAATATTTAGAATCCACCCGTGCTGTCGTAGAACTACTTGAGATAGTGCTACTCCGACCTCCAACTGTTCTCTGGACCTTGCCCTTATCAGGAGATCGTCCAAGAAAGGGATAATTAAGACGCCTTTTCTTTGAAGAAGAATCATCATTTCGGCCATTACCTTGGTAAAGACCCGGGGTGCCGTGGACAATCCAAACGGCAGCGTCTGAAACTGATAGTGACAGTTCTGTACCACGAACCTGAGGTACCCTTGGTGAGAAGGGCAATTTTGGACATGGAGGTAAGCATCCTTGATGTCCAGGGACACCATATAGTCCTGGTTCGCTATCACTGCTCTGAGTGACTCCATCTTGATTTGAACCTTTGTATGTAAGTGTTCAAAGATTTCAGATTTAGAATAGATCTCACCGAGCCGTCTGGCTTCAGTACCACAAATAGTGTGGAATAATACCCCTTTCCTTGTTGTAGGAGGGGTACTTTGATTATCACCTGCTGGGAATACAGCTTGTGAATTGTTTCCAATAATGCCTCCCTGTCGGAGGGAGACGTTGGTAAAGCAGATTTCAGGAACCTGCAAGGGGGAGACGTCTCGAATTTCCAATCTGTGCCCCTGGGATACTACTTGTAGGATCCAGGGGTCCACTTGCGAGTGAGCCCACTGCGCGCTGAAACTCTTGAGACGACCCCCCCCCACCGCACCTGAGTCCGCTTGTACGGCCCCAGCGTCATGCTGAGGACTTGGCAGAAGCGGTGGAGGGCTTCTGTTCCTGGGAAGGGGCTGCCTGCTGCAGTCTTCTTCCGTTCCTCTACCCCTGGGCAGATATGACTGGCCTTTTGCCCGCTTGCCCTTATGGGGACGAAAGGACTGAGGCTGAAAAGACGGTGTCTTTTTCTGCTGAGATGTGACTTGGGGTAAAAAAGTGGATTTTCCAGCTGTTGCCGTGGCCACCAGGTCCGATGGACCGACCCCAAATAACTCCTCCCCTTTATACGGCAATACTTCCATGTGCCGTTTGGAATCTGCATCACCTGACCACTGTCGTGTCCATAAACATCTTCTGGCAGACATGGACATCGCACTTACTCTTGATGCCAGAGTGCAAATATCCCTCTGTGCATCTCGTATATATAGAAATGCATCCTTTAAATGCTCTATAGTCAATAAAATACTGTCCCTGTCAAGGGTATCAATATTTTCAGTCAGGGAATCCGACCAAGCCACCCCAGCGCTGCACATCCAGGCTGAGGCGATCGCTGGTCGCAGTATAACACCAGTATGTGTGTATATACTTTTTAGGATATTTTCCAGCCTCCTATTAGCTGGCTCCTTGAGGGCGGCCGTATCTGGAGACGGTAACGCCACTTGTTTTGATAAGCGTGTGAGCGTCTTTAATTTTCTATCGGGGAAAACCCACGCATCATCACACACTTCATTTAATTTATCTGATTCAGGAAAAACTACAGGCAGTTTTTTCACACCCCACATAATACCCTTTTTTGTGGTACTTGTAGTATCAGAAATATGTAACACCTCCTTCATTGCCCTTAACATGTGTGGCCCTAATGGAAAATACGTTTGTTTCTTCACCGTCGACACTGGAGTCAGTGTCCGTGTCTGTGTCCGTGTCGACCGACTGAGGTAATGGGCGTTTTAAAGCCCCTGACGGTGTTTGAGACGCCTGGACAGGTACTAATTGGTTTGCCGGCCGTCTCATGTCGTCAACCGACCTTGCAGCTTGTTGACATTATCACGTAATTCCCTAAATAAGCCATCCATTCCGGTGTCGACTCTCTAGAGAGTGACATCACCATTACAGGCAATTGCTCCGCCTCCTCACCAACATCGTCCTCATACATGTCGACACACACGTACCGACACACAGCACACACACAGGGAATGCTCTGATAGAGGACAGGACCCCACTAGCCCTTTGGGGAGACAGAGGGAGAGTTTGCCAGCACACACCAAAACGCTATAATTTTACAGGGACAACCTTATATAAGTGTTTTCCCTTATAGCATCTTAATATGTAATAATATCGCCACAAAAATGCCCCCCCTCTCTGTTTTAACCCTGTTTCTGTAGTGCAGTGCAGGGGAGAGCCTGGGAGCCTTCCCACCAGCAGTTCTGTGAGGGAAAATGGCGCTGTGTGCTGAGGAGAATAGGCCCCGCCCCCTTTTCGGCGGGCTTCTTCTCCCGTTTTTCTGACAACCTGGCAGGGGTTAAATACATCCATATAGCCCCAGGGGCTATATGTGATGTATTTTTAGCCAGCATAGGTACTTTCATTGCTGCCCAGGGCGCCCCCCCAAGCGCCCTGCACCCTCAGTGACCGTTGGTGTGAAGTGTGCTGAGAGCAATGGCGCACAGCTGCAGTGCTGTGCGCTACCTTAAGAAGACTGGGAAGTCTTCAGCCGCCGATTTCTGGACCTCTTCTCTCTTCAGCATCTGCAAGGGGGTCGGCGGCGCGGCTCCGGTGACCCATCCAGGCTGTACCTGTGATCGTCCCTCTGGAGCTAGTGTCCAGTAGCCTAAGAAGCCAATCCATCCTGCACGCAGGTGAGTTCACTTCTTCTCCCCTAAGTCCCTCGATGCAGTGAGCCTGTTGCCAGCAGGACTCACTGAAAATAAAAAACCTAAGAAAACTTTTACTCTAAGCAGCTCTTTAGGAGAGCCACCTAGATTGCACCCTTCTCGGCCGGGCACAAAAACCTAACTGAGGCTTGGAGGAGGGTCATAGGGGGAGGAGCCAGTGCACACCACCTGATCCTAAAGCTTTTACTTTTGTGCCCTGTCTCCTGCGGAGCCGCTATTCCCCATGGTCCTGACGGAGTCCCCAGCATCCACTTAGGACGTCAGAGAAATATATGATACTGCACATCCCGCCTAGTGGCTATTGAACATCTGCAGTCCTGCTGAGGTACACTGGAGGTAATTCAGACCTGCGAGCTGCTGTGCGTTTTTCGCACAGTGGGAGATCAGGCACAAACTGGGCATGCGTATGTACCGCAATGCGCAGGTGCATCGCGCGGGTAATGCGGATCGCCACTCAGCGATGGGTTTGTGCGACGGATCCGTTCGCACGGGCGATTGCAAGGAGATTGACAGGAAGAGGGCGTTTGTGGGTGGCAACTGACCGTTTTCAGGAAGGGGTTGGAAAAACGCAGGCGTGTCCATGCGTTTGCAGGGAGGGTGTCTGACGTCAATTTCCGGGACCGGACAGGCTGAAGTGATCGCAGCGGCTGACTGGGTTACTCATAGACTGCACAAAATCAGTTTGTACAGCTCTGCTACACATGCGTTCGCACACTTGCACGGCTAAAATACTCTCCCTCTTTAGGCGACGACTATCTGATCGCAGCAGTGCAAAAATCGCCTGCGATCAGGTCTGAATATACCCCTGTATCTCTTACTGTGTTGCTGATGGTAATGGATTTATTACATACTCATAGTGATGTGCCTATTGTAAATAGTAATAGCAAATACTCGGAAGTCTGCGTTACATGGCTTACATGCTATAGTGGTCGTCCAACATGGATGAGCAATATGACTGGAGAATTCTTTTAAACTGGTCCTTGTTGATGATCCCAGATCCCTTAGTGTCCTGTGACTGGACGGCTTTGGAGAAGTCCTTCCAGTGGCTGCTGATCTTGTCACACAGAATGGCTTCTACCTACAAGGGAAAAGAATGACTATTAGTAAAAAGAAGATCTGGAAAAGGGGGCTGAGCCTTATACACGGGTATCAGTACTAAACGGTCATGATAATAGCCCAATCAGCATCATTGGTAAAATAATGTATGAATGCTGTCATTATCTGTCCAAAGGTCTGAATTTACTTTGGCTGAAAACCATAGTGAGCCAATCACTGTGTGTATCAGCTCCTGTATTTTAATGAATAGGACAGACAGATGTCAGGGACTGCATTCTTCCACCTACTGATAGACAGACAGACAGACAGACAGACAGACAGACAGACATATTAAAAGATTATTAGATAGATAGATAGATAGATAGATAGATAGATAGATAGATAGATAGATAGATAGATAGATAGATAGATAGATAGATAGAGAGACTGATTGGATATACTGTAATATCCTGGTGCTCAGCATGCCGACGGACAGAATCCTGACGGATTTTGGTATTGTAACCGGTGCACACTAGACAACGTGCCCAATACATCGGTCCGGTCAGCCGTATCGGACCACATATCACCTAGTATGTACTCAGTTTAACCCTAACCCCATTACCTACTTTCAGGATCCATCAAGATTTTGAGCGTCGGCATTCCGCTGCCAGGATTCTGACCGTCGGCACGCTGAGCGCCGGATATTTATTACATCCCATACATACACATGTGTATATGCATATGTATATTGCTGCATTCCTGTATGAAGTGAATCAGGAACATCATGTAGCGCGAGATTCCCTGGTTCCCTGTAATTCGGCCCCTACGCTGTCACACCGGAGCGGAATTTACGACGATGGCTGCAGATTTTAATGTTCTCTTTACATTTCCAAAAGCAATTCACACAGTTTGGAATGTAAAAGTTGGGACCGGCTGGCTGATTGAATTAATTCTTATTTAATAGCTTGGATCTCGTCTGGCTGCCTCGCCGATGGTAGTAAACAGAACCGCGATATTGTTAAAGAGACGCAGCTACATTGTGAAGCAATTTACATATAAACTTCCTCCTAATCTGCATGTCAGCCATTAACACTTTGTCACTCGGAACGCTGTAGCTCTGCGGCGTCCGGCAATACAGCGTTACATGTGCGCTGCTCCCGCACTTTACGTATTCAATCAACAGTCAAAAAGTTACAATTGCAGAAAACTACAGTCTTCTTTTAATTCTTAGTAATTGTACCTATAAGCAAGTTAAATAAAGGAGTATTATATGAAGCCCTGGGTTACCGCTTCAGCCAGGTACATGCTGGGGCTCATTCTGAGTCGCAGGTAAAGTGGCTGCAGTTGCGGGAAGCCACAGAAGCTAGATTTACCATCTTATGCAGGTAATGCGCCCGCAAGCAGAAACCCGTTTCCCTAGAAGTGTCCTACTGGCATATATTTTATTTGACATGTGTAAATCGGAGATATAATGGATCCTATCTTGTTGTGATACATTCACTGAGATGTAAGTACGGTACAGAAATGTCACTTATCACTGGATTCCCACATCCTAGGGAAGTATAAAGCCACGTGGAAATGGGATTTGGGAATTTCACTGGGCAATGTGAACCAGGCAGGTGCAGATTCTCCGTCAGTGTATGGCCTCCTAAGTAAGCGATTAAATGTATACGCAGCCATTTCACGACACACCCACGACCGTCCCAGCCACCGTCCACGAATGCCCAGCACATTTCCCCGTACATTTCTGACATTGTGTGTTTCATTTGCAGCTGGGCCTCTGTGTATAAGCACAGCATGTGCTCTACGAGGGTTTAGGGATTTTTGTGTACATGCTGTAACAAAAAATCGCTCAACACCATGAACATCGGCACTGCTCTGGGACACGTCCAAAATCTTCTATAAGTGTAGTGACAAGTATATACTATAGGTGTATACACACTAGCTGAAATTGTAAACAACATCGCTCATTTTTACCCTCCTGAGCGATATTGTTTACAATATTGGGACAATTTAGATGCGGCGGGATGCCCAGCACATGGCTAGTCCGCCCCGCATGTCAGGCCCCTCCCCCCCCTGCATAGGTGCAAAAGCATTGCACGGTGGCGATGCTTTTGTACCTGGCGTGTAGCTCCCTGTCAGCGCAGCTCCTGTGCTCTGGCAGGAAGCTAACCGCCGCGTCACGGGTCGCAGCGGCTGCATGTGATGTCACGCAGTCGCCGTGGCCCACCCACCCCCCAATGGTCCGGATACGCCTCCGTTGTCCAGACCGCACCCTGCCATTGGTGTTCTAAAGCCATTGGCTCGCCCCCTCCCGCCCCGCAACCGCCTCTGCCTGTCAATCAGGCGGAGGTGATCACACCAGTGAGATGCCGACAGCATCTCATTGGCGGCACATGAGCAGTGCGCCCGCCGCACGTGCGCACTGCGCATAGTAATTCAGACTGCGATCGCTGCAGCGTCTGAATTATCCCCATTGCCCAGTGTGTATGCTATGAGCGATGCCCATTGCGCGCTCCCGGGGGGAGGTAACGACCCCCGCTGTCGGCTGTACATGCAGTTCAATCTGACGATACCATCAGAAGCTGCATGTTCGGGTCGGCTGCAGCATGACATCACTGTGCGGCACTGTCTTGGCGGCCCGGGACGGGAAACACTATGCGGTATCGCTCGTGGTACGCATTGCCTGGTGTGTACTGTACCTACCTTATGTCGTACATGGGGGGTCATTCCGAGTTGATCGTTAGCTGCATTCGTTCGCTGTGCAGCGATCAGGCAAAAAAACAGCACTTCTGCGCGTGCGTATGCAGCGCAATGCGCACGCACGTTGTACTTTTACAACAAACGATGTAGTTTCACACAAGGTCTAGCGAAGCATTTCATTCGCACTGCTGGCCGCAGAGTGATTGACATGAAGTGGGCGTTTCTGGGTGTCAACTGACTGTTTTCAGGGAGTGTTCGTAAAAACGCAGGCGTGCCAGGAAAAACGCAGGCGTGGCTGGGCGAACGCAGGGCGGGTTTGTGACGTCAAAACAGGAACTGAATAGTCTGAAGTGATCGCAAGTGCTGAGTAGGTTTTGAGCTACTCAGAAACTGCACAAAAAAACTTTGTAGCCGCTCTGCGATCCTTCCGTTCGCACTTCTGCTAAGCTAAAATACACTCCCAGTGGGAGGCGGTATAGCGTTTGCACGGCTGCTATAAACTGCTAGCGAGCGATCAACTCGGAATGAGCCCCATGGTCCCACTTAAGCATCATAATATTTAGCAATTTGGAGAAACTGTGGAGCAACAGCTACATATACACCTATCTGCTCGGAAGGTCCGATAATCGCTCACTTCTTGTGTTTTCCCTTTACCGGCATGTGGCAAAACAGTTAACCCTTTCATTGAATGAATTCATAAAAGACAATTTCACTTTTGGTGATTAGTTTAGTGTTTGATAAACCCATTAGGTCCACGTACCGATGCAAGACTTCAAACTGGCAACACAAACTGAACACCCAGCACTCAGTCCAATGGTGGTCATTCCGAGTTGTTCGCTCGCTAGCTGCTTTTAGCAGCATTGCACACGCTAGGCCGCCTCCCACTGGGAGTGTATCTTAGCTTAGCAGAAGTGCGAACGAAAGATTAGCAAAACTGCTACTAAATAATTCTTTGCAGTTTCTGAGTAGCTCCAGACCTACTCACAGATTGCGATCAGTTCGGTCCGTTTAGTTCCTGGTTTGACGTCACAAACACGCCCTGCGATCGGCCAGCCACTCCCCCGTTTCTCCAGACACTCCCGCGTTTTTCCCTGACACGCCTGCGTTTTTTAGCACACTCCCGGAAACGCCAAGTTGCCACCCAGAAACACCCCTTTCCTGTCAATCACTCACCGATCAGCAGTGCGACTAAAAAGCGCCGCACGAACACCAGCAAAACTGCTAAGTTTTTAGTTAAATAACTAAGCGCATGCGCCCTGCGTACCATTTAGCAACAAATCGCAGCATAGCGAAAATCGGCAACGAGCGAACAACTCGGAATGACCACCCATGTGGTTTATTTCTCTCAGTGTAGAATATCTCCTGCATGCTGTTGTAGATAATAATCCTGTTTTGCAAAGCTTAAAAAACCCGGATGCAATGTAACAATGCCCCCTACTGGGGATTAATGTCGCAGCTGTGTTGAGTTACCCTGTGTGGAATATTTTTTATACTTTTACATAACTACCTGCAATAAAAGTATTTGTACCAATTTATTTTATACAAATAGTGGACCCATTATTGCTGGTTCCAACATTGTGTCCTGGTTACGCAGTAAGTGTTATGGGAAAAGAGGCGACACTTTGCATTTGCTGCCACTGAATTCGGTCACACTAACGTAATCGTTTTACGAATACCCTTTGTTTTTATACTTCTGCGGATTAATCGCACTACTCGTTTAAAGTAGTGTGGCGGTGTATCGCAGTGGGGGGGGGGGCGCTGATTCTGAGTCGCACACAGATGCAGGCGTGTCTTTTGCCGCAAACATGTCTCCGTCTTTGCGCTAATGCCGCAGGCGGTGCTGTGCATAGTAAAACGTCCACTTGCATCTTGCGGCAGGGCAAATCCGTCTTTAGTCGCCACCATCGGATGCGCCATGGAAATTTGCTCCAGCCCTATAATAGGTGCACTTTCTCCGTCTGAGTGTGGCGTACTGTGCGAGCAGTTGTGCGACTTTAAACACAGCCGCTGTCTGCGATATATGGTTCAGTGGCCACATCCAGGAGCATGCTGTCGTTAAAGATATCTTCAGATTATTATATTAGAATATGCAAGGAACAACGCACAGGAGCGCATAATAGTGCGATCTGGACGATTTAGTGTTCTGATTCGGCTCAAAACGACGAATCATCCAATATACAATATATCGTCTAGTGTGTGTACCTAGCTTTAATGGTGGTGCTGTATAACAACTATAAATAAATTAACGATATTATCCATTGTCTGTACATAGGTAGAACTAGGGTGGTCATTCCGAGTTGATCGCTAGCTGCAGCTGCATTTGTTCGCAGCGCAGCAATCAGGCTAAAAAACTGAAGTTCTGCGCATGTGTATGCGGCGCAATGCGCGACGGACGGGCACAACGAACGATGCAGTTTTGCACAGGCTCTAGTGATGCATTTCAGTCGCACTGGTTGCCGCAGAGTGATTGACATGAAGTGGGCGTTTCTGGGTGGCAACTGTCCGTTTTCAGGGAGTGTTCGGAAAAACGCAGGCGTGCCAGGGAAAACGCAGGCATGGCTGGGCGAACGCTGGGTGGGTGTGTGGCGTCAAATCCGGAACTGAATAGTCTGAAGTGATCGCAAGCGCTGAGTAGGTTTTGAGCTACTCTGAAACTACACAAAAATGTTTTGCAGGCGCTCTGCGATAAAAACGTTCGCACTTCTGCTAAGCTAAAATACACTCCCAGTGGGAGGCGGCATAGCGTTTGCACGGCTGCTTAATGACCCCCTATGTTGGGGTAGAGGGAGAAATGCTACAGAGGAGCTACAGCGGGTTCCGGTCACATAACTACATCTCGCTACAGCGGCTCTAACTAGGAAGAATGACTCTAGCCATGTAGCAGCAAGACGTCTCTGTGCAAGGCTTTATCTACACACACTATAACATATCTAGCACATACCATACACAATACTAATCATAGTATCTGCTTAATCATAGCACTGCGGGGAACTCACCGTATCCAAAGGCAGCACAATCGGAGTTTCCTTTGCTGGATGTCTGGGATTATTTAACCATTTGTGGCCTGTCTGATTAAAAATGAACAGTTTTAGACAAAATAGTTATGGCACAAACCAAATGAAAGAAAATATATGAATATGTATGCTGATGTCTCCTGTAGCGGATTGGCAAGCCACTACCGTATGTGCGACCTGGTACTGCTGGGGGGCAAAGGGGGTGCAGGCGGTACTACTCCAAGCCGGTAGTGGCGTACCCCCTGCATCCCCGGTTCTTCCAGCACTGCTTGTACCATTTTATTTATAAATACTGCAAACAGCACTTTTATGTTAAGTAATTGTAGTTCTTTAAGCCTAATGTACTTTCAGGTTCTGCTTGTTGTTCTACACACTGTCTGTAGCTACAAAACTGGAAGAACACATTGATAGTTTAGCCATCCTTTGGCATACCTCCCAACATGACCCTCTCCAGGAGGGACACAATGCTCTGCTTCTGGACTTTCTCCTAATTTATGATTGCCGGCACCTGTGTTGAATGGGTTAATAGATGAGAAAGGTGTTTCAGCACAGGTGATGGCAATCATAAATTAAGAGGGAAGTCCAGGAGCAGAGCATTCTGTCCCTCCTGGAGAGGGTCATGTTGGGAGGTATGCTTTGGTGACTGGTGTGCATAGACTTCTGGCCACCATCAATGGTGCACATACGACGACAAACAAAAAAACACCACTTGCCATCAGCCGCAGACCACAGGTGGTTGCAAAAGCATCAATGGTCATGGCCATCCCCACATTGCATTCAATCTGCAACAGCTGGCTTGTAAAGAGAACGGTCTGCCATTGCTTGGTGTAGTGCAGTGATTCTCAAACTCGGTCCTCAGGACCCCATACGGTGCATGTTTTGCAGGTAACCCAGCAGGTGCACAGGTGTATTAATTACTCACTGACACACTGTAAAAGGTCCACAGGTGGAGCTAATTATGTCACTTGTGATTCTGTGAGGAGACCTGCAAAACATGCCCTGTGTGGGGTCCTGAGGACCGAGTTTGAGAACCTGTAGTGTAATCATCACACTCATGAACCTGGTGATATGCACAGGGGGTGTGGTTCATTAGGACTACGTGAGTTAGGTCGACATACATTAGGTCGACATGGAAAAAGGTCGACATGGTGTGTTTTTTTTTTTACTTTTTTTGGTGTCGATTTCGTAAAGTGACTGGGAACCCCAATTAGGGCACCGGGTCCCCTCGCCATGCTTCGGGCAAGGTGCCTCGCTCAGCTCCGGCTGCGCTCGGCACAGGTTACCATTCACAATTATAGTCCATGTGGATCGTAAAGTATGAAAAAGGTAAAAAAATGAAAAAAATTGTAAAAAACTCATGTCGACCTTTTTTCATGTCGACCTAGAACATATCGACCTAATGACCATGTCGGTACCTAGTGCTCATGTCAGCCTAATGCATGTCAACCAAACGTGGTCGACCCAATGTGTGTCGACCTAATGACCGCCACCCATGCACAGGGGGGGGCGCTGCAATTCTCCTATCGCTATGTGATCTCCAGGCGCAGAACAGAACAGCCGTGGAGTATAATGATAACAGCGACCCGCTGCTGCTGGGGGGATCCGGTCTGAAGATCAACACTGTCTAGGTCGACAATGTTTAGGTCGACCACTATAGGTCGACAGGGTTGGAAGGTTGACAGGTTTCTAGGTCGACATGTGCCAGGTCGACAGGTCAAAAGGTCGACATAAGTCTTTTCTTTTTTTTTACTTTTTCATACTTAACGATCCACGAGGACTACGACTGGAACGGTAATCTGTGCCGAGCGAAGCGGTAGTGGAGCGAGGCACCTTGCCCGAACTGCGAGGGGGCGCGGTGCACTAATTGGGGTCACTCTACAAAGAAAACGACACCAAAAAAAACACAAAAACCTCATGTCGACCTTTTGACCTGTCGACCTAGAAACCCTGTTGACCTTTCAACCCTGTCGACCTAGTTACTGTCGAGCTATAGTGGTCGACCTAAACATTGTCGACCTAGACACTGTCGATCTGATGATCCACACCCACTGCTGGGCACGTACCACAGACTCCTTGTCTTCAAACAGGTCTAAGAACTGGTGATAACTGATAAATCCCGTGTGTTCTGGGTCAAGGATGATCATCAGCTCCTTGAATTGCTCGTCGGTGATTCGGAACATCATGCAGTCGACGATACGGCGCAGCTCCTTCCTGCTAACTCTGCCGTTGCGTCCCTAAGAACCGCACAGAAAAACCAGTGTTAGCAAAGCTGGATATTCACCATAACGTCCGGTCCAATTAGGTTTTACAGAGTAGAACGCTGCCACAGGAACTCACCGACCAATCTCCAGTGCCTAATTACCCTGTTACTATACCATGCACAGAGTTATACTGAGATATGTACCTGTTACCCATACACAGCGGGGGCGAGCATGCGGAGGGCTGAACCGTTATACATTTAATGGGCAGAGAAAATCTAAAATGTAAGATGACTCATTTAAAAACCAAAAACATAAAAAAAAAATAAGAATTTACTCACCGGTAATTCTATTTCTCGTAGTCCGTAGTGGATGCTGGGAACTCCGTAAGGACCATGGGGAATAGCGGGCTCCGAAGGAGGCTGGGCACTCTAGAAAGATCTTAGACTACCTGGTGTGCACTGGCTCCTCCCACTATGACCCTCCTCCAAGCCTCAGTTAGGTACTGTGCCCGGACGAGCGTACACAATAAGGAAGGATTTTGAATCCCGGGTAAGACTCATACCAGCCACACCAATCACACCGTACAACTCGTGATATGAAACACAGTTAACAGTATGAAACAATAGAGCCTCTCAACAGATGGCTCAACAATAACCCGATTTAGTTAACAATAACTATGTACAAGTAATGCAGATAAACCGCACTTGGGATGGGCGCCCAGCATCCACTACGGACTACGAGAAATAGAATTACCGGTGAGTAAATTCTTATTTTCTCTAACGTCCTAGTGGATGCTGGGAACTCCGTAAGGACCATGGGGATTATACCAAAGCTCCCAAACGGGCGGGAGAGTGCGGATGACTCTGCAGCACCGAATGAGAGAACTCCAGGTCCTCCTCAGCCAGGGTATCAAATTTGTAGAATTTTGCAAACCAAGTAGCTGCTCGGCAAAGTTGTAAAGCCGAGACCCCTCGGGCAGCCGCCCAAGATGAGCCCACCTTCCTTGTGGAATGGGCATTGACAGATTTTGGCTGTGGCAGGCCTGCCACAGTATGTGCAAGCTGAATTGTACTACAAATCCAACGAGCAACAGTCTGCTTAGAAGCAGGAGCACCCAGCTTGTTGGGTGCATATAGGATAAACAGCGAGTCAGATTTTCTGACTCCAGCCGTCCTGGAAACATATATTTTCAGGGCCCTGACAACGTCTAGCAACTTGGAGTCCTCCAAATCCTTAGTAGCCGCAGGCACCAAATAGGCTGGTTCAGGTGAAACGCTGACACCACCTTAGGGAGAAACTGGGGACGAGTCCTCAATTCTGCCCTATCCATATGGAAAATCAAATAAGGGCTTTTACAAGACAAAGCCGCCAATTCTGATACTCGCCTGGCAGAAGCCAAGGCCAATAACATAACCACCTTCCATGTGAGATATTTCAGATCCACGGTTTTTAGTGGTTCAAACCAATGTGATTTTAAGAAAACTCAACACCACGTTGAGATCCCAAGGTGCCACAGGAGGCACAAACGGGGGCTGACTATGCAGCACTCCTTTTATAAATGTCTGAACTTCAGGTACTGAAGCGAGTTCTTTTTTGAAAGAAAATCGACAGAGCCGAGATCTGTACCTTAATGGAACCCAATTTAAGGCCCATAGTCACTCCTGCTTGCAGGAAATGCAGAAATCGACCTAGTTGAAATTCCTCTGTTGGGGCCCTTTCGGCCTCACACCATGCAACATATTTTCGCCATATGCGGTGATAATGAGTTGCTGTAACCTCTTTCCTGGCTTTAGTAAGCGTAGGAATTACTTCCTCCGGAATGCCCTTTTCCTTCAGGATCCGGCGTTCAACCGCCATGCCGTCAAACGCAGCCGCGGTAAGTCTTGGAACAGACAGGGCCCCTGCTGCCGCAGGTCCTGACTGAGTGGCAGAGGCCATGGGTCCTCTGATATAAATTCTTGAAGTTCTGGGTACCAAGCTCTTCTTGGCCATCCACGAGTATTGTTCTTACTCCTCGCCTTCTTATTATTCTCAGTACCTTTGGTATGAGAGGCAGAGGGGAGAACACCTAAACCGACTGGTACACCCACGGTGTTACCAGAGCGTCCATAGCTATCGCCTGAGGGTCCCTTGACCTGGAGCAATATCTTTTATAGCTTTTTGTTAAGGCGGGACGCCATCATGTCCACCTGTGGCCTTTCCCAATGGTGTACAATCCTATTGGAAGACTTCTGGAGGAAGTCCCCATTCTCCCGGGTGGAGGTCGTGTCTGTTGAGAAGATCTGCTTCCCAGTTGTCCACTCCGGGAATGAACACTGCTGACAGTGCTAACACATGATTTTCCGCCTATCGGAGAATCCTTGTGGCTTCTGCCATCGCCATCCTGCTTTTTGTGCCGCCCTGTTGATTACATGGGCGACTGCCGTGATGTTGTCTGATTGGATCAGTACCGGCTGGTTTTGAAGCAGAGGCCTTGCTGGCCTCAGGGCATTGTAAATGGCCCTCAGATCCAGAATATTTATGTGTAGGGAAATAACCTGACTTGACCAAAGTCCCTGGAAGTTTCTTCCCTATGTGACTGCCCCCCAGCCTCAAAGGCTGGAATCCATGGTCACTAGGACCTAGTCCTGTATGCCGAACCTGCGGCCCTCTTGAAGATGGGCACTCTGCAGCCACCACAGTAGAGATACCCTGGTCCTTGAAGACAGGGTTATCAGCCTATGCATCGGAAGATGCGATCCGGACCACTTGTCCAACAGGTCCCTCTGAAAAGTTCTTGTATGGAACCTGCCTAATGGGATTGCTTCGTAAGAAGCTACCATTTTTCCCAGGACTCGCGTGCAATGATGCACCGCTACCTATTTTGGTTTCAGGAGGTCTCTGACTAGAGATGACAACTCCTTGGCTTTCTCCTCCGGGAGAAACACTATTTCTGGTTTATGTCCAGAACCATCCCCAGGAACAGTAGACGTGTCATAGGAACCAGCTGTGACTTTGGACTGTTTAGAATCCACCTATGCTGTTGTAGCACTTTCCAAAATAGTGCTACCCCGACTACCAACTGCTCCTTGGACCTCGCCCTTATAACGAGATTGTCCAAATACGGGATAATTACAACTCCCTTTTTTTTTTAAGGAGTATCATCATTTCGGCCATTACCTTGATAAAACACCCTCGGTGCCATGTACAGTCCAAACGGCAGTGTCTGGACTTGGTAATGGTAATCCTGTACCACAAATCTGAGGTACTCCTGGCGAGGATGGTAAATGGGGACATGCAGGTAAGCATCCTTGATGTCCCGGGATACCATGTAATCCCCCTCGTCCAGGCTTGCAATAACCGCCCTGAGCGATTCCATCTTGAACTTGAATTTTTTTATGTTCAAGGATTTTAATATAAAATGGGTCACACCGAACCATGCGGTTTCGGTACCCCAACCCGTGTGGAATAGTAACCCCGTCCTTGTTGAAGTAGGGGCACCTTGAGTATTACCTGCTGGGAATACCGCTTATTAATTGCCTCTAGCACAGCCTCCCTGCCTGAGGGAGTTGTCAGCAAGGCATATTTTAGGAAACGGCTGGGGGGAGACATCTCTAATTCCAGCTTGTACCCCTGAAATACTACTTGGAAGAAACAGGGATCCACCTGTGAGCGAGCCCACTAATTGCTGAAATTTTTGAGGCGGCCCCCCACCGTACCTGGCTACACCTGTGGAGCACCCGCGTCATGGTGTGTACTCACAGGAGGCGGGGGAAGAATCTTGATTCTGGGAACAGGCTGACTGGTGCAGCTTTTTCCCTCTACCCTTGTCTCTGTACAGAAAGGAAGCGCCATTTGACCCGCTTGCTTTTCTGAAGCCGAAAGGACTGTACCTTTTTCTGTGAGGAAACCTGAGGTAAAATTATTTCTTCCCAGCAGTTGCTGTGGATACGAGGTCCCAGAGACCATCCCCAAATAATTCCTCACCCTTATAAGGCTCTCTATGCGCTTTTTAAGTCAGCATCACCTGTCCAGTGACAGGTCTCTAATACCCTCCTGACAGAATGGACATTACATTTATTTTGGATGCCAGCCGGCAAAATATCCCTCTGTGCATCCCCCATATATAAGACAACGTCTTTAATATGTTTTTATGTTTGCCAACTATTATCCCTGTTTGACAGGGTCACCAACCACGCTGCAGCAGCACTATCTGCAGGTCTCAGTCTAGTACCTGAGTGTGTAAATACAGACTTCAGGATAGCCTCCTGTTTTTTATCAACAGGTACCTATTAAAGTGGCCGTATCCTAAGACGGCAGTGCCACCTTTTTTGACAAACGTGTGAGCGCCTTATCCACCCTAGGGGATATCTCCCAGCGTAACTTATCCTCCTGGCGGGAAAGGGTACGCCATCAGTAACTTTTTATAAATTACCAGTTTCTTAACGGGGGAACCCACGGTTTTCACACACTTCATTTATTCATCTGATGGGGGAACAAAACACTGCCTGTTTTTTCTCCCCAAACCTAAAACCCATTTATAGAGGTTAAAGTCAGAAATGTATAACACATTTTTTATTGCCGGGATCAAGTCACGGATTGGATTGTGTATATGTCTCCACCTTGTCGACACTGGAGTCAGACTCCGTGTCGACATCTGTGTCTGCCATCTGAGAGAGCGGGCGTTTTTGAGCCCCTGATGGCCTTTGAGACGCCTGGGCAGGCGCGGGCTGCGAAGCCGGCTGTCCCACAGCTGTTACGTCATCCACCCTTTTATGTAAGGAGTTGACACTGTCGGTTAATACCTTTTACCTCTCTATCCACTCTGGTGTCGGCCCCACAGGGGGCGCCATCACATATATCGGCCTCTGTTCCGTCACCATATAAGCCTCCTCATTCAACATGTCGACACAGCCGTACCGACACACCGCAGACACACAGGGAATGCTCTAAACGAGGACAGGACCCACAAAAGCCCTTTGGGGGGACAGAGTGAGAGTATGCCAGCACACACCAGAGCGCTATATACTGCAGGGACTAACTGAGTTATGTCCCCTATAGCTTTATATCTATATATATATATAATGTATACTGCGCCTAAATTTAGTGCCCCCTCTCTCTTTTTTTAACCCTTGTAGACTGCAGGGGAGAGCCAGGGAGCTTCCCTCCAACGGAGCTGTGAGGGAAAATGGCGCCAGTGTGCTGAGGAGATAGGCTCCGCCCCTTTTTCGCGGCCTATTCTCCCGTTTTTTATGGACTTCTGGCAGGGGTATTTACCTCATATATAGCCCCTGGGGCTATATATTGAGGTATTTTTGCCAGCCAAGGTGTTTTTATTGCTGCCTCAGAGCGCCCCCCCCCAGCGCTCTGCACCCTCAGTGACCGGAGTGTGAAGTGTGTATGAGGAGCAATGGCGCACAGCTGCAGTGCTGTGCGCTACCTTGGTGAAGACTGAGTCTTCATGCCGCCGATTTTCCGGACCATATTCTTGCTTCTGGCTCTGTAAGGGGGACGGCGGCGCGGCTCCGGGACCGAACATCAAGGCTGGGCCTGCGGTCGATCCCTCTGGAGCTAATGGTGTCCAGTAGCCTAAGAAGCCCAATCCGGCTGCAAGCAGGCGAGTTCGCTTCTTCTCCCCTTAGTCCCTCGCTGCAGTGAGCCTGTTGCCAGCAGGTCTCACTGAAAAGAACAAATTCTAAGACTATAACTTTCTAAGAGCTCAGGAGAGCCCCTAGTGTGCATCCAACCTCGGCCGGGCACGAAATCTAACTGAGGCTTGGAGGAGGGTCATAGTGGGAGGAGCCAGTGCACACCAGGTAGTCTAAGATCTTTCTAGAGTGCCCAGCCTCCTTCGGAGCCCGCTATTCCCCATGGTCCTTACGGAGTTCCCAGCATCCACTAGGACGTTAGAGAAATAAAAAAAATAATAACGATAAAATAAAAATCCACTAAAAACAGATTTTACCAACTGTGAATAAACATTCAATACCGTAGATTCAGGAATGGAGCAGAACTGAAGGTTGTACCAATGGTGAACACGTTTTATTCTATAGGCACCAGGGGGGGAATGTAACAGGGTGTGAGAATCAGAATGTGAGAGATTTTGGTCAAATCCTAAATCAGCCTGGTTTTGCCATGTAAATGATTGGCACTTTAATAAACACAGGAGAATTTTTAATTTTCGCACCATATTACATTTCCCCCCAGATGTCGTGCCGGAAAAAAGTATTGAAGAACATGGAGCCTAATTCAGACCTGATCGCTAGCAGGCGATTTTTGCAGCGCTGCGATCAGATAGTCACTGCCTACAGGGGGAGTGTATTTTAGCTGTGCAAGTGTGCGATCGCATGTGTAGCAGAGCTGTACAAACAGATCTTGTGCAGTCTCTGCGCAGCCCAGGACTTACTCAGCCGCTGCCATCACATCAGCCTGTCCGAGCCCGGAATTGACGTCAGACACCCGCCCTGCAAACGCCTGGACTCACCTGTGTTTTTCCAGACACTTCCTGAAAACGGTCAGTTACCATCCACAAATGCCTTCTTCCTTTCAATCTCCTTGCGATCGCCCATGCGAATGGATCCTTCGCACAATCCCATCGCTGAGCGGCGATCCGCTTTGTACCCATGCGACGCGCCTGCGCATTGCGGTGCATACGTATGCGCAGTTTGGACCTGATCGCCCGCTGTGCGAAAACGCAGCCTAGCGATCAGGTCTGAATTACCCCCATGGTACCTTGCAGAAACTGAAATGCTTGATAACAGAGAGCACTAGCTTCTCCATCAACGCCTGCACATACTAATAAGTCCTCTTACATTCTGTGATGTTAGGAAACCTTTACCTATATAATTGTGAATGGTAAATTATTTCTATTCATACCTGCTCAGCATGCTGTACGTATAGTGGTTGGTAGAGGCGTGTGTCACTTACCTCATCAAGTATGAGGAAGGCCTGTTTTAGGGAGGGGTAGGACTCCTGGAAGTGCTGGTGGAGTTTCTGAAGGATGTGATCGTTGGAATAATGGACATGTCTGTCTTTCACCGGATTGGTCCTATATAATGGAGAGCATTGAATGGATAGTTCAGTGCTGGTAATCCATGGGATAATTCATAGAAACACCTAGACCTGGGGTAAGCAATATACACTCCAGCTGCTGTGGAACTACACATCCCAGCATACCCTGCCACAGTTTTACTGTTAGTGCATGCTAAAACACTGGCAGGGCATGCTTTGATGTATAGTCCCACAAGTTGTCTACTCCAGATCTAGAAAATACTAAAAACTGTCTTCCTAAATATGTGACAGCCAGATATCAAGGCAATTCCCTGTTTTGCCAATGCTTTGGTTAGGAGATCAGGAAAATTCAGCATCGCCAGTTCCGACCAAAAAATATCGGGATCAGCCACTCTGGTATTTTTAACATGCAAACTTCCCCGACGGATTGTCAATCATCGATGTTCATCGATCGGAGGATTGTGGAATCGGGCCATAGTTGTGTGACTCGCATTACACAATGAAAAACACAGCTTTATTGTTTATAAGTGAGGAGTTTTCATACACACTTATAAACACTAAACCACCCCAGGTGTCAGTGGAAAACTCATCTCATAAAGGAGAGATCTATGAAATATTCCAAAAAGGACAAGTGGAGGCGTTGCATGTACCAACCAATCAGATTCTAGCTTTCGTTTATCTAGTACTAACTATAAAATCATAGCTAGACTCTGACTGGCTTACAAGGTTTGATAAATCAGGCTTTCAGGGTGGAGTAAAAATGAGCCACATCGGTTCTCACCTACAAAGCCCATTATCATCCACCTCTCTACGCTAATCACTAGATATCTCTTACTCATTGGACTATGATCAGCCAAAGACTTCTGCCTATCATCCCCCCTTAGTACCACGCCATTCCCAGCCTCCACCACCCATACCTCTGTAATATATGGACTCACACCGACTAATGGAAACTTAACAAGTTCCCCCAAGAGTCCTCATGACGCTTCTGACTGCTATTGTCAACCAACAGAAAAAAGTGACATACAACAAGTACATTATTGCTGGACTACTACGATCTTTCATAATTGTAAAGTGCAACGGAATATACCGGCGCTATATAAGTAAATGTTATTAATAATGATAATGATAATTATCATCATCACAGGCAATTAAGTATGACATACTGTATTAGTCTTACATGTTGTGCTTGTGTGTGCATTCCCCGGCATTACGGTAAAGAAGACGTGGCTTATTTCTGATAGAGATGCGAGCAATAAATAAATGATATCCCGTACCAGCAAAACCCCACAGAAGTACATGGTGCAAGGCTCCCATGCACCTCCCACTGTGTTGTCTCTTCCCCGGGGTGTAATATTAATGTTATTATTGTATGTAGCAGTGATGGAGACAGATGCACAATTAGTGTCATCATAAAGAAAGAAAAAGGAAAGGAAAGGGGATAGTAATACTGAGAGACTTCAAACATCTCATAGGACTCATAAGCTAAGACGGGCACATAATAAATTCTCTCTCACCCTGATGAAGTTTCTACTGCCCAGACAAAACGCGTAGTAGAAACACAGCACAACCTTATATTAGATGGTATTGTGGATTAGACTTATTTTGAGGTACATGGAATCACTGAGTATCGGATGAGTCCCATGTCACCCCCCCAAGACAGCGACCTGGTCTTCCTTTAATCTATAGTACCCACTCAACTCCACAGGCTCCTTCCTCCTGATGCATGCTGCCCCATTACACATCTATCCAAGCTATCCCACTCATCAGGAACCTTTATCATCATCATGCCGTGTTCTATCCGATTCCTAAAAGACCCTCCCTTGTGCCTCTCTCTTTCTGTCTATCTCCCTTCTCCCAAATGCCGCAAACTTTTTTAGCATGTTTAAACCGCTCACCCCCTTCCTCCCCCCTCACTGACGCTCTCCAGTCCACTACATTCTGCTCTTTCACCAAAGTCACCAATGACCTCCTCTCTGCCAAATCCAAGGGTCACTTCTCTAAACTGATCCTTCTTGACCTCACGGCAGCATCTTACACAGTCCACCTCCTTCCTTCCTTACAGCTCCCATTGACAAGGCGTGTTATGTCACTGTTCAGCAGAAAGCGGCTGCGTGATCGGTCTCTGCAGCATTACTGAGCACTTAAACCATGATGATAATAATACTGAATAGCAGTTTTATGAAGCCATTTCACCACAGTATATAAAATCTGACAGGGTGAACTTGCTTGGTTACAATTGTAAAGTCCATTATATAGCAAAGGTATACATGCTAATAGTAAGGGGGTAATTCAGAGTTGATCGCAGCAGCAAATTTGTTAGCAGTTGGGCAAAACCATGTGCACTGCAGGTGGGGCAGATGTAACATGTGCAGAGAGAGTTAGATTTGGGTGGGTTATATTGTTTCTGTGCAGGGTAAATACTGGCTGCTTTATTTTTACACCGCAATTTAGATTTCAGTTTGAGTACACCCCGCCCAAATCTAACTCTCTCTGCACATGTTACATCTGCCCCACCTGCAGTGCACATAGGGGGTCATTCCGACCCGATCGCTCGCTGCAGTTTGTCGCAGCGCAGCGATCGGGTCGGAACTGCGCATGCGCCGGCACCGCAGTGCGCCGGCGCATGGCAGTCGTCGCTGCCTAGCGATCGCCTCTGAGACAAAGGCGGTCGCTGGGCGGGAGGGCGCTGAACAGCGGCGTTAAGCCGCCGTTTAGTAGGTGCGGTCAGGCCAACGCAGGCGTGGCCGGACCGCTGGGGGGCGTGCCGCAGCGGCTGCATGACGCCTCACGCAGCTGCTGCGGTCAGCGGCAGCGACACACAACTCCCGGCCAGCCGCAGGAGCTGCACTGGCCGGGAGTTACTCCCAAAGTACAAACATCGCCGCTGTTCGATGCTTCTATATTTGTGCGCGGGGGGGGGGGCGGCACTGACATGCGGGGCGGACTAGCCCTGTGCTGGGCGTCCCCCCGCATGTCAGGTAAGATGATCGTAGCTGTGCTAAATTTAGCACAGCTACGATCAGGTCGGAATGACTCACATGGTTTCGCCCAACTGCTAATAACAAATTTGCTGCTGCGATCAACTCTGAATTACCCCATATGTACGGATCAAAGTTAATTTTTTTTATTATAATACAGTTAATACTATGGGTTATTTTTCTATAACAATATCATTAAGGTGAATCTTGTGGCTCCTGCATGTGAGAGATTTCATCGATGTAACGATTTGTAACCTTCGGGGAAAGAGCCTTCATTTATGAAAGGGTAAAAGGAGGCGTTACCTGTGACTTGGCCGAATTGGCAGTGTTTGTCCATTTTCAATGTAACCGGAGCCTTGGAATTTCTTTAGAAATTGCTCCCAGGAAACTGTGTCTGTGGTTTTGAATTTGATCCTAAAATCAATAAAACAAAATGCTGCATAATATGTTCTGAAACAGGTACCTAGGTGAGGTTTTGGTTCAAACATAATGATGTATTCTCACAATGAGCCATGTGACACGAGTGGGTGTGGCCTGTTTATTGGAAACATAGTAAAAAATAACCCAGCAAAGATGCCTTCACCAAACCCTCCCATCAGAGATGTATTGGTGTCTGGTATTGTTTATTAGTGACACCTGGGGATTTTATCCTGAAACAGATCCTGCCCCCTCATCTCATTACACGCTCCGTTGTATTATAATCTATTCCAGTGCATTGGAGAAAAGCACAAAGCAGATGATTATGAAAGCAGCAGCTATTGTATGGAAACAAGAGAGGAAAATGAGAATATAGCAGTTTGTGTGGTGATAACAAGATTCATTCTGTAGTCACGTGATCTGGCTGCGGCCAAAAATGAGACTGTTTAATGGGATGGGACGTGTGTGTGTGTGGGGGATGGGACGTGTGTGTGTGGTGGGGGGATGGGACGTGTGTGTGTGTGGTGGGGGGACGGGACGTGTGTGTGGGGGGGGAACCGGATGGGACGTGTGTGTGTGTGTGTGTGTGGTGGGGGGATGGGACGTGTGTGTGTGGTGGGGGATGGGACGTGTGTGTGTGTGGTGGGGGATGGGACGTGTGTGTGTGGTGGGGGGATGGGACGTGTGTGTGGTGGGGGGATGGGACGTGTGTGTGTGGTGGGGGGATGGGACGTATGTGTGTGTGGGGGGATGGGACGTGTGTGTGTGTGGTGGGGGGATGGGACGTTTGTGTGTGGTGGGGGGATGGGACGTGTGTTTGTTAGGGGATGGGACATGTGTGTGTGTGTGTGGTGGGGGGATGGGACGTGTGTGTGTGGGGGGGGGTGGCATGTGTGTGTGGTGGGGGGATGGGACTTGTGTGTGTTTGTGGTGGGGGGATGGGACGTGTGTGTGTGGTGGGGGGATGGGACGTGTGTCATACTTGCCTACTTGACCCTCTCCATGAGGGAGAAAATGCTCTGTTCCTGGACGTTCCTGGTAATGTATGATTGCCATCACCTGTGGTGAAACACCTTTCTTATCAATTATCTAGCTCACCACAGGTGATGGCAATCATACATTACCAGGAAAGTCCAGGAACAGAGCATTTTCTCCCTCATGGAGAGGGTCAGGTAGGCAAGTATGACACGTGTGTGTGTGTGGTGGGGGGATGGGACGTGTGTGTGTGTGTGGGGGGATGGGACGTGTGTGTGTGTGTGGGGGGGTGGAACGTGTGTGTGTGGTGGGGGATGGGACGTGTGTGTGTGTGGTGGGGGATGGGACGTGTGTGTGTGGTGGGGGATGGGACGTGTGTGTGTGTGTGGTGGGGGATGGGATGTGTGTGTGTGGTGGGGGGATGGGACGTGTGTGTGGTGGGGGGATGGGACGTGTGTGTGTGGTGGGGGGATGGGACGTATGTGTGTGGGGGGGATGGGACGTGTGTGTGTGGTGGGGGGATGGGACGTTTGTGTGTGGTGGGGGGATGGGACGTGTGTGTGTGTGTGGGGGATGGGACGTGTGTGTGTGTGTGGGGGGGATGGGACTGGGGTGTGTGTTGGAGGGATGGGACGTGTGTGTGGGGGGGATGGGACGTGTGTGTGTGTGGGGGGATGGGACACGTGTGTGTGTGGTGGGCGGATGGGACGTTTGTGTGTGGTGGGGGGATGGGACGTGTGTGTGTGGGGGGAGATGGGACGTGTGTGTGTGTGGTGGGGGATGGGACGTGTGTGTGTGGTGGGCGGATGGGACGTTTGTGTGTGGTGGGGGGATGGGACGTGTGTGTGTGGGGGGATGGGACGTGTGTGTGTGTGTGGTGGGGGGATGGGACGTGTGTGTGTGGTGCGGGATGGGACGTGTGTGTGTGTGTGTGGGATGGGACGTGTGTGTGGGGGGGATGGGACGTGTGTGTGTGTGGTGGGGGGATGGGACGTGTGTGTGTGGGGGGATGGGACGTGTGTGTGTGTGTGTGGGGGGGGGGGGGACGTGTGTGTGTGGGGGGGAGGGGACGTGTGTGTGTGGTGGGGGGATGGGACGTGTGTGTGTTTGGGGGGGGATGGGACGTGTGTTTGTGTGGTGGGGGGACGGGACGTGTGTGTGGGGGGGATGGGACGTGTGTGTGTGGTGGGGGGATGGGACGTGTGTGTGTGTGCTGGGGGATGGGACGTGTGTGTGTGTGGGGTGGATGGGACGTGTGTGTGGTGGGGGGATGGGACGTGTGTGTGTATTGGGGGGATGGGACGTGTGTGTGTGGGGGGAGATGGGATGTGTGTGGTGGGGGGATGGAACGTGTGTATGTGGGGGGATGGGACGTGTGTGTGTGTGGTGGGTGGATGGGACGTGTGTGTGTGGGGGGGGATGGGACGTGTGTGTGTGGGGGGATGGGACGTGTGTGTATGGGGGGGATGGGACGTGTGTGTGTGGTGGGGGGATGGGACGTGTGTGTGTGTGTGGGGGGAGGTGGGACGTGTGTGTGTCGGGGGGATGGGACGTGTGTGTGTGGGGGGGGGGATGGGACGTGTGTGTGTGGTGGGGGGATGGGACGTGTGTGTGTGGTGGGGGGATGGGACGTGTGTGTGGTGGGGAATGGGACGTGTGTATGTGTGGGGTGGATGGGACGTGTGTGTGGTGGGGGGATGGGACATGTGTGTGTAGTGGGGGGATGGGACATGTGTGTGTAGTGGGGGGATGGGACGTGTGTGTGTGGGGGGAGATGGGACGTGTGTGTGTGGGGGGATGGGACGTGTGTGTGTGGAGGGGGGATGGGACGTGTGTGTGTGTGGTGGGGGATGGGACGTGTGTGTGTGGGGGGGATGGGACGTGTGTGTGGGGGGGATGGGACGTGTGTGTGGGGGGGATGGGACGTGTGTGTGTGTGTGGGGGGGGGATGGGACGTGTGTGTGGGGGGGATGGGACGTGTGTGTGGTGGGGGGATGGGACGTGTGTGTGTGGTGGGGGGATGGGACGTGTGTGTGTGTGGTGGGGGGATGGGATGTGTGTGTGTGGGGGGGATGGGATGTGTGTGTGGTGGGGGATGGGACGTGTGTGTGTGTGTGGTGGGGGATGGGAAGTGTGTGTGTGGTGGGGGGATGGGACGTGTGTGTGGTGGGGGGATGGGATGTGTGTGTGTGGTGGGGGGATGGGACGTATGTGTGTGTGGGGGGATGGGACGTGTGTGTGTGGTGGGGGGATGGGACGTTTGTGTGTGGTGGGGGGATGGGACGTGTGTTTGTTAGGGGATGGGACATGTGTGTGTGTGTGTGGTGGGGGGATGGGACGTGTGTGTGTGTGGGGGGGGTGGGATGTGTGTGTGGTGGGGGGATGGGACTTGTGTGTGTTTGTGGTGGGGGGATGGGACGTGTGTGTGTGGGGGGGATGGGACGTGTGTGTGTGGTGGGGGGATGGGACGTGTGTCATACTTGCCTACTTGACCCTCTCCATGAGGGAGAAAATGCTCTGTTCCTGGACTTTCCTGGTAATGTATGATTGCCATCACCTGTGGTGAAACACCTTTCTTATCAATTATCTAGCTCACCACATGTGATGGCAATCATACATTACCAGGAAAGTCCAGGAACAGAGCATTTTCTCCCTCATGGAGAGGGTCAGGTAGGCAAGTATGACGTGTGTGTGTGTGTGTGTGTGTGTGTGTGTGGTGGGGGGATGGGACGTGTGTGTGTGTGTGTGTGTGTGTGTGTGTGTGTGGGGGGATGGGACGTGTGTGTGTGTGGGGGGGTGGAACGTGTGTGTGTGGTGGGGGATGGGACGTGTGTGTGTGTGGTGGGGGATGGGACGTGTGTGTGTGGTGGGGGGATGGGACGTGTGTGTGTGTGTGTGTGGTGGGGGGATGGGACGTGTGTGTGTGGTGGGGGGATGGGACGTATGTGTGTGGGGGGGATGGGACGTGTGTGTGTGGTGGGGGGATGGGACGTTTGTGTGTGGTGGGGGGATGGGACGTGTGTGTGTTAGGGGATGGGACGTGTGTGTGTGTGGTGGGGGGATGGGACGTATGTGTGTGGTGTGGGGATGGGACGTGTGTGTGGGGGGATGGGACGTGTGTGTGTGGTGGGGGGATGGGACGTGTGTGTGTGTGGGGGGGATGGGACGTGTGTGTGTGTGGGGGGGATGGGACTGGGGTGTGTGTTGGAGGGATGGGACGTGTGTGTGTGTGGGGGGATGGGACACGTGTGTGTGTGGTGGGCGGATGGGACGTTTGTGTGTGGTGGGGGGATGGGACGTGTGTGTGTGGGGGGAGATGGGACGTGTGTGTGTGTGGTGGGGGATGGGACGTGTGTGTGTGGTGGGCGGATGGGACGTTTGTGTGTGGTGGGGGGATGGGACGTGTGTGTGTGGGGGGATGGGACGTGTGTGTGTGTGGTGGGGGGATGGGACGTGTGTGTGTGTGTGGGGGGGATGGGACGTGTGTGTGTGGTGGGGGGATGGGACGTGTGTGTGTGGGGGGATGGGACGTGTGTGTGTGTGTGTGGGGGGGGGGGACTGGGGTGTGTGTTGGAGGGATGGGACGTGTGTGTGTGGGGGGGAGGGGACGTGTGTGTGTGGTGGGGGGATGGGACGTGTGTGTGTTTGGGGGGGGATGGGACGTGTGTTTGTGTGGTGGGGGGACGGGACGTGTGTGTGGGGGGGATGGGACGTGTGTGTGTGGTGGGGGGATGGGACGTGTGTGTGTGTGCTGGGGGATGGGACGTGTGTGTGTGTGGGGTGGATGGGACGTGTGTGTGGTGGGGGGATGGGACATGTGTGTGTAGTGGGGGGATGGGACGTGTGTGTGTGGGGGGAGATGGGACGTGTGTGTGTGGGGGGATGGGACGTGTGTGTGTGGAGGGGGGATGGGACGTGTGTGTGTGTGGTGGGGGATGGGACGTGTGTGTGTGGGGGGGATGGGACGTGTGTGTGTGGGGGGGAAGGGACGTGTGTGTGGGGGGGATGGGACGTGTGTGTGGGGGGGATGGGACGTGTGTGTGTGTGGGGGGGATGGGACGTGTGTGTGGGGGGGATGGGACGTGTGTGTGGTGGGGGGATGGGACGTGTGTGTGTGGTGGGGGGATGGGACGTGTGTGTGTGTGGTGGGGGGATGGGATGTGTGTGTGTGGGGGGGATGGGATGTGTGTGTGGTGGGGGATGGGACGTGTGTGTGTGTGGTGGGGGATGGGAAGTGTGTGTGTGGTGGGGGGATGGGACGTGTGTGTGGTGGGGGGATGGGACGTGTGTGTGTGGTGGGGGGATGGGACGTATGTGTGTGTGGGGGGATGGGACGTGTGTGTGTGGTGGGGGGATGGGACGTATGTGTGTGTGGGGGGATGGGACGTGTGTGTGTGGTGGGGGGATGGGACGTTTGTGTGTGGTGGGGGGATGGGACGTGTGTTTGTTAGGGGATGGGACATGTGTGTGTGTGTGTGGTGGGGGGATGGGACGTGTGTGTGTGGGGGGGGGGTGGGATGTGTGTGTGGTGGGGGGATGGGACTTGTGTGTGTTTGTGGTGGGGGGATGGGACGTGTGTGTGTGGGGGGGATGGGACGTGTGTGTGTGGTGGGGGGATGGGACGTGTGTCATACTTGCCTACTTGACCCTCTCCATGAGGGAGAAAATGCTCTGTTCCTGGACTTTCCTGGTAATGTATGATTGCCATCACCTGTGGTGAAACACCTTTCTTATCAATTATCTAGCTCACCACATGTGATGGCAATCATACATTACCAGGAAAGTCCAGGAACAGAGCATTTTCTCCCTCATGGAGAGGGTCAGGTAGGCAAGTATGACGTGTGTGTGTGTGTGTGTGTGTGTGGTGGGGGGATGGGACGTGTGTGTGTGTGTGTGTGTGTGTGTGTGTGTGTGTGTGTGTGTGTGTGGGGGATGGGACGTGTGTGTGTGTGGGGGGGTGGAACGTGTGTGTGTGGTGGGGGATGGGACGTGTGTGTGTGTGGTGGGGGATGGGACGTGTGTGTGTGGTGGGGGGATGGGACGTGTGTGTGTGTGTGTGTGGTGGGGGGATGGGACGTGTGTGTGTGGTGGGGGGATGGGACGTATGTGTGTGGGGGGGATGGGACGTGTGTGTGTGGTGGGGGGATGGGACGTTTGTGTGTGGTGGGGGGATGGGACGTGTGTGTGTTAGGGGATGGGACGTGTGTGTGTGTGGTGGGGGGATGGGACGTATGTGTGTGGTGTGGGGATGGGACGTGTGTGTGGGGGGATGGGACGTGTGTGTGTGGTGGGGGGATGGGACGTGTGTGTGTGTGGGGGGGATGGGACGTGTGTGTGTGTGGGGGGGATGGGACTGGGGTGTGTGTTGGAGGGATGGGACGTGTGTGTGTGTGGGGGGATGGGACACGTGTGTGTGTGGTGGGCGGATGGGACGTTTGTGTGTGGTGGGGGGATGGGACGTGTGTGTGTGGGGGGAGATGGGACGTGTGTGTGTGTGGTGGGGGATGGGACGTGTGTGTGTGGTGGGCGGATGGGACGTTTGTGTGTGGTGGGGGGATGGGACGTGTGTGTGTGGGGGGATGGGACGTGTGTGGTGGGGGGATGGGACGTGTGTGTGTGTGTGGGGGGGATGGGACGTGTGTGTGTGGTGGGGGGATGGGACGTGTGTGTGTGGGGGGATGGGACGTGTGTGTGTGTGTGGGGGGGGGGGGGACTGGGGTGTGTGTTGGAGGGATGGGACGTGTGTGTGTGGGGGGGAGGGGACGTGTGTGTGTGGTGGGGGGATGGGACGTGTGTGTGTTTGGGGGGGGATGGGACGTGTGTTTGTGTGGTGGGGGGACGGGACGTGTGTGTGGGGGGGATGGGACGTGTGTGTGTGGTGGGGGGATGGGACGTGTGTGTGTGTGCTGGGGGATGGGACGTGTGTGTGTGTGGGGTGGATGGGACGTGTGTGTGGTGGGGGGATGGGACGTGTGTGTGTATTGGGGGGATGGGACGTGTGTGTGTGGGGGGAGATGGGATGTGTGTGTGTGGGGGGGATGGGACGTGTGTGTGTGGTGGGGGGATGGAACGTGTGTATGTGGGGGGATGGGACGTGTGTGTGTGGTGGGTGGATGGGACGTGTGTGTGTGTGGGGGGATGGGACGTGTGTGTGTGTGTGTGTGTGTGGGGGGATGGGACGTGTGTGTATGGGGGGATGGGACGTGTGTGTGTGGTGGGGGGATGGGACGTGTGTGTGTGTGGGGGGAGGTGGGACGTGTGTGTGTCGGGGGGATGGGACGTGTGTGTGTGGGGGGGTGGGACGTGTGTGTGTGTGGGGGGGATGGGACGTGTGTGTGTGGTGGGGGGATGGGACGTGTGTGTGTGGTGGGGGGATGGGACGTGTGTGTGGTGGGGGATGGGACGTGTGTATGTGTGGGGTGGATGGGACGTGTGTGTGGTGGGGGGATGGGACATGTGTGTGTAGTGGGGGGATGGGACATGTGTGTGTAGTGGGGGGATGGGACGTGTGTGTGTGGGGGGAGATGGGACGTGTGTGTGTGGGGGGATGGGACGTGTGTGTGTGGAGGGGGGATGGGACGTGTGTGTGTGTGGTGGGGGATGGGACGTGTGTGTGTGGGGGGGATGGGACGTGTGTGTGTGGGGGGGATGGGACGTGTGTGTGGGGGGGATGGGACGTGTGTGTGGGGGGGATGGGACGTGTGTGTGTGTGTGGGGGGGGTGGGACGTGTGTGTGGGGGGGATGGGACGTGTGTGTGGTGGGGGGATGGGACGTGTGTGTGTGGTGGGGGGATGGGACGTGTGTGTGTGTGGTGGGGGGATGGGACGTGTGTGTGTGGGGGGGATGGGATGTGTGTGTGGTGGGGGATGGGACGTGTGTGTGTGTGGTGGGGGATGGGAAGTGTGTGTGTGGTGGGGGGATGGGACGTGTGTGTGGTGGGGGGATGGGACGTGTGTGTGTGTGGTGGGGGGATGGGACGTATGTGTGTGTGGGGGGATGGGACGTGTGTGTGTGGTGGGGGGATGGGACGTTTGTGTGTGGTGGGGGGATGGGACGTGTGTTTGTTAGGGGATGGGACATGTGTGTGTGTGTGTGGTGGGGGGATGGGACGTGTGTGTGTGTGGGGGGTGGGATGTGTGTGTGGTGGGGGGATGGGACTTGTGTGTGTTTGTGGTGGGGGGATGGGACGTGTGTGTGGGGGGGGGATGGGACGTGTGTGTGTGGTGGGGGGATGGGACGTGTGTCATACTTGCCTACTTGACCCTCTCCATGAGGGAGAAAATGCTCTGTTCCTGGACTTTCCTGGTAATGTATGATTGCCATCACCTGTGGTGAAACACCTTTCTTATCAATTATCTAGCTCACCACATGTGATGGCAATCATACATTACCAGGAAAGTCCAGGAACAGAGCATTTTCTCCCTCATGGAGAGGGTCAGGTAGGCAAGTATGACGTGTGTGTGTGTGTGTGTGTGGTGGGGGGATGGGACGTGTGTGTGTGTGTGTGTGTGTGTGTGTGTGTGGGGGGATGGGACGTGTGTGTGTGTGGGGGGGTGGAACGTGTGTGTGTGTGGTGGGGGATGGGACGTGTGTGTGTGTGGTGGGGGATGGGACGTGTGTGTGTGGTGGGGGGATGGGACGTGTGTGTGTGTGTGTGGTGGGGGGATGGGACGTGTGTGTGTGGTGGGGGGATGGGACGTATGTGTGTGGGGGGGATGGGACGTGTGTGTGTGGTGGGGGGATGGGACGTTTGTGTGTGGTGGGGGGATGGGACGTGTGTGTGTTAGGGGATGGGACGTGTGTGTGTGTGGTGGGGGGATGGGACGTGTGTGTGTGGTGTGGGGATGGGACGTGTGTGTGGGGGGATGGGACGTGTGTGTGTGGTGGGGGGATGGGACGTGTGTGTGTGTGGGGGGGATGGGACGTGTGTGTGTGTGGGGGGGATGGGACTGGGGTGTGTGTTGGAGGGATGGGACGTGTGTGTGGGGGGGATGGGACGTGTGTGTGTGTGGGGGGATGGGACACGTGTGTGTGTGGTGGGCGGATGGGACGTTTGTGTGTGGTGGGGGGATGGGACGTGTGTGTGTGGGGGGAGATGGGACGTGTGTGTGTGTGGTGGGGGATGGGACGTGTGTGTGTGGTGGGCGGATGGGACGTTTGTGTGTGGTGGGGGGATGGGACGTGTGTGTGTGGGGGGATGGGACGTGTGTGTGTGTGGTGGGGGGATGGTACGTGTGTGTGTGTGTGGGGGGGATGGGACGTGTGTGTGTGGTGGGGGGATGGGACGTGTGTGTGTGGGGGGATGGGACGTGTGTGTGTGGGGGGGGGGGGGGGACTGGGGTGTGTGTTGGAGGGATGGGACGTGTGTGTGTGGGGGGGAGGGGACGTGTGTGTGTGGTGGGGGGATGGGACGTGTGTGTGTTTGGGGGGGATGGGACGTGTGTTTGTGTGGTGGGGGGACGGGACGTGTGTGTGGGGGGGATGGGACGTGTGTGTGTGTGGTGGGGGGATGGGACGTGTGTGTGTGTGCTGGGGGATGGGACGTGTGTGTGTGTGGGGTGGATGGGACGTGTGTGTGGTGGGGGGATGGGACATGTGTGTGTATTGGGGGGATGGGACGTGTGTGTGTGGGGGGAGATGGGATGTGTGTGTGTGGGGGGGATGGGACGTGTGTGTGTGGTGGGGGGATGGGACGTGTGTATGTGGGGGGGATGGGACGTGTGTGTGTGGTGGGTGGATGGGACGTGTGTGTGTGGGGGGGATGGGACGTGTGTGTGTGGGGGGGGATGGGACGTGTGTGTGTGGGGGGATGGGATGTGTGTGTGGTGGGGGATGGGACGTGTGTGTGTGTGTGGTGGGGGATGGGACGTGTGTGTGTGGTGGGGGGATGGGACGTGTGTGTGGTGGGGGGATGGGACGTGTGTGTGTGGTGGGGGGATGGGACGTATGTGTGTGTGGGGGGATGGGACGTGTGTGTGTGTGGTGGAGGGATGGGACGTTTGTGTGTGGTGGGGGGATGGGACGTGTGTTTGTTAGGGGATGGGACATGTGTGTGTGTGGTGGGGGGATGGGACGTGTGTGTGTGTGGGGGGGGATGTGTGTGTGGTGGGGGGATGGGACTTGTGTGTGTTTGTGGTGGGGGGATGGGACGTGTGTGTGTGGGGGGGATGGGACGTGTGTGTGTGGTGGGGGGATGGGACGTGTGTCATACTTGCCTACTTGACCCTCTCCATGAGGGAGAAAATGCTCTGTTCCTGGACTTTCCTGGTAATGTATGATTGCCATCACCTGTGGTGAAACACCTTTCTTATCAATTATCTAGCTCACCACAGGTGATGGCAATCATACATTACCAGGAAAGTCCAGGAACAGAGCATTTTCTCCCTCATGGAGAGGGTCAGGTAGGCAAGTATGACGTGTGTGTGTGTGTGGTGGGGGGATGGGACGTGTGTGTGTGTGTGTGGGGGGGGATGGGACGTGTGTGTGTGTGTGGGGGGGTGGAACGTGTGTGTGTGGTGGGGGATGGGACGTGTGTGTGTGTGGTGGGGGATGGGACGTGTGTGTGTGGTGGGGGGATGGGACGTGTGTGTGTGTGGTGGGGGGATGGGACGTGTGTGTGTGGTGGGGGGATGGGACGTATGTGTGTGGGGGGGATGGGACGTGTGTGTGTGGTGGGGGGATGGGACGTTTGTGTGTGGTGGGGGGATGGGACATGTGTGTGTTAGGGGATGGGACGTGTGTGTGTGGTGGGGGGATGGGACGTGTGTGTGTGGTGTGGGGATGGGACGTGTGTGTGGGGGGATGGGACGTGTGTGTGTGGTGGGGGGATGGGACGTGTGTGTGTGTGTGTGTGGGGGGGGGATGGGACGTGTGTGTGTGTGGGGGGGATGGGACTGGGGTGTGTGTTGGAGGGATGGGACGTGTGTGTGGGGGGGATGGGACGTGTGTGTGTGTGGGGGGATGGGACACGTGTGTGTGTGGTGGGCGGATGGGACGTGTGTGTGTGGGGGGGATGGGACGTGTGTGTGTGGGGGGGGGATGGGACGTGTGTGTGGGGGGGGATGGGACGTGTGTGTGGGGGGATGGGACGTGTGTGTGTGGGGGGGGATGTGTGTGTGGTGGGGGGATGGGACTTGTGTGTGTTTGTGGTGGGGGGATGGGACGTGTGTGTGTGGGGGGGATGGGACGTGTGTGTGTGGTGGGGGGATGGGACGTGTGTCATACTTGCCTACTTGACCCTCTCCATGAGGGAGAAAATGCTCTGTTCCTGGACTTTCCTGGTAATGTATGATTGCCATCACCTGTGGTGAAACACCTTTCTTATCAATTATCTAGCTCACCACAGGTGATGGCAATCATACATTACCAGGAAAATCCAGGAACAGAGCATTTTCTCCCTCATGGAGAGGGTCAGGTAGGCAAGTATGACGTGTGTGTGTGTGTGTGTGTGGTGGGGGGATGGGACGTGTGTGTGTGTGTGTGGGGGGGGATGGGACGTGTGTGTGTGTGTGTGTGGGGGTGGAACGTGTGTGTGTGGTGGGGGATGGGACGTGTGTGTGTGTGGTGGGGGATGGGATGTGTGTGTGTGGTGGGGGGATGGGACGTGTGTGTGTGGTGGGGGGATGGGACGTGTGTGTGTGGTGGGGGGATGGGACGTATGTGTGTGGGGGGGATGGGACGTGTGTGTGTGGTGGGGGGATGGGACGTTTGTGTGTGGTGGGGGGATGGGACATGTGTGTGTTAGGGGATGGGACGTGTGTGTGTGGTGGGGGGATGGGACGTGTGTGTGTGGTGTGGGGATGGGACGTGTGTGTGGGGGGATGGGACGTGTGTGTGTGGTGGGGGGATGGGACGTGTGTGTGTGTGTGGGGGGGATGGGACGTGTGTGTGTGTGGGGGGGATGGGACTGGGGTGTGTGTTGGAGGGATGGGACGTGTGTGTGGGGGGGATGGGACGTGTGTGTGTGTGGGGGGATGGGACACGTGTGTGTGTGGTGGGCGGATGGGACGTTTGTGTGTGGTGGGGGGATGGGACGTGTGTGTGTGGGGGGAGATGGGACGTGTGTGTGTGTGGTGGGGGATGGGACGTGTGTGTGTTGTGGGCGGATGGGACGTTTGTGTGTGGTGGGGGGATGGGACGTGTGTGTGTGGGGGGATGGGACGTGTGTGTGTGTGGTGGGGGGATGGGACGTGTGTGTGTGGTGGGGGATGGGACGTGTGTGTGTGGGGGGGATGGGACGTGTGTGTGGGGGGGATGGGACGTGTGTGTGTGGTGGGGGGATGGGACGTGTGTGTGTGGGGGGATGGGACGTGTGTGTGTGTGGGGGGGGGGACTGGGGTGTGTGTTGGAGGGATGGGACGTGTGTGTGTGGGGGGGAGGGGACGTGTGGGGGGATGGGACGTGTGTGTGTTTGGGGGGGGATGGGACGTGTGTTTGTGTGGTGGGGGGACGGGACGTGTGTGTGGGGGGGATGGGACGTGTGTGTGTGGTGGGGGGATGGGACGTGTGTGTGTGTGCTGGGGGATGGGACGTGTGTGTGTGTGTGGGGTGGATGGGACGTGTGTGTGGTGGGGGGATGGGACATGTGTGTGTATTGGGGGGATGGGACGTGTGTGTGTGGGGGGAGATGGGATGTGTGTGTGTGGGGGGGATGGGACGTGTGTGTGTGGTGGGGGGATGGGACGTGTGTATGTGGGGGGGATGGGACGTGTGTGTGTGGTGGGTGGATGGGACGTGTGTGTGTGGGGGGGATGGGACGTGTGTGTGTGAGTGGGGGGGATGGGACGTGTGTGTGTGGGGGGATGGGACGTGTGTGTGGGGGGGGATGGGACGTGTGTGTGTGGTGGGGGGATGGGACGTGTGTGTATGGGGGGGATGGGACGTGTGTGTGTGTGGGGGGAGGTGGGACGTGTGTGTGTCGGGGGGATGGGACGTGTGTGTGTGTGGGGGGGATGGGACGTGTGTGTGTGTGGGGGGGATGGGACGTGTGTGTGTGGTGGGGGGATGGGACGTGTGTGTGTGTGGTGGGGGGATGGGACGTGTGTGTGGTGGGGGGATGGGACGTGTGTGTGGTGGGGGATGGGACGTGTGTATGTGTGGGGTGGATGGGACGTGTGTGTGGTGGGGGGATGGGACATGTGTGTGTAGTGGGGGGATGGGACATGTGTGTGTAGTGGGGGGATGGGACGTGTGTGTGTGGGGGGAGATGGGACGTGTGTGTGTGGGGGGAGATGGGACGTGTGTGGTGGGGGGATGGGACGTGTGTGGTGGGGGGATGGACGTGTGTGTGTGTGGTGGGGGATGGGACGTGTGTGGGGGGATGGGACGTGTGTGTGTGGGGGGGATGGGACGTGTGTGTGGGGGGGATGGGACGTGTATGTGGGGGGGATGGGACGTGTGTGTGTGTGGGGGGGATGGGACGTGTGTGTGGGGGGGATGGGACGTGTGTGTGGTGGGGGGATGGGACGTGTGTGTGGTGGGGGGATGGGACGTGTGTGTGTGTGGTGGGGGGATGGGACGTGTGTGGTGGGGGATGGGACGTGTGTGGGGGGAAGGGACGTGTGTGTGTGGGGGGAGGTGGGACGTGTGTGTGTCGAGGGGATGGGACGTGTGTGTGTGTGTGGGAGGGATGGGATGTGTGTGTGTGGTGGGGGGATGGGACGTGTGTGTGTGTGGTGGGGGATGGGACATGTGTGTGTGGGGGGGATGGGACGTGTGTGGTGGGGGGATGGGACGTGTGTGTGTGGTGGGGGGATGGAACGCGTGTGTGTGGTGGGGGGATGGGACGTGTGTGTGTGTGGTGGGGGATGGGACGTGTGTGTGTGGTGGGGGGATGGGACGTGTGTGTGTGTGGGGGGGATGGGACGTGTGTGTGTGTGGTGGGGGGATGGGACGTGTGTATGTGGGGGGGATGGGACGTGTGTGTGTGGGGGTGGATGGGACGTGTGTGTGTGGGGGGGATGGGACGTGTGTGTGTGTGTGGGGGGGGATGGGACGTGTGTGTGTGGGGGGATGGGACGTGTGTGTATGGGGGGGATGGGACGTGTGTGTGTGGTGGGGGGATGGGACGTGTGTGTGTGGTGGAGGGATGGGACGTGTGTGTGTGGTGGGGGGACGGGACGTGTGTGTGTGGTGGGGGGATGGGACGTGTGTGGGGGGGATGGGACGTGTGTGTGTGGGGGGAGGTGGGACGTGTGTGTGTCGGGGGGATGGGACGTGTGTGTGTGTGGGGGGTATGGGACGTGTGCGTGTGGTGGGGGGATGGGACGTGTGCGTGTGGTGGGGGGATGGGACGTGTGTGTGTGGTGGGGGGATGGGACGTGTGTGTGTGTGGTGGGGGATGGGACGTGTGTGTGGTGGGGGGATGGGACATGTGTGTGTAGTGGGGGGATGGGACATGTGTGTGTAGTGGGGGGATGGGACGTGTGTGTGTAGGGGAAGATGGGACGTGTGTGTGTGGGGGGATGGGACGTGTGTGTGTGTGTGGTGGGGGGATGGGACGTGTGTGTGTGGTGGGGGATGGGACGTGTATGTGTGGTGGGGGATGGGACGTGTGTGTGTGGGGGGGATGGGACGTGTGTGTGTGGGGGGGGGTGGGACGTGTGTGTGGGGGGGATGGGACGTGTGTGTGTGTGGTGGGGGATGGGACGTGTGTGTGTGGTGGGGGATGGGACGTGTGTGTGTGGGGGGGATGGGACGTGTGTGTGTGGGGGGGGATGGGACGTGTGTGTGGGGGGGGATGGGACGTGTGTGTGGGGGGATGGGACGTGTGTGTGTGGGGGGATGGGGCGTGTGTGTGTGGTGGGGGGATGGGACGTGTGTGTGTGTGTGTGGTGGGGGGATGGGACGTGTGTGGTGGGGGGATGGGACGTGTGTGGGGGGGAAGGGACGTGTGTGTGTGGGGGGAGGTGGGACGTGTGTGTGTCGGGGAGATGGGACGTGTGTGTGTGTGGGAGGGATGGGACGTGTGTGTGTGTGGTGGGGGGATGGGACGTGTGTGTGTGTGGTGGGGGATGGGACGTGTGTGTGTGGTGGGGGATGGGACGTGTGTGTGGGGGGGATGGGACGTGTGTGTGTGTGTGGTGGGGGATGGGACGTGTGTGTGTGGTGGGGGATGGGACGTGTGTGTGTGGGGGGGATGGGACGTGTGTGTGTGTGTGGTGGGGGGATGGGACGTGTGTGTGTGGTGGGGGGATGGGACGTGTGTGTGTGGTGGGGGGATGGGACGTGTGTGTGGTGGGGGATGGGACGTGTGTGTGTGGTGGGGGGATGGGACGTGTGTGTGTGTGGGGGGATGGGACGTGTGTGTGTGGGGGGGATGGAACGTGTGTGTGTGTGGTGGGGGGATGGGACGTGTGTGTGTGTGTGGGGGATGGGACGTATGTGTGTGGGGGGATGGGACGTGTGTGTGTGTGTGGGGGGGGGATGGGACGTGTGTGTGTGGGGGGATGGGACGTGTGTGTGTGGGGGGGATGGGACGTGTGTGGTGGGGGGATGGGACGTGTGTGTGTGGTGGGGGGAAGGGACGTGTGTAAGGGGGATGGGACGTGTGTGTGTGGGGGGAGGGGGGACGTGTGTGTGTGGTGGGCGGATGGGACGTTTGTGTGTGGTGGGGGGATGGGACGTGTGTGTGTGGGGGGATGGGACGTGTGTGTGTGTGGTGGGGGGATGGGACGTGTGTGTGTGGTGGAGGATGGGACGTGTGTGTGTGGGGGGGATGGGACGTGTGTGTGTGGGGGGGATGGGACGTGTGTGTGGGGGGGATGGGACGTGTGTGTGTGGTGGGGGGATGGGACGTGTGTGTGTGGGGGGATGGGACGTGTGTGTGTGTGGGGGGGGGGACTGGGGTGTGTGTTGGAGGGATGGGACGTGTGTGTGTGGGGGGGAGGGGACGTGTGTGTGTGGTGGGGGGATGGGACGTGTGTGTGTTTGGGGGGGATGGGACGTGTGTTTGTGTGGTGGGGGGACGGGACGTGTGTGTGGGGGGATGGGACGTGTGTGTGTGGTGGGGGGATGGGACGTGTGTGTGTGTGCTGGGGATGGGACGAGTGTGTGTGTGGGGTGGATGGGACGTGTGTGTGGTGGGGGGATGGGACGTGTGTGTGTAGTGGGGGGATGGGACGTGTGTGTGTGTGGGGTGGATGGGACGTGTGTGTGGTGGGGGGATGGGACGTGTGTGTGTAGTGGGGGATGGGACGTGTGTATGTGTGGGGTTGATGGGACGTGTGTGTGGTGGGGGGATGAGACATGTGTGTGTAGTGGGGGGATGGGACGTGTGTGTGTGGGGGGAGATGGGACGTGTGTGTGTGGGGGGATGGGACGTGTGTGTGTGGTGGGGGGATGGGACGTGTGTGTGTGGTGGGGGATGGGACGTGTGTGTGTGGGGGGGATGGGACGTGTGTGTGTGGGGGGGATGGGAAGTGTGTGTGTGTGGGGGGGATGGGACGTGTGTGTGGGGGGGATGGGACATGTGTGTGTGGTGGGGGGATGGGACGTGTGTGTGTGGTGGGGGGATGGGACGTGTGTGTGTGTGGTGGGGGGATGGGACGTGTGTGGTGGGGGGATGGGACGTGTGTGGGGGGGAAGGGACGTGTGTGTGTGGGGGGAGGTGGGACGTTTGTGTGTCGGGGGGATGGGACGTGTGTGTGTGTGGGAGGGATGGGACGTGTGTGTGTGGTGGGGGGATGGGACGTGTGTGTGTGTGTGTGGTGGGGGATGGGACGTGTGTGTGGTGGGGGATGGGACATGTGTGTGTGGGGGGGATGGGACGTGTGTGTGTGTGGTGGGGGGATGGGACGTGTGTGTGTGGTGGGGGGATGGAACGCGTGTGTGTGGTGGGGGGATGGGACGTGTGTGTGTGTGGTGGGGGATGGGACGTGTGTGTGTGGTGGGGGGATGGGACGTGTGTGTGTGTGGGGGGATGGGACGTGTGTGTGTGGGGGGGATGGGACGTGTGTGTGTGTGGTGGGGGATGGGACGTGTGTATGTGGGGGGGATGGGACGTGTGTGTGTGGTGGGTGGATGGGACGTGTGTGTGGGGGGGGATGGGACGTGTGTGTGTGGGGGGATGGGACGTGTGTGTGTGGTGGGGGGATGGGACGTGTGTGGTGGGGGGATGGGACATGTGTGTGTGGTGGGGGGATGGGACGTGTGTGTGTGGGGGGGATGGGACGTGTGTGTGTGGGGGGATGGGACGTGTGTGTGTGTGGTGGGGGGATGTGACGTGTGTGTGTGTGGTGGGGGATGGGACGTGTGTGTGTGTGTGGTGGGGGGATGGGACGTGTATGTGTGTGGTGGGGGATGGGACGTGTGTGTGTGTGGTGGGGGATGGGACGTGTGTGTGGGGGGGGGATGGGACATGTGTGTGTGGTGGGGGGATGGGACGTGTGTGTGTGGTGGGGGGATGGGACGTGTGTGTGGTGGGGGGATGGGACGTGTGTGTGTGTGGTGGGGGATGGGACGTGTGTGTGTGTGGTGGGGGGATGGGATGTGTGTGTGTGTGGGGGGATGGGACGTGTGTGTGTGGGGGGGATGGGACGTGTGTGTGTGTGGTGGGGGGATGGGACGTGTGTGTGTGGGGGATGGGACATGTGTGTGTGTGGGGGGGATGGGATGTGTGTGTGTGTGTGGGGGGGATGGGATGTGTGTGTGTGTGTGGGGGGGATGGGACGTGTGTGTGGGGCGGTGGGGTGTGTGTGTGTGTGTGTGTGTGTGTGTGTGTGTGTGTGAGGGGGGATGGGACGTGTGTGTGTGTGTGGGGGGATGGGACGTGTGTGTGTGTGCGGGGGGGATGGGACGTGTGTATGTGTGGGGGGGGTGGGACGTGTGTGTGTGTGGGGGATGGGACGTGTGTGTGTGTGTGGGGGGGATGGGACGTGTGTGTGTGGGGGGGATGGGACGTGTGTGTGTGGGGGGATGGGACGTGTGTGGGGGGGACATGTGTGTGTGTGTGGGGGTGGGATGTGTGTGTGTGGGGGGGATGGGACGTGTGTGTGGGGGGGTGGGATGTGTGTTTGTGTGTGGGGGGGTGGGACGTGTGTGTGTGTTGGGGGGATGGGACGTGTGTGTGTGGGGGGGATGGAACGTGTGTGTGTGTCTGGGGGAGATGGGACGTGTGTGTGTGTGGGGGGATGGGACGTGTGTGTGGGGGGATGTGTGTGTGTGTAGGGGGGATGGGACGTGTGTGGGGGGATGGGATATGTGTGTGTGGTGGGGGGACGTAGGTATGTGGGGGGGGACGTGTGTGTGTGGGGGGATGGGACATGTGTGTGTGGTGGGGGATGGGACGTGTTTGTGTGGTGAGGGGATGGGACATGTGTGTGTGCAGGGGGGGGATGGGACGTGTATGTGTGTGTGGGGGGGGGATGGGACGCGTGTGTGTTGTGGGGGGATGGGACGTGTGTGTGTGGGGGGGATGGGACGTGTGTGTGTGGGGGGATGGGATGTGTGTGTGGGGGGGATGGGATGTGTGTGTGGGGGGATGGGATGTGTGTGTGTGTGTGTGGGGGGGGGGGGGACGTGTGTGTGCGTGGGGGGGATGGGATGTGTGTGTGTGGGGGATGGGAGGTGTGTGTGTGTGTGGGGGGGGGATGGGACGTGTATGTGGGGGGATGGGACGTGTGTGTGTGGAGGGGATGGGACGTGTGTGTGTGGGGGATGGGATGTGTGTGTGTGGGGGGGATGGGACGTGTGTGTGTGTGTGGGGGGGATGGGACATGTGTGTGTGGGGGGGTATGGGACGTGTATGTATGTGTGTGTGTGTGTGTGTGTGGGGGGATGGGACGTGTGTGTGTGGGGGGGGGGGATGGGACGTGTGTGTGTGGGGGAGGATGGGACGGGTGTGTGTGTGGGGGGATGGGACGTGTGTGTGTGTGTGGGGGGGGGGGATGGGATGTGTGTGTGTGGGGGGGGGGGGATGGGAGTTCGTATATTTGGCCTAATTCAGGTTACATCGCAGTGTGCAATCCAACCGCAAATAATGAGAAAAAGATGCAGTTGCATGCGCAGCGCCCGTCCTGCGCATGCGCCCGCATTTTCTGTGGGGGGCCGCAGAAAATATGGTCACCTCTGCCTGTTAATCAGGCAGAGGCGGTCGCAGGGAGGGGGGGGGGATAGGTGCGTGTAACGCTCCGTTTTCAGGGAGGAGATGGAGCGTTGTGGAAGCGGACAAACGGGGGCAGTGCGGCGCGAACATGGGCATGTCAGGGGCAGTGTCATGGCGGCTACGTGACATCACACGCAGCCGCCGCGATCGAGTACATGGCGGCGGGACTTCTGCTAAGCTGCGCCGGCAGGAGCCATCCTTAGTTTCTGCTAACAAGCAGAAATTGCGATGCGTTGGCAATTTCTGCTTGTTGAAAGGGGGGAGGCGGCGGTCAGCATGCGATCCAAAGGATTGCAAATTCTGCTAATTAGTAGAATTTGCAATTTTTACTGAATTTAGGCCCAGAATCCTCCCATCCAGCTTAGCTGTGCCCGCAGGTGTCCCGCCCGCCATGTTCTCGATCGCCGCAACTGTGATCACTCCCCCGTTCGTGCCGCACTGCCCCCGTTTGTCTTCCTCCGCCCCCGCAACGCTCCGTCTCCTCCCTGGAAACGGAGCGTTGCACCCCCCCCCCCCCCCCCCCCTCCCCATGCAACCGCCTCTGCCGGGCTGACAGGCAGAGGCAATCGCATTTCTGCGGCCCACCCCCGCAGAAAATGCGGGCGTATGCGCAGGATGGTCACTGCACATGCGACCGCATCTTTTTCTCATTATTTGCAATTGGATCGCACACTGCGATGTAACCTGAATTAGACCCTCTGTGCATGAGTCATATAATATATGATGACTCTTACTAATAAATGTCAGTAAGTACATGATTCTACACTGGGTATGATGATGTCCTGGACCAGTTTTAAGCCTCACATCCAGTGGCGCTATAATACATGCATTTAGTAATGTATTAAAAGCAAGCACCATATGTTTTCACTTTTTGTTATAACGCAAATCAAACACCGGTGGCTACAGTACATAACCTTAGCATCAGGCAAAGTAGCCCTCTGCCTAGGGGCAGCAGTAGGTGAGAGGCTCCTTTCATAAAGTAGGCACATGTTAGCATTGCTGACTCACAGTGCTGCGGTCTTGGGTTCTATTTCAGTCAAGGCCTGATCTGTGTGGGGTCTGTATGTTTTTCCTGTATTTGTACCTGAATGGTATCTTTATGCATGTGCTGTCCTTGCTGAATGAGAGATTGTATGTTTTGCAAAATCTCAAGCATGTGACTTGTAGAGACCGCCAGACAGGGTAGTTATCTCTCTCCTTATCTGGCAGCCGTGATGTTAATACATTAATGCTTCCTATTTCGCCTCAATAAGATGCAAAGCAGGGAGAGCTTAGCACATACCTCCCAACCATCCCAATTTAATTTTTTTTCGGACACTGTCCTCCTGTCCCACTGACGGGCTGCAGTGTCCCGCAGGTGGGCAGGAGACTGCGAGACACTGTAGAGCAGCACTGAATGGACGTTCTGTGCTGGGAGTAGGCTGGGGTAGACCAGAAGCTGCCAGAGGGCAGCCGGACTATGGCCTGATTCTGATTTTGGAGGAAAGCAAATAAAAACAAGTAACTTTGTATCAGGGACAAACCATGTTACCAAGCATGCGGAGCAAATACACTTATATTTTTTCTGTACAGGGTAAATACTGGCTGCTTTTGCATGTACAGATGAGTCTTGCTCCAGTGCTGCTGCATATACAGCCATGGCCAAAAGTTGTGAGAATTGCATGAATATTAATATTTCACAAAGTTTGCTGCCTCAAGATTCGCAAAACTACTACTCCTTCCACTAGCATGCGGGGGGCATCCAGCACAGGAAAAGGCTGCATGTCGGATCCTCCCCCCCCCCTACACTGCGAGCGCTTCGCTAAACAGCCTTCGCAGCACTCGCCCATTGCTATGTTATGGGCCGCAGCGGCTGCATGTGATGTCACACAGCCGCCACGGACCACCCCGCAAATGGTCCGGACATGCTTCCGTCTTCCAGACCGCGCCCCCCAATGCTGCGTTTACGCCACAAAAATGCTGCAACACCGCCCTGCATGCACAGAAGTGCATGCGCAGAAGTGTTGAAATTGCCGAATAGCGATTTCTGCACTTCAGCGTATGATGCTGAATTGGGGCCATACTGTGAAGAGTGATCAGATGAATTGCAATTAATTGCAAAGTCCCTCTTTGCCATGACAATGAACTTAATCCCGAAATCAACATTTCCACTGCATGTCAGCCCTACCACAAAAGGACCAGCTGACATCATGTCAGTGATTCCCTCGTTAACACAGGTGAGCGTGTGACTGGAGATCACTCTGTCATGCTGATTGAGTTAGAATAATAGACTGGGAAGCTTTAAAAGGAGGGTAGTACTTGAAATCATTGTTCTTCCTCTGTTAACCATGGTTACCTGCAAAGAAGTCGTCATTGCTTTGCACAAAAAGGGCTTCACAAGCAGGGCCGGTTCAGAGTCTTGTTGCGCCCCGGGCGGCAATTGGGGGCGTGGCTTAATACAGGGGGCGTGGTCAGTTACGCCCCCTGTACAGTAGTAGCGCCGCTGTAATGATGTGCAGTGCGCGATGACGTCATCGCGCACCGTACAGCAAAGGTCCTCTCCACGAAGGAAAACTAGATGCGCCTTCGTGGAGAGGACCTTTGCTGTGCGGTGCGCGAAGACGTCAACGCGCACCGCACATCATTACAGTTAAGGTCCTCTCCAGGAAGGAGCGGGCAGCGGGACAACAGATGCGGCAGCAGGGGGCGCAGCAGCGGATCTTATCATGGTGCGCCGCCCTCCGGATGGCGCCGGAGCCCTCTGGAAGGCGGCGCCCCAGGCAAAAGTCCTGCTTGCCCGTGGCAAGATCCGCTACTGTTCACAGGCAAGGATACTGCTGCTAGTAAGATTGAGATTCAATAGAGAGAGGTTCAATAGTTGTGAGGAAGGTTTCAGAAAGAGGTTCAATAGTTGTGAGGAATGCTTCAAGGCACCCAAGAATGTCCAGCAAGCGCCAGGACTGTCTCCTAAAGATGATTCAGCAGCGGGATCAGGGCACCACCAGTGCAGAGCTTGCTTAGGAATGGCAGCAGGCAGGTGTGAGTGCATCTGCACGCACATACCCCTTTCAGATCTCCATACCCCTTTCAGATCTCCAATTGGAAAAGGGTCCTTCCCAGGTGGGATTTGGCATTGGAGCCTCTGCGCTGGCTTTCTGACCTGGCAATATGCCGGGTCGGTTGCCATAGTGTGCGAAGCCGGTGTCAAAGTCAGAAAAATATCACGCTACACACTGCCATATATGCACCTCATGCGAGTGCCTGCTGCGAGTGCATGGGCTCTCCCGTGCGTGCGCATACTCGCCGCTGCGGGCACCCGCTGGCGCACGGTGTGCGCATTTACGGTAAAGTTTATGTGCGTCTAGCGGGCGACTCAATCGTTACATATTTTAACCATATAATGAATTTTGTAGATTATGGTCCCTTTGATAGAATCTGAAAGTTTAGTTAATGTAGCATGTTCATAGACAAAGAGATCCCTCTTTGTTTGATACGAAGGGTCAGACAGGGGTTACACAGTGGTGTTTAGTATCCATCGGAAGAGTATTTAATTAGCAATATTCCGGTGTTGGTTTGAAGCAGATTAATCGCTTGTGCGAATAGTTATGGACATAAGAAGTTTATGGACATTTGCTATTATTTGCACTTTATTATACATGCGGCGGGAAACCTAGTTTCCCACCCACCTGAGCAGTTGGAAATAGTCACAGCCCACCTGTATGAATCAACCTATGACCTTTTGTTATAATGCGAAGACGAATTCCTGTGTCCAATGAACAATAAGAATATAGGGACCATTGTACTGTATTATGTGTAGGGTATAAAAGGACAAGCCGACCTGGGCCAGCTCTCTATTCTCTTCAACGGTTCTCATTGCTGATAATCGGGAGCTGGATATCCAGAGGCGCATGCGATTGTTTCCCTTGAGCGTAAGTTTCTCCGCAACCATATTGTCTTTATTGTTATATTTATTGTCTCTCTCGTTCTCTCTCACTCTCTCTCTCTCCTTTCCCCTCTAATAGTAATTGTACCTTTATTGTATTTTATGTGTAGTCACTTGGTTAGATATTCTATGTTATTTTGGTAGTGTATGACTTGTATTGTATTATTCTTTTTGAACGTTCATTCATTTCCTTAAAAGGCGTTAGACCCTTAGACCGATATTTGACTGTTTATTATATTGCTAAGGGGTTCTCTGAGCGTCACATACGCTCATACTAACAAGGTTACACTGTGTTACATTTACACCCTATCACTGCACCAAGGTTTATTGCATAAATACATTGTTTATGGTATAGTTATAAAGGTTTAACATTGTGAGCATCAGCGCCGCTTGTGATCTCCTCGTGGTCCCAAGCGTCCGCTACGCTAGTAGCATATCATTACGTTAGTCGGCAGCCTATAGCGTGCCTGCCTGTGATCTCTTGGCCGTGAGCGAACGTGACGCTCAAGCGTCTTGACTACGGCTAAGCGATTGTTACGCAACGTGCGTACCCTTACGGTATACCATACGCCAATAGCGTACTGTGTTCTTTCACCTTTTAGAGGGTTTTAAGTAAGATAAATATTTGGCTTTATCAATTGGCGGCTCGTCCGTCCTTCACATATCTGCACTAGGTAATTTCAGCAGACATTATCCATCAGCAAAGGGCGGGAGGTAATATTCCTCGTCGTGCTGACCGGATAAGCGTCTGCTTCGCTTAGTAAAGGGTGCTGAAGGAATCCGGAACCGGAGGTAAGAACAACACGCTAGTGTCTTTTAAAACTGTTTATTTCTGTCTTGCGTACGCACGCACGCATATATCTGCATTTCTTTTCATTCGTGTATTTTCACATATCACTCTCCTGTTTGCCATTTTACAATTGATAACGTGCTAAGAAAGATTTGTTGCTATTAGTAGTTAAAGAGTAAAAGTAATACATTAAGGGGTAATTTGTAAAGCACGCACACAGCTTTGCCTAAGATACAAGGAAAGACCTGGGTGGTGCTCGGTAGATGATTGAAGACCATCTACATTGATAAACGTGTTAATTGTATTTCTGTGGACATATCTGGCTGGCATACACGTGTTTCTAACAAAAGGGTTAGACTAGTGTACGCAACGTAAAGGCCGATGCACGCAGCGTATATTACGCAACGGAGCGTCCGGGTACGCCCACATAATTCAAATCACACTAGTATTATTTTAACAGGCGAAAAGGTGGCAACGCGATAAATAGCGCAAGTCAATTTTAGTGTCCGAAATTTAAACTAATAGATCCTTCTCTAAATTTGTGACTCATCTGGTCTAAAGGAAAGAAATTTCTGCGCAGAAATAGAAATAAAAGTAAAGTGTACATGTAGTGAGTGAGTGTTTGCATATATATGTTTTTACAATTTTTGGATTGAACCACAAGAAGTCGAGTTCTCGTGAGGTACATACATGTAAGTGACGTGCATGGTGGCTGGGGAGGCATCCCTTGTTAAACATAAATTTGAGCATTAGAGTATAGCAGACCAGGAGGTCTACTGTAGCACAGACCAGGAGGTCCGGAACAGACCAGGAGGTCCAGGTACAGCAGACTAAGAAGTCCGCTATAGAGAAAAGAGCACAACCCAGGGGGTTGGTGCAGAACCCATATAGGCCATTAAAGCTCTGGCTGAAGGAATTCGCAGCCGCAATTTTCGATTCCACTGGTCGCTCCGCACATAAGATTAGTTGCTTATGTGCCGAACGATTGTACCGCACGTAATTGTGTGCATTAGTTAGTAATTTGACCCAGTACCATTTGCGTACGCTAGAGGGGTCATAAACGCTATTTGTACATTTTAACGTGATTTGTGAAATTTTTTTTTATTTTAAGGGAGGTTCGCTGGTCACTCAGGGACTATCCAACAACCGATACTTGCTGGGGACTGGTAGGTCCAACATGCCCCAGTAAGTAAAGGTTCATAGGGGCCCTAGGTTGGGTACAACAGCTCTGGATACAGTGATTGCAGTACTGGCCAACGTGGGCGAGGAGTGAGTGGGGTACTCGGTAAACCGCCACCGTCGGCCTATCTTGAACATCTTGGTTTTTGTAAGGGTTCGCTGAAGACCCTGATTGAAGGTCAGAGGTAGTGAAAGCAACACCTGCAAGTTATGGGGGCCAGTTGTTCAGGTAGGGGGCGATCAACCTCGGTTCGGGTTGATTCAGTAAACCGACCAATCGGGTCGGCAAGGTATGTAATGTGTGAAAAATACGGTTCACACACAGAGGTTTTATGTGATGAATGGGAAAGAATGACTGTACATGACGGGGAGAAGTTCCCAAGAGTAGGCAGCTTTAGCCCAGATGTGTTACTAAATCTAAGGAGAAGGATATGTCTCATTAAATCAGCAAAGAGACGGATCAAACATTATGATTATTTACAGTTATGGCAACAGGAGGGTGAAATACAGAGAGGATTGGCTCAGGCGGCGGGATCTAACCCTATCAGGAAACTGATAGCTACGGCACCACCGCCACCTTACATAACGGGAGAGAAGTTGGTTGCGGAGAATGACGCACTAAGGTGTAATAAACAGGCACTTAGTAACTGTATAAATGTTAAGGATAATATGAATAAGATGAGTAATGCAAGTATTAACCCGTGCAAGTTGTACCCTGTTTTATACTTTCCCCAGGAGTGTGATCAAGAGGACGAATCGGCAACAATATCGGCGCTCTCTCTAGCAGCCACCATATCAGAAACAGCAGTAGGCACGTCCCAACCCCCGAGATTAGTATCAAAGGCCCCTAGCGGAGGGACAGGTGAGGTCGTATCAACGGGTAAGTACGGCACCATACACTATGCTGAAACCATATCACCACAGGCTGTAGAATCTACTCAGAATGATGTTATTAAACTTAATCCCGTTAGGGTAATAGCAGTGCCAAATGGGAAAACGGACACTTCAGGAGTCACTCCTGTCAGAAACATTGCCATGCACTGCCCATTTTCCCGAATGGAATTAAGAGCAATAGTGTCTGAATTCCCTGACCCTAGAAAAGATCTAGTTGCCAGCCAGAAATACATTAGAGACCTAGGGAATATGGTAGAGCCCAATAACAAAGACTGGCAGATATTGCTGAGGGCATGTTTACCCTCCAATGTCGACTCAGCACAATTTCTAGCTGACTGTAAATTAGATGAGGATGTACCCCTTACGGATGTGTACAACCAAGACAATGTAAAGAGGATAAATTTACAGTTAAAAGAGTATTTTCCAGCTGTAGTTAAATGGAACAAAATTTTCTCTATTAAACAAAAAGAGTCAGAAACAGCTGCTGAGTATTTTCATAGGGCACTACTAGAAATGGCTAAATACACAGGCATTGAAGACATCAAAACAAATGTAAATCATAGAGAAGTAGCAGTATCTGTGTTAATGGATGGTTTAAAAGAAGCATTAAAGACAAGAGTACAGACCACGCAACCATGTTGGCGAGGTCTGTCGGTGGCTACTTTGAGAGAGGCCGCTGTTGATCATGATCGCAATATCACCAGACACAGAGAGTCACAAAGTGATAAGTTAATGGCAGTAAGTATACAGGCCCTGACCACAAGGCAACCTTTGTATAAATCTCCAAACCCTGTGGGTAAGTCAAATGTGGTAACTTGTTATTCCTGTCATAGAGAGGGACATTTTGCACGAGACTGTAAAGTGAAAAACACACAAAAATCATATCAACCCCCTAGACAACGATATGACACACGAAATTGGGATCAGGGACCGCAGAGACGGAGTCATGAGCCACATGCAGGGGAAACAAAAAGGTATCCCCCAAAACGAGACTGGCAAGTCTCTGGTAGTTCCCATTTACCCCCTTCTCAAGTAGTTGCTGCCAGCGCGATTCAGGGAGGTCACCATACCCAATAGGGGTGTGGCCATACCTGTAATCTGCAGCCAGTGAAATTGATTGCAAGCCTTGGAAGTGAACCCGAGGTCACAATTGATGTAGCTGGTAAATCATTAAACTTCCTTGTAGATACGGGGGCGGCCAAATCAGTGATAAATTCGACAGTGGGCATGAGAACCACTGGTAAGACAATTCCAGCCATGGGAGTAACGGGAGTAGTCCAGCACTACCCTGTTAGCAAACCAGCAGAGATTACAATAGGGCCTTTGCATACCAAGCATTCCTTTTTGCTGGCAGCATCGGCACCGACTAATCTCCTGGGAAGAGATTTATTGTGTAAAATGGGGTGCGTCATTTATTGCACTCCTGAAGGTGTATTCTTAGACATACCTGAGAATCACGCTCAGGAAGTGCGAGACATGTTAGACTCCCCATCAAAATTAATGTCACATACTGTTATGATAAATAGGAATCCATCCCAGGTAGAAGAAATGACATCCCAAATACCAGAGTCACTGTGGACTAAAGATGGACAAGACACTGGATTAATGGCAAACGTAGCTCCAGTAGTTGTGCAAGTAAAAGATGGTAGGATAGCTCCAAAAATCCCACAATACCCTCTGAAGCCAGAGGTGGAACTAGGAGTATACCCCGTAATAGAGCGCTTGCTACAACAGGGCATTCTGGTAAGAACATCCAGCACTGCCAATAGTCCCATCTTCCCTGTGAAAAAGAGTGGGGGGAGGGGTTACAGGCTAGTGCAGGATCTAAGGGGGATTAACAAAATAGTTGAGAGTCAGTTCCCTGTAGTGCCAAATCCAGCTGTCATCCTTATGCAGATCCCTCCCACTGCAAAATTTTTCACTGTTATTGACCTCTGCTCCGCCTTCTTTTCGGTACCCCTGCATCCTGACAGCCAATATTTGTTTGCATTTACATACAGAGGAGTCCAATACACATGGACTCGATTACCACAAGGTTTCATAGACAGTCCAAGTATATTTTCACAGGCTTTGCATGATTGTTTACAATCTTTCCAACCAGAGAGTGGATCAATATTGATACAGTATGTGGACGATTTACTACTGTGTTCAGATTCACTGGAAGCGTCCCTGAAGGATACGAAACAGCTCCTGTTTCATCTTTCAGACACAGGACACAAGGTTTCCAAAGACAAACTACAATTATGCCAGCCTAAAGTAAAATATCTGGGACACTGTCTAACACAAGGACTGAGACACCTGACCGCTGATAGAATTCAAGCAATTAGAGACATGACTCTGCCACAAACCCAGCAACAGATCAGAACGTTTTTAGGAATGTGTGGGTATTGCCATAACTGGATCCCAGGGTTTTCCATTCTAGCATTACCTTTGCAGGAGATGGTTTCATCAAACAAACCTGATCGGATTTCGCATACAGACGAATCCGAGATGGCATTTGAGAGACTCAAACAGTGCCTAACGCAGGCGCCAGCATTAGGTATGCCAGACTATGGGAAACCCTTTGAGCTGTACGGAACAGAAAGTGCTGGTTGCGCGGCAGGCGTCCTAACCCAAAAGCACGGTGATACCAGCAGGCCGGTAGCATACTACAGCGCTCAGCTAGATACGGTAGCGCGATCCCTCCCTACATGCTTGCGAAGTGTCGCTGCGATAGCATTGCTAGTCACAAAAAGCAAAGATGTAGTGCTAGGACACAACCTCACAATTCATACACCACATGCAGTGTCAGCCTTGCTGAATTCTGCCCAAACCAGGCACTTCTCATCAGCGCGGTTTACAAGATGGGAATTGGCATTAATGGCCCCCGTAAAACATCACCATAAGGAGATGCAGTGCATTAAATCCTGCAACATATCTTCCAGGTGTGCCTGGACAGGCACAAAGGGTGGAGGATGAGAGTGATGGGGAAGGAGGATTTAATACAAGGGATGACACACATGATTGTATGGAATATTTGACCCAAAATTTCACAGCAAGGCCTGACATCAGTGACAACCCACTGGAAGATGTAGATTTCACTTTCTACACTGACGGTAGTTGTCACAGACAGACGGACTCGGGAGACTTGTGTACTGGATACGCAGTCGTAGATGACCAAGGCACCATAGAAGCAGAACCGCTAGGCCCACCTCACTCAGCCCAGGTTGCTGAACTGGTTGCCCTAACCAGAGCATGTGAATTGGCTAAGGGAAAGTCAGCCAATATCTACACCGATTCTAGATACGCCTTCGGGGTAGTCCATGATTTCGGAGCCCTATGGCGCCTCAGAAATTTCATGACGGCAGCTGGTACACCGGTAGCGCATGCAGCTCACATCAAAAGACTTCTAACAGCGATACAGGAACCCGACAGAGTGGCTGTTATCAAGTGTAAAGCACATACATATAGCCAAGACCCAGTATCACTTGGTAACAGCCGAGCAGACGAAGCTGCTAAGTTAGCAGCTGGTACCCCCAGACAGACAGACACCACACAATTGATGGTATTCAATACCATCAACACACAGAAGTTGTGTGAAATGCAAAATTTGTGTTCCACACAGGAAAAGACAGTTTGGAGGTCAAAAGGATATGGCCAGGAGTCCTCAGGACTCTGGACAGATGGACAGGGTAAACCAGTGGCACCCAGAGCATACCTTCCATGTTTAGCTGAAGCAGCACATGGGCTGACTCATCTGGGCAAGGAGGGAATGTGCAAGTTGGTAAGAGCATATTGGTGCGCCCCAGGATTCTCATCCCATGCAGGTAAGAGAGCAATGTCATGCCTTACCTGCTTGAGGAAGAATATCGGAAAGGCAATACCAACAGAACCATCTCATATCCCACCTACAGGCGGCCCTTTTCAGGTAATACAGATTGATTTTATACAATTACCCCCTTGTCGAAATTTGAAATATGTACTTGTTTGTATAGATGTGTTTTCAAATTGGGTCGAAGCATTTCCGGCGGCCACAAATACCGCTATGTTTACTGCTAAGAAAATTGTGCAGGAATTTGTGTGTAGATATGGTATCCCTAGAATAATTGAAAGTGATAGGGGTACCCATTTTACAGGTGATGTCTTTCAAGGAATGTGTAAGTTGATGGGAATTGATAGTAAGCTGCACACTCCATATCGCCCCCAGGCGAGTGCGAAGGTGGAAAGAGTGAACAGCACTATTAAAAATAAATTGAGCAAAGTTATGGCAGAAACAGGATTAACATGGCCAGAAGCTTTACCCATTGTACTATACAGCATCAGAACCACTCCCAGGTCCCCTCTTAATCTGTCCCCCTTTGAAATTCTGTTTGGTCGACAACCGCATGTTATGATTAACCCTCAGGATGATTTGAAGTGTAACAATGAAGTGACTGTAAAATACCTGGTTAACATGAGTAAACAGCTAAGGAATCAAAATGACAATCTGAAGTTAGTGATTCCTGATTTGCCAGATAGTAATTGTCATGACATTGAACCTGGGGATTATGTAATGATACGGAATTTTCTACGCTCAGGTTGCCTTATTGACCGATGGGAAGGACCGTACCAAGTCTTATTGATTAGCACGACAGCATTGAAGGTTGCCGAGAGAGAGACTTGGGTTCATTCGTCCCATTGTAAGAAGGTTGCTGATCAAGAGAGGTCCCGTGATAAAGAACAGACGGTAGAGGAAGTTGTATCACTGGAGTGTCTGTTTCAGGAGGACTGAGACGGCACCTGAGCATTTGAAAATAATAAGATCAGAGGCAGTTGTCGATCCCCTGTTCCCTTTTATTGTTTTTCTCCACTTCCCATCCCATCTCCCTCAATTATTTCTTTCCCCCTTCTCATTCTTCTCCATTTCCTCCTATAAGATGGACTTGCCCCAAGAGACTGTGATCCGGATTTTTCTGTTGACCATGATGTTGACCAGAGCAGTCTGTTCCGGCGAGAGTACCATGGAGGTCGAGAGAGGTTCTGGAATGGGTTCTGATGACAGAGATGGAGGCGTAGATTTCCAAGAACAACATAATCACTGAGTAAAGGCGAGTATCAGAAAACGATCTGGTAGCATTGACAATAGAAGAAATTGTGAAGGATTGTTAGCTGAAGAGAACTGTATCTGTAGGCTCTGTGACAGTGTAGTTGAGGATGGGTGTATCAAGAAATGCCAATCTAGTTTTAATATCCACATGGACCGGCATCCATTGAGTGACTATCACTCCTTAGTGGGTAAAGTGTTAAATCAGACAGATTGTTGGGTATGCTCTCAAGTAACTCAAGGCCATAGCAAATCAGGATTAGTGCCCTTCCCTTTAACTATAGGGGAGGTACTTGAGCTAAGTGGTGGGAGGACGGTGGACAGGAGGTTTAATATCTCCAGTCCTCCTAGTTTGAAGCTCCACCAATATCATGTGGATAGATCCCTAGTATGTTTTAACATTTCCAATCCCCGAAAGCCGGGAAATTGGGAAGTGTCATGGAATAACCAAACCATGACCTTTTCATACAGAGCCGATAGAATGCCAACAGATACAGAACTTATACGCCACATAGCCGGTAGTGGAAAATATTTCCGATATAGGTATACCCTAGGAAGTAGGACCATGAGAGTTGGAGAGGTATCACCAGGATACTGTGCACATATCATACAAACTGATACGTGTATTAAACAGATGGGAGAATTAGGGTTAGGAGAGTTCACATGGAAAATGTGTAATATGGTTTTTTCCTACTCCGTCCCATATGTTCTCCCCGATGATGCATATTTCATATGCGGGAGAAAGGCGTATAAGTGGCTTGCCCCAAATTCAGAAGGGTTATGTTATATTGGAAAAGTATTGCCTGAAGTAATGACTGTATCACATACTAAAATGAAAGATATTCACCGCAGTGCCCAAGCTCCTTATACTCACACTCATTACGAACACATCGTTAAACGGCACCTAATAGAGAGAACAGAGCATCCGGCCTCTGACCTGATCAGTGAATCCACCGGGATTCAATTCCTAATCGCGTTAGATATCACTCGTACCGCCAGAGGAGTGATAAATTATAAATATATATCTGCGCTTGCAAACTTATTAGACAATATCACTGAAATGTATGATGACACATTCAGGTATACTGGAAGGGAGCTCCAAGCTTATAAAACAGAACTGGTTCAGCATAGGATGATTCTCAATTATCTCACAGCTGTGACGGGTGGGTATTGTGTCACCCTAGCAACTCAGTATGGAATAAAGTGCTGCACGTATATCACAAACAGCACCGAGGACCCGGTCGAGGTCATAGATCAAAAGATGGACGACATTCTCCAATTAAAATGGGAGTTCCGAAGGAAACACAATCTCACCCTTGCCGCTGTGGGTAATGAGCTGACCGGTTGGGTGTCATGGTTGAACCCGCGAAATTGGTTCTCTGGTTTAGGAGAATGGACCCAAGGTATTATCATGGATGTAGGAAAATTCCTTTTGTGTGTTCTGGGTGTCATCATACTAGTCGGTTTGATATTTAGATGCGTTCGGATTTTAACAAAGTGTAAACGTAGCGCCCGAGTGATGAGTTTAATGAGTGAAGATACTGTAATAACAACGACTGATGTGATTTATGACCCAACGATAGAGACAATGTTGTGATGAAAATGTGATTCCACGGTCCGTTTCTTTCACCTGTTTCTCGTTTTTCTCCAAGGTAAAAAGACCCGCTTGGAAGAGGAATTTGACGACCTTGTATGCAGACAATAGAAGGACTAAAGAAGAAGTTTGACAACCTTATACACAGACAACTGATGGACTATGCCATAGACCCCCATATCCCTAGTACTTTTAATTTTACGCTAGCCCAACACTTTTTGTAAGTCTATGGACATTGATAAAGCTTTGCTTACGTTTATTAGCAAAAGCACAAAGAGACTACAGTCAACATGTACATCAAGACAAGACAAGACCTCAATCGGCAAATGTATATTAAACTCACATAGTTTATCAATGCATTTACCATAAGTGTTCTTTATCTTCATCTCTACAACCTTCAGGTAATAACACACATAGTCGATAGGGAATACAGGCACAGATATCAGCATTCACAATTTCCCCCATTCATGTATCATCAACTAAAATGTGCTCCCCCATTTTGTTGCAACCAAAAGCCGAAAAGAGCTCGGTAAAGTTTGACAGCCCATCCACAGACCCGTACCACGGGATAAGAAGGAATTCAAATGTATACTTCGCAATACCTCGAAGCTTGATCTAAAACACGTACGGCACGATGATACATGACCCTCCAAACATGGACTCATACACACATGCTTCTGCTATCTCACTAGGTCATACCCTTTTCTCACCTTCTCCTCTCCTCCCCTACCCAATCATAGAAATGTATTTACACATGACATATATTTTTCTCTTTTTGAAATGTTTTAGAAAGTGGCAGTTATTGGTGACTGCCAAAGGGTGGACTGTCAATGTCAGAAAAATATCACGCTACACACTGCCATATATGCACCTCATGCGAGTGCCTGCTGCGAGTGCATGGGCTCTCCCGTGCGTGCGCATACTCGCCGCTGCGGGCACCCGCAGGCGCACGGTGTGCGCATTTACGGTAAAGTTTATGTGCGTCTAGCGGGCGACTCAACCGTTACATATTTTAACCATATAATGAATTTTGTAGATTATGGTCCCTTTGATAGAATCTGAAAGTTTAGTTAATGTAGCATGTTCATAGACAAAGAGATCCCTCTTTGTTTGATACGAAGGGTCAGACAGGGGTTATACAGTGGTGTTTAGTATCCATCGGAAGAGTATTTAATTAGCAATATTCCGGTGTTGGTTTGAAGCAGATTAATCGCTCGTGCGAATAGTTATGGACATAAGAAGTTTATGGACATTTGCTATTATTTGCACTTTATTATCCATGCGGCGGGAAACCTAGTTTCCCACCCACCTGAGCAGTTGGAAATAGTCACAGCCCACCTGTATGAATCAACCTATGACCTTTTGTTATAATGCGAAGACAAATTCCTGTGTCCAATGAACAATAAGAATATAGGGACCATTGTACTGTATTATGTGTAGGGTATAAAAGGACAAGCCGACCTGGGCCAGCTCTCTATTCTCTTCAACGGTTCTCATTGCTGATAATCGGGAGCTGGATATCCAGAGGCGCATGCGATTGTTTCCCTTGAGCGTAAGTTTCTCCGCAACCATATTGTCTTTATTGTTATAAGCCATTCTCTCTCGTTCTCTCTCTCTCACTCTCTCTCTCTCTCTCTCTCCTTTCCCCTCTAATAGTAATTGTACCTTTATTGTATTTTATGTGTAGTCACTTGGTTAGATATTCTATGTTATTTTGGTAGTGTATGACTTGTATTGTATTATTCTTTTTGAACGTTCATTCATTTCCTTAAAAGGCGTTAGACCCTTAGACCGATATTTGACTGTTTATTATATTGCTAAGGGGTTCTCTGAGCGTCACATACGCTCATACTAACAAGGTTACACTGTGTTACATTTACACCCTATCACTGCACCAAGGTTTATTGCATAAATACATTGTTTATGGTATAGTTATAAAGGTTTAACATTGTGAGCATCAGCGCCGCTTGTGATCTCCTCGTGGTCCCAAGCGTCCGCTACGCTAGTAGCATATCATTACGTTAGTCGGCAGCCTATAGCGTGCCTGCCTGTGATCTCTTGGCCGTGAGCGAACGTGACGCTCAAGCGTCTCGACTACGGCTAAGCGATTGTTACGCAACGTGCGTACCCTTACGGTATACCATACGCCAATAGCGTACTGTGTTCTTTCACCTTTTAGAGGGTTTTAAGTAAGATAAATATTTGGCTTTATCACCGGCAGCGGGGGATGGAGGCGGCGCTGGGAGGTGAGCTCATCTCCGCGCTGCCTCTTCCTCTGTAGTAAACGGGTCACGGTTCGCATCGACCCGGGAATCCGTTTACGCTGCCACTGACCCGGTATTCAACCCGGGAATAACCCTTCTTATTACCCAGGTTGAATTACCGGGTCAGGCGACCTGGGAGATCTCATGGGGCCCTTTCACATTGCACACTGACCCAGTCGATACCAGGTTATTTTTGCGATGTGAAAGGGGTAATAGTGAGGCAAAGACTTTTGGAGGGTGGCCTGGTGTCAAGAAGGGCAGCAAAGAAGCCACTTCTCTCCAGGAAAAACCTCAGGGACAGAATGATATTCTGCAAAAGGTACAGGGATTGGACTGCTGAGGACCGGGGTACAGTCATTTTCTTTGATTAATCCCCTATCAGATTGTTTGGGGCATCTGGAAAAACGCTTGTCCAGAGAAGGAAAGGTGAGCGCTACCATCAGTCCTGTGTCATGCCAACAGTAAAGCATCCTGAGAAAAGTATCTCTCCCCCCCCCCTTTCCTTCATGTGTGGGGTGGCTTCTCAGCCAAGTCAGTGGGCTCACTCACAAATTTGCCAAAGAACACAGCCATGAATAAAGAATGGTACCAAATCATCCTCCAAGAGCAACTTCTCCCAGACATCCAGGAACAGTTTGGTGAGGAACAATGCCATTTCCAGCATGATGGAACACCTTCCCATAAGGCAAAAATTATAACTAAGTGGCTCGGGGAACAAAACAACAACATATTGGGTCCATGGCCAGGAAACTCCCCAGACCTTAATCCCATTGAGAACTTGTGGTCAATCCCCAAGAGGTGGGTGGAAAAAAAAAATTTCAGACAAACTCCAAGCATTGATTAGGCAAGAATGGGCGGCCATCAGTCAGTATGTGACCCAGAAGTTGACTGACAACATGCCAGGGCGAATGGCAGAGGTCTTGAAAAAGAAGGGTCAACACTGCAAATATTGACTCTTTGCAGCAAACTTTGTGAAAACCAATTCTTGCGTCATTCTCAAAACTTTTGGCCACGGCTGTAGTAGCTTACTGTAGCGGGATATCGATGCGTGCCACTGCGTACGCATCGCTAACTGACTCCCATTCACTGTACAGGGGCTCGGCTCCCATTGCAGTGAATGCATAGTGCATTCATAGCGTACGGTACGCTATGCTACAGTTTGTATGCCGCCATGCAACAAACCAAAACGACACATCTGTAACCTACAAATGTTAAGACAGCTTTACTACACTGCACTTTCGATTTCAGTTTGAACACACCCCACCCAAATCTACATCTCTCTGCACATGTTGCATCTGTCTACCTACAGTGCACATGGTGTTGCCCAGATCTTCAGTTACTTTATTTCTTTGCTTTATTTCCAAATCAGAAACAGGTGATACTGTATATTTCGAGTGAACTGTCCAAGGTGCTGACCTAGGGGGTAATTCAGACCTGATCGCTCGCTAGCTGTTTTTTGCAGTCCTGCGTTCGCATAGTCGCCGCCCACAGGGAAGTGTATTTTAGCTGTGCAAGTGTGCAATCGTATGTGCAGCCGAGCGGTACAAAAAAAAAACTTTGTGCAGTTTCTGAGTTGCCCAGAACTTACTCAGCAGCTGCGATCACTTCAGCCTGTCCGGGGCCGGAATTGACGTCAGACACCCGCCCTGCAAACGCTTGGACACGCCTGTGTCTTTCCAAACACTCCCAGAAAACGGTCAGTTGACACCCACAAACGCCTTCTTCCTGTCAATCCCATTGCGATCGGCTGTGCGAATAGATTCTTTGTAAAACTCATCACACAGCAACGATCCGCTTTGCACCCGTGCAACGCCCCTGTGCATTGCGGTGCATACGCATGCGCAGTTCTGACCTGATCGAAGCGCTGCAAAAAATGCTAGCGTGCAATCAGGTCTGAATTACCCCCATAGTCAATCTCTATGAAGTCAATTAATGAAGTTCATTTCTTACACAGTAGTATTAGTAACCACAGGAGATGCCTATAACTACTACAGACACTCACACATTAATAATACAGAATGTGCTCATCAGCGATGAGGGTAATGGATAATAATTACTAATACAATACTGACCAACACGCAGGGAGAAACATAGCCCCGCCATAGCATGAACCCAGCAAAGGTAGGGTTAACAGACACCCACACAGTAATATAATGGCGGCCTATTCGGGTGACATAAATGTTTTATTAACCTGACACTGTATTTGTACAGTCTCCAGAATTCTGCATAAAATTCTCATTATCAACACACTGTTCACCTCTGTTCTCTGTTCCTATTTTAGGAAGCATTGTGTTACTGGAAATAAATCATGTAGGTTAGTGAATCTAGAACACCTTCATTTGCCTTCACTTTAACACACTAATATATTAGTTTATACAAAGCCAGGGGACAAGTTCACTGATTATTTAAATAAACATAACCCTTAATATTTCTGATTGCAGTAATTTGTGTAAGATTCTATACATTACCTGGCATAATATCAATGTACAGGTGTAGCGAGCAGCAGCAGAAAGCCAGCTAGCCTGAAAACTGGAACCAGCTTGGGGGGGATTGGGCAGAGTACATAGAGAATTCACCAGGAGAGAAGGTGTTTTACGCACAGTACAGAGCAGGGGCACCAGGAGTGAAGGTGTTATAAGCACAGTATAGCAGTGACGTGCGGTGAGGTCACTGGTCGGGGAGGCACTGGCAGCTAAGAAGCCCTCCCCCCCTGAAGAAAAAAAAAAAAAAGTGTGGTCCCCCAACACACCAGTAAAACCAGCACTAGGCAGAACCAGCTAGGGGGAGTAATGCCATAGCAGGGGAGACACTCAGTGTGGGGTCCCCCTGCCATTACATTAATCTGCCCCCCAGCCAGTCAGCCCAGGGTTGGAATTACTCGGAAAGTGGGAACCCCAAAAAATAAAAATGGGGTCCCCCCTCCCGAGCAGTAACCAGCACTGGGCTGATAGCCCAGTGCTATGCCCCGCACCCCTGGTGGCGGTGGGTGCGGGGTTCATTGTGTGTTAATATTGTTCTTTACAGGTGGCCTACAGGTCCCAGCAAGCCTGCCCCAGCATGCTGGCACTTGGAGAACCACAAGTGCCAGCATGCCCGGACACAAAGGGCCTGCTGGCACCTGTAGTCCACCGGCAAAGAATAGTAATATTGTTCTTTACAGGTAGCCTACAGGTCCCAGCAAGCCTGCCCCAGCATGCTGGCACTTGGAGAACCACAAGTGCCAGCATGCCCGGACATAAAGTGCCCGCTGGCACCTGTAGTCCACCTGTAAAGAAAATATTAAAATAAAAACACCACACTATCTTGAAAATAAACTTTATTAAACTGGGTCTTCACCTGGGGGCGGCGGCCTTTAAGCTCTTTTGCGTGGCCGCCGCCTTCCCAGGGCTTCCGGCGTCTTCACCTGGGGGGGCGCCACCCCCCCAGGGCTTCCAGCGTCTTCACCTGGTGGGCGGCGGCTGCTAAGCTCTTTTGCATAGCCGCCGCCCAGCCAGGACTTCCGGCGTCTTCATTCTTCAGGAGCTCTTCACTGCTCCTCCTCCGCCGTCGGACTGACTCTCCTCCGCCTCGCGCTGACTTATATAAGTCAGCCGGCGGGGGCGGGGCGATGACGCGGCGAGCCGTGATTGGCTCGCGGCGGCCATCTTGAATTTCAAAAATGACGCTGAGGCGCCATTTTTGAAACTGGAACCGCTCCGCTGCCAAACTCTGCAGAATAAAGATAATTTCCGCCGCCGCACCACCGCCGCAACCCGCACCGCTGACGCCCGCTCCACCGCCGCATCCCGCCGCCCGCACCATCGCCGCATCCAGCCGCCCGCACCTCCTCCCCCGCGTCGCCCATACAGTGATTGACAGCGGATCCAGGGACGGATCCGCTGGCCAATCACTGTGGCCTCACTGACAGGGACGTGCTTTCATAGGTTGAAAGCACGTCCCTGTATGAAAGCGGCACCACTAATGGTGCCGCTTTCCCATATATTTTCAATGGGCTTTTACAGCCCAAGGCTAGTCCCCGCCCGTGCCCGCCCCCCGCTCCCCATACTTTCCGCAGTGACAACGGGAGGCACCACGATCGGTGCCTCCCAAATACATAGAGAGGGGAGAAATGTAAAGAATAATATAAAGAAGATACATATGACACAGAATATGTGTCATATGTATCTTCTTAGTATTATCTTAATCATTATGACAGGGGAGGCACTGCCTCCCCTGCCTCCCCTGACTGCACGTCGCTGCAGTATAGAGCAGGGGCACCAGGAGTAAGGGTGTTTCCAGCACAGTACAGAGCAGGGGCACCAGGAGTAAGGGTGTTTCCAGCACAGTACAGAGTAGGGGCACCAGGAGTAAGGGTGTTTCCAGCACAGTACAGAGTAGGAGCACCAGGAGTAAGGGTGTTCCCAGCACAGTACAGAGTAGGGGCACCAGGAGTAAGGGTGTTCCCAGCACAGTACAGAGCAGGGGTACCAGGAGTAAGGGTGTTTCCAGCACAGTACAGAGTAGGGGCACCAGTAGTAAGGGTGATCCCAGCACAGTACAGAGTAGGGGCACCAGGAGTAAGGGTGTTTCCAGCACAGTACAGAGTAGGAGCACCAGGAGTAAGGGTGTTTCCAGCACAGTACAGAGTAGGTGCACCAGGAGTAAGGGTGTTTCCAGCACAGTACAGAGTAGGAGAACCAGGAGTAAGGGTGTTTCCAGCACAGTACAGAGTAGGAGCACCAGGAGTAAGGGTGTTTCCAGCACAGTACAGAGCAGGGGCACCAGGAGTAAGGATGTTTCCAGCACAGTACAGAGCAGGGGCACCAGGAGTGAAGGTGTTATAAGCACAGTATAGAGCAGGGGCACCAGGAGTGAAGGTGTTATAAGCACAGTATAGAGCAGGGGCACCAGGAGTAAGGGTGTTTCCAGCACAGTACAGAGCAGGGGCACCAGGAGTAAAGGTGTTTCCAGCACAGTACAGAGTAGGAGCACCAGGAGTAAGGGTGTTTCCAGCACAGTACAGAGCAGGGGCACTAGGAGTAAGGGTGTTTCCAGCACAGTACAGAGCAGGGGCACCAGGAGTGAAGGTGTTATAAGCACAGTATAGAGCAGGGGCACCAGGAGTAAGGGTGTTTCCAGCACAGTACAGAGCAGGGGCACCAGGAGTAAAAGTGTTTCCAGCACAGTACAGAGTAGGAGCACCAGGAGTAAGGGTGTTTCCAGCACAGTACAGAGTAGGAGCACCAGGAGTAAGGGTGTTTCCAGCACAGTACAGAGTAGGAGCACCAGGAGTAAGGGTGTTTCCAGCACAGTACAGAGTAGGAGCACCAGGAGTAAGGGTGTTTCCAGCACAGTACAGAGCAGGGGCACCAGGAGTGAAGGTGTTATGAGCACAGTATAGAGCAGGGGCACCAGGAGTAAGGGTGTTTCCAGCACAGTACAGAGCAGGGGCACCAGGAGTAAGGGTGTTTCCAGCACAGTACAGAGTAGGAGCACCAGGAGTAAGGGTGTTTCCAGCACAGTACAGAGCAGGGACACCAGGAGTGAAGGTGTTATAAGCACAGTATAGAGCAGGGGCACCAGGAGTAAGGGTGTTTCCAGCACAGTACAGAGTAGGGGCACCAGGAGTAAGGGTGTTTCCAGCACAGTACAGAGCAGGGGCACCAGGAGTGAAGGTGTTATAAGCACAGTATAGAGCAGGGGCACCAGGAGTAAGGGTGTTTCCAGCACAGTACAGAGCAGGAGCACCAGGAGTAAGGGTGTTTCCAGCACAGTACAGAGTATGAGCACCAGGAGTAAGGGTGTTTCCAGCACAGTACAGAGTAGGGGCACCAGGAGTAAGGGTGTTTCCAGCACAGTACAGAGTAGGAGCACCAGGAATAAGGGTGTTTCCAGCACAGTACACAGTAGGAGCACCAGGAGTAAGGGTGTTTCCAGCACAGTACACAATAGGAGCACCAGGAGTAAGGGTGTTTCCAGCACAGTACACAGTAGGAGCAACAGGAGTAAGGGTGTTTCCAGCACAGTACAGAGCAGGGGCACCAGGAGTAAGGGTGTTTCCAGCACAGTACAGAGCAGGGGCACCAGGAGTGAAGGTGTTATAAGCACAGTATAGAGCAGGGGCACCAGGAGTAAGGGTGTTTCCAGCACAGTACAGAGCAGGAGCACCAGGAGTAAGGGTGTTTCCAGCACAGTACAGAGTATGAGCACCAGGAGTAAGGGTGTTTCCAGCACAGTACAGAGTAGGGGCACCAGGAGTAAGGGTGTTTCCAGCACAGTACAGAGTAGGAGCACCAGGAATAAGGGTGTTTCCAGCACAGTACACAGTAGGAGCACCAGGAGTAAGGGTGTTTCCAGCACAGTACACAGTAGGAGCACCAGGAGTAAGGGTGTTTCCAGCACAGTACACAGTAGGAGCAACAGGAGTAAGGGTGTTTCCAGCACAGTACAGAGCAGGGGCACCAGGAGTAAGGGTGTTTCCAGCACAGTACACAGTAGGAGCAACAGGAGTAAGGGTGTTTCCAGCACAGTACAGAGCAGGGGCACCAGGAGTAAGGGTGTTTCCAGCACAGTACAGAGCAGGGGCACCAGGAGTGAAGGTGTTATAAGCACAGTATAGAGCAGGGGCACCAGGAGTAAGGGTGTTTCCAGCACAGTACAGAGCAGGGGCACCAGGAGTAAAGGTGTTTCCAGCACAGTACAGAGTAGGAGCACCAGGAGTAAGGGTGTTTCCAGCACAGTACAGAGTAGGAGCACCAGGAGTAAGGGTGTTTCCAGCACAGTACAGAGTAGGAGCACCAGGAGTAAGGGTGTTTCCAGCACAGTACAGAGTAGGAGCACCAGGAGTAAGGGTGTTTCCAGCACAGTACAGAGCAGGGGCACCAGGAGTGAAGGTGTTATAAGCACAGTATAGAGCAGGGGCACCAGGAGTGAAGGTGTTATAAGCACAGTATAGAGCAGGGGCACCAGTAGTAAGGGTGTTTCCAGCACAGTACAGAGCAGGGGCACCAGGAGTAAAGGTGTTTCCAGCACAGTACAGAGTAGGAGCACCAGGAGTAAGGGTGTTTCCAGCACAGTACAGAGCAGGGGCACTAGGAGTAAGGGTGTTTCCAGCACAGTACAGAGCAGGGGCACCAGGAGTGAAGGTGTTATAAGCACAGTATAGAGCAGGGGCACCAGGAGTAAGGGTGTTTCCAGCACAGTACAGAGCAGGGGCACCAGGAGTAAAGGTGTTTCCAGCACAGTACAGAGTAGGAGCACCAGGAGTAAGGGTGTTTCCAGCACAGTACAGAGTAGGAGCACCAGGAGTAAGGGTGTTTCCAGCACAGTACAGAGTAGGAGCACCAGGAGTAAGGGTGTTTCCAGCACAGTACAGAGTAGGAGCACCAGGAGTAAGGGTGTTTCCAGCACAGTACAGAGCAGGGGCACCAGGAGTGAATGTGTTATAAGCACAGTATAGAGTAGGGGCACCAGGAGTAAGGGTGTTTCCAGCACAGTACAGAGCAGGGGCACCAGGAGTAAGGGTGTTTCCAGCACAGTACAGAGTAGGAGCACCAGGAGTAAGGGTGTTTCCAGCACAGTACAGAGCAGGGACACCAGGAGTGAAGGTGTTATAAGCACAGTATAGAGCAGGGGCACCAGGAGTAAGGGTGTTTCCAGCACAGTACAGAGCAGGGGCACCAGGAGTAAGGGTGTTTCCAGCACAGTACAGAGTAGGAGCACCAGGAGTAAGGGTGTTTCCAGCACAGTACAGAGTAGGAGAACCAGGAGTAAGGGTGTTTCCAGCACAGTACAGAGTAGGAGCACCAGGAGTAAGGGTTTTTTCAGCACAGTACAGAGTAGGAGCACCAGGAGTAAGGGTGTTTCCAGCACAGTACACAGTAGGAGCACCAGGAGTAAGGGTGTTTCCAGCACAGTACAGAGCAGGGGCACCAGGAGTGAAGGTGTTATAAGCACAGTATAGAGCAGGGGCACCAGGAGTAAGGGTGTTTCCAGCACAGTACAGAGCAGGGGCACCAGGAGTAAGGGTGTTTCCAGCACAGTACAGAGCAGGGGCACCAGGAGTGAAGGTGTTATAAGCACAGTATAGAGCAGGGGCACCAGGAGTAAGGGTGTTTCCAGCACAGTACAGAGCAGGAGCACCAGGAGTAAGGGTGTTCCCAGCACAGTACAGAGTAGGAGCACCAGGAGTAAGGGTGTTTCCAGCACAGTACAGAGTAGGGGCACCAGGAGTAAGGGTGTTTCCAGCACAGTACAGAGTAGGAGCACCAGGAGTAAGGGTGTTTCCAGCACAGTACACAGTAGGAGCACCAGGAGTAAGGGTGTTTCCAGCACAGTACACAGTAGGAGCACCAGGAGTAAGGGTGTTTCCAGCACAGTACACAGTAGGAGCAACAGGAGTAAGGGTGTTTCCAGCACAGTACAGAGCAGGGGCACCAGAAGTAAGGGTGTTTCCAGCACAGTACAGAGCAGGGGCACCAGGAGTGAAGGTGTTATAAGCACAGTATAGAGCAGGGGCACCAGGAGTAAGGGTGTTTCCAGCACAGTACAGAGCAGGGGCACCAGGAGTAAGGGTGTTTCCAGCACAGTACAGAGTAGGAGCACCAGGAGTAAGGGTGTTTCCAGCACAGTACAGAGTAGGGGCACCAGGAGTAAGGGTGTTTCTAGCACAGTACAGAGTAGGAGCACCAGGAGTAAGGGTGTTTCCAGCACAGTACACAGTAGGAGCACCAGGAGTAAGGGTGTTTCCAGCACAGTACACAGTAGGAGCACCAGGAGTAAGGGTGTTTCCAGCACAGTACACAGTAGGAGCACCAGGAGTAAGGGTGTTTCCAGCACAGTACAGAGTAGGAGCACCAGGAGTAAGGGTGTTTCCAGCACAGTACAGAGTAGGGGCACCAGGAGTAAGGGTGTTTCCAGCACAGTACAGAGAAGGGGCACCAGGAGTAAGGGTGTTTCCAGCACAGTACAGAGAAGGGGCACCAGGAGTGAGGGTGTTCCCAGCACAGTACAGAGTAGGGGCACCAGGAGTGAGGGTGTTCCCAGCACAGTACAGAGCAGGTGCACTGGGAAAAAGGGTGTTCCTAGCACAGTACAGAGTAGGGGCACCAGGAGTAAGGGTGTTTCCAGCACAGTACAGAGTAGGAGCACCAGGAGTAAGGATGTTTCCAGCACAGTACAGAGTAGGAGCACCAGGAGTAAGGGTGTTTCCAGCACAGTACAGAGCAGGGGCACCAGGAGTAAGGGTGTTTCCAGCACAGTACAGAGTAGGTGCACCAGGAGTAAGGGTGTTTCCAGCACAGTACAGAGTAGGTGCACCAGGAGTAAGGGTGTTTCCAGCACAGTACAGAGTAGGGGCACCAGGAGTAAGGGTGTTTCCAGCACAGTACAGAGTAGGGGCACCAGGAGTAAGGGTGTTTCCAGCACAGTACAGAGTAGGAGCACCAGGAGTAAGGGTGTTTCCAGCACAGTACAGAGTAGGAGCACCAGGAGTAAGGGTGTTTCCAGCACAGTACAGAGCAGGGGCACCAGGAGTAAGGGTGTTTCCAGCACAGTACAGAGTAGGTGCACCAGGAGTAAGGGTGTTTCCAGCACAGTACAGAGTAGGAGCACCAGGAGTAAGGGTGTTTCCAGCACAGTACAGAGTAGGAGCACCAGGAGTAAGGGTGTTTCCAGCACAGTACAGAGTAGGTGCACCAGGAGTAAGGGTGTTTCCAGCACAGTACAGAGTAGGGGCACCAGGAGTAAGGATGTTTCCAGTACAGTACAGAGTAGGAGCACCAGGAGTAAGGGTGTTTCCAGCACAGTACAGAGTAGGAGCACCAGGAGTAAGGGTGTTTCCAGCATAGTACAGACTAGGGGCACCAGGAGTTAGGGTCTTCCCAGCACAGTACAGAGTAGGGGCACCAGGAGTAAGGGTGTTACCAGTATAGTACAGAGTAGGGGCACCAGAAGTAAGGGTGTTCCCAGCACAGTACAGAGTAGGGGCACCAGGAGTAAGGGTGTTTTACGGACAGTGCAGGGTAGGGGCACCAGGAGTAAGGGTGTTTCCAGCACAGTACAGAGTAGGAGCACCAGGAGTAAGGGTGTTTCCAGTACAGTACAGAATTGGAGCACCAGGAGTAAGGGTGTTTCCAGCACAATACAGAGTAGGTGCACCAGAAGTAAGGGTGTTCCCAACACAGTACAGAGTAGGGGCACCAGGAGTAAGGATGTTTCCAGTACAGTACAGAGTAGGAGCACCAGGAGTAAGGGTGTTTCCAGCACAGTACAGAGTAGGAGCACCAGGAGTAAGGGTGTTTCCAGTACAGTACAGAGTTAGAGCACCAGGAGTAAGGGTGTTTCCAGCACAGTACAGAGTAGGTGCACCAGGAGTAAGGGTGTTCCCAGCACAGCACAGACTAGGGGCACCAGGAGTAAGGATGTTTCCAGTACAGTACAGAGTAGGAGCACAAGGAGTAAGGGTGTTTCCAGCACAGTACAGAGTAGGAGCACCAGGAGTAAGCGTGTTTCCAGCACAGCACAAAGTAGGAGCACCAGGAGTAAGGGTGTTTCCAGCACAGTACAGAGTAGGAGCACCAGGAGTAAGGGTGTTTCCAGCACAGTACAGAGTAGGTGCAACAGGAGTAAGGGTGTTCCCAGCACAGTACAGAGTAGGGGCACCAGGAGTAAGGATGTTCCCAGCGCAGTACAGAGTATGGGCACCAGGAGTAAGGGTGTTCCCAGCACAGTACAGAGTAGGGGCACCAGTAGTGAGGGTGTTCCCAGCACAGTACAGAGTAGGGGCACCAGGAGTAAGGGTGTTTTCAGCACAGTGCAGAGTAGGAGCACCAGGAGTGAGGGTGTTTCCAGCACAGTACAGAGTAGGAGCACCGGGAGTAAGGGTGTTACAAGTACAGTACAGAGTAGGGGTACCAGGAGTAAGGGTGTTTTATGCACAGTGCAGGGTAGGGGCACCAGGAGTAAGGGTGTTTCCAGCACAGTACAGAGTAGGAGCACCAGGAGTAAGGGTGTTTCCAGGTACAGTACAGAGTTGGAGCACCAGGAGTAAGGGTGTTTACAGCACAGTACAGAGTAGGGGCACCAGGAGTAAGGGTGTTTCCAGCACAGTGCAGAGTAGGAGCACCAGGAGTAAGGGTGTTTCCAGCACAGTACAGAGTAGGAGCACCTGGAGTAAGGGTGTTTCCAGCACAGTACAGACTAGGGGCACAAGGAGAAAGGGTCTTCCCAGCACAGTACAGAGTAGGGGCACCAGGAGTAAGGGTGTTACCAGTACAGTACAGAGTAGGGGCACCAGAAGTAAGGGTGTTTTACGCACAGTACAGAGTAGGGGCACCAGGAGTAAGGGTGTTTTATGCACAGTGCAGGGTAGGGGCACCAGGAGTAAGGGTGTTTCCAGCACAGTACAGAGTAGGAGCACCAGGAGTAAGGGTGTTTCCAGTACAGTACAGAGTTGGAGCACCAGGAGTAAGGGTATTTCCAGCACAGTACAGAGTAGGTGCACCAGGAGTAAGGGTGTTCCCAGCACAGTACAGAGTAGGGGCACCAGGAGTAAGGATGTTTCCAGTACAGTACAGAGTAGGAGCACCAGGAGTAAGGGTGTTTCCAGCACAGTACAGAGCAGGTGCACCAGGAGTAAGGGTGTTCCCAGCACAGTACAGACTAGGGGCACCAGGAGTAAGGATGTATCCAGTACAGTACAGAGTAAGAGAACCAGGAGTAAGGGTGTTTCCAGCACAGTACAGAGTAGGTGCACCCCGGAGTAAGGGTGTTCCCAGCACAGTACAGAGTAGGGGCACCAGGAGTAAGAATGTTTCCAGTACAGTACAGAGTAAGAGCACCAGGAGTAAGGGTGTTTCCAGCACAGTACAGAGTAGGAGCACCAGGAGTAAGGCTGTTTCCAACACAGTACAGACTAGGGGCACCAGGAGTAAGGGTGTTTCCAGCACAGTACAGAGTAGGAGCACTAGGAGTAAGGGTGTTTCCAGCACAGTTCAGAGTAGGAGCACCAGGAGTAAGGGTGTTTCCAGCACAGTACAGAGTAGGAGCACCAGGAGTAAGGTTGTTCCCAGCACAGTACAGAGTAGGAGCACCAGGAGTAAGGGTGTTATAAGCACAGTACAGAACAGGGGCACCAGGAGTAATGGTGTTTCCAGCACAGTACAGAGTAGGGGCACCAGGAGTAAGGGTGTTTCCAGCACAGTACAGAGTAGGGGCACCAGGAGTAAGGGTGTTTCCAGCACAGTACAGAGTAGGAGCACCAGGAGTAAGGGTGTTTCCAGCACAGTACAGAGCAGGGGCACCAGGAGTAAGGGTGTTTCCAGCACAGTACAGAGTGCACCAGGAGTAAGGGTGTTTCCAGCACAGTACAGAGTAGGGGCACCAGGAGTAAGGGTGTTATAAGCACAGTACAGAGTAGGGGCACCAGGAGTGAGGGTGTTTCCAGCACAGTACAGAGTAGGGGCACCAGGAGTGAGGGTGTTCCCAGCACAGTACAGAGTAGGGGCACCAGGAGTGAGGGTGTTCCCAGCACAGTACAGAGCAGGTGCACTGGGAAAGAGGGTGTTCCTAGCACAGTACAGGGTAGGGACACCAGGAGTAAGGGTGTTTCCAGTACAGTACAGAGTAGGAGCACCAGGAGTAAGGGTGTTTCCAGTACAGTACAGAGTAGGAGCACCAGGAGTAAGGGTGTTTCCAGTACAGTACAGAGTAGGAGCACCAGGAGTAAGGGTGTTTCCAGCACAGTACAGAGTAAGAGCACCAGGAGTAAGGGTGTTTCCAGCACAGTACAGAGTAGGAGCACCAGGAGTAAGGGTGTTTCCAGCACAGTACAGAGTAGGAGCACCAGGAGTAAGGGTGTTTCCAGCACAGTACAGAGTAGGTGCGCCAGGAGTAAGGGTGTTCCCATCACAGTACAGAGTAGGGGCACCAGGAGTAAGGATGTTTCCAGTACAGTACAGAGTAGCAGCACCAGGAGTAAGGGTGTTTCCAGCACAGTACAGAGTAGGAGCACCAGGAGTAAGGGTGTTTCCAGCACAGTACAGACTAGGGGCACCAGGAGTAAGGGTCTTCCCAGCACAGTACAGAGTAGGGGCACCAAGAGTAAGGGTGTTACCAGTACAGTACAGAGTAGGGGCACCAGAAGTAAGGGTGTTCCCAGCACAGTACAGAGTAGGGGCACCAGGAGTAAGGGTGTTTTACGCACAGTGCAGGGTAGGGGCGCCAGGAGTAAGGGTGTTTCCAGCACAGTACAGAGTAGGAGCACCAGGAGTAAGGGTGTTTCCAGTACAGTACAGAGTTGGAGCACCAGGAGTAAGGATGTTTCCAGTACAGTACAGAGTAGGAGCACCAGAAGTAAGGGTGTTTCCAGCACAGTACAGAGTAGGGGCACCAGGAGTAAGGGTGTTTCCAGCACAGTACAGAGTAGGGGCACCAGGAGTGAGGGTGTTCCCAGCACAGTACAGAGTAGGGGCACCAGTAGTAAGGGTGATCCCAGCACAGTACAGAGTAGGGGCACCAGGAGTAAGGGTGTTTCCAGCACAGTACAGAGTAGGGGCACCAGGAGTAAGGGTGTTCCCAGCGCAGTACAGAGTAGGTGCACCAGGAGTAAGGGTGTGCCCAGCACAGTACAGAGTAGGGGCACCAGGAGAAAGGGTGTTTCCAGCACAGTACAGAGTAGGAGCACCAGGAGTAAGGGTGTTTCCAGCACAGTACAGAGTAGGAGCACCAGGAGTAAGGGTGTTTCCAGCACAGTACAGAGTAGGAGCACCAGGAGTAAGGGTGTTTCCAGCACAGTACAGAGTAGGAGCACCAGGAGTAAGGGTGTTTCCAGCACAGTACAGAGTAGGAGCACCAGGAGTAAGGGTGTTTCCAGTACAGTACAGAGTAGGAGCACCAGGAGTAAGGGTGTTCCCAGCACAGTATCGAGTAGGGGCACCAGGAGTAAGGTTGTTTCCAGTACAGTACAGAGTAGGAGCACCAGGAGTAAGGTTGTTCCCAGCACAGTACAGAGCAGGAGCACCAGGAGTAAGGGTGTTTCCAGCACAGTACAGAGTAGGGGCACCAGGAGTAAGGTTGTTCCCAGCACAGTACAGAGCAGGAGCACCAGGAGTAAGGGTGTTATAAGCACAGTACAGAACAGGGGCACCAGGAGTAATGGTGTTTCCAGCACAGTACAGAGTAGGGGCACCAGGAGTAAGGGTGTTTCCAGCACAGTACAGAGTAGGGGCACCAGGAGTAAGGGTGTTTCCAGCACAGTACAGAGCAGGGGCACCAGGAGTAAGGGTGTTTCCAGCACAGTACAGAGTGCACCAGGAGTAAGGGTGTTTCCAGCACAGTACAGAGTAGGGGCACCAGGAGTAAGGGTGTTTCCAGCACAGTACAGAGAAGGAGCACCAGGAGTAAGGGTGTTTCCAGTACAGTACAGAGTAGGAGCACCAGGAGTAAGGGTGTTTCCAGCACAGTACAGAGTAGGAGCACCAGGAGTAAGGGTGTTTCCAGCACAGTACAGAGTAGGAGCACCAGGAGTAAGGGTGTTTCCAGCACAGTACAGAGTAGGAGCACCAGGAGTAAGGGTGTTTCCAGCACAGTACAGAGTAGGTGCACCAGGAGTAAGGGTGTTCCCAGCACAGTACAGAGTAGGGGCACCAGGAGTAAGGATGTTTCCAGTACAGTACAGAGTAGCAGCACCAGGAGTAAGGGTGTTTCCAGCACAGTACAGAGTAGGAGCACCAGGAGTAAGGGTGTTTCCAGCACAGTACAGAGTAGGAGCACCAGGAGTAAGGGTGTTTCCAGCACAGTACAGAGTAGGAGCACCAGGAGTAAGGGTGTTTCCAGTACAGTACAGAGTAGGAGCACCAGGAGTAAGGGTGTTTCCAGTACAGTACAGAGTAGGGGCACCAAGAGTAAGGGTGTTACCAGTACAGTACAGAGTAGGGGCACCAGAAGTAAGGGTGTTCCCAGCACAGTACAGAGTAGGGGCACCAGGAGTAAGGGTGTTTTATGCACAGTGCAGGGTAGGGGCGCCAGGAGTAAGGGTGTTTCCAGCACAGTACAGAGTAGGAGCACCAGGAGTAAGGGTGTTTCCAGTACAGTACAGAGTTGGAGCACCAGGAGTAAGGATGTTTCCAGTACAGTACAGAGTAGGAGCACCAGGAGTAAGGGTGTTTCCAGCACAGTACAGAGTAGGAGCACCAGGAGTAAGGGTGTTTCCAGCACAGTACAGAGTAGGAGCACCAGGAGTAAGGGTTTTTCCAGCACAGCACAGAGTAGGAGAACCAGGAGTAAGGGTGTTTCCAGCACAGTACAGAGTAGGAGCACTAGGAGTAAGGGTGTTTCCAGCACAGTACAGAGTAGGAGCACCAGGAGTAAGGGTGTTTCCAGCACAGTACAGAGTAGGGGCACCAGGAGTAAGGGTCTTTCCAGCACAGTACAGAGTATGGGCACCAGGAGTAAGGGTGTTCCCAGCACAGTACAGAGTAGGGGCACCAGGAGTAAGGGTCTTTCCAGCACAGTACAGAGTATGGGCACCAGGAGTGAGGGTGTTCCCAGCACAGTACATTGTAGGGGCACCAGGAGTGAGGGTGTTCCCAGCACAGTACAGAGTAGGGGCACCAGTAGTAAGGGTGATCCCAGCACAGTACAGAGTAGGGGCACCAGGAGTAAGGGTGTTCCCAGCACAGTACAGAGTAGGAGCACCAGGAGTAAGGGTGTTTCCAGCACAGTACAGAGTAGGAGCACCAGGAGTAAGGGTGTTTCCAGCACAGTACAGAGTAGGAGCACCAGGAGTAAGGGTGTTTCCAGCACAGTACAGAGTAGGAGCACCAGGAGTAAGGGTGTTTCCAGCACAGTACAGAGTAGGAGCACCAGGAATAAGGGTGTTCCCAGCACAGTGCAGAGTAGGGGCACCAGGAGTAAGGATGTTTCAAGTATAGTACAGAGTAGGAGCACAAGGAGTAAGGTTGTTCCCAGCACAGTACAGAGCAGGAGCACCAGGAGTAAGGGTGTTTCCAGCACAGTACAGAGTAGGGGCACCAGGAGTAAGGGTGTTTCCAGCACAGTACAGAGTAGGGGCACCAGGAGTGAGGGTGTTCCCAGCACAGTACAGAGTAGGGGCACCAGTAGTAAGGGTGATCCCAGCACAGTACAGAGTAGGGGCACCAGGAGTAAGGGTGTTTCCAGTACAGTACAGAGTTAGAGCACCAGGAGTAAGGGTGTTTCCAGCACAGTACAGAGTAGGTGCACCAGGAGTAAGGGTGTTCCCAGCACAGCACAGACTAGGGGCACCAGGAGTAAGGATGTTTCCAGTACAGTACAGAGTAGGAGCACAAGGAGTAAGGGTGTTTCCAGCACAGTACAGAGTAGGAGCACCAGGAGTAAGCGTGTTTCCAGCACAGCACAAAGTAGGAGCACCAGGAGTAAGGGTGTTTCCAGCACAGTACAGAGTAGGAGCATCAGGAGTAAGGGTGTTTCCAGCACAGTACAGAGTAGGTGCAACAGGAGTAAGGGTGTTCCCAGCACAGTACAGAGTAGGGGCACCAGGAGTAAGGATGTTCCCAGCGCAGTACAGAGTATGGGCACCAGGAGTAAGGGTGTTCCCAGCACAGTACAGAGTAGGGGCACCAGTAGTGAGGGTGTTCCCAGCACAGTACAGAGTAGGGGCACCAGGAGTAAGGGTGTTTTCAGCACAGTGCAGAGTAGGAGCACCAGGAGTGAGGGTGTTTCCAGCACAGTACAGAGTAGGAGCACCAGGAGTAAGGGTGTTTCCAGCACAGTACAGACTAGGGGCACCAGGAGTAAGGGTCTTCCCAGCACAGTACAGAGTAGGGGCACCGGGAGTAAGGGTGTTACAAGTACAGTACAGAGTAGGGGCACCAGAAGTAAAGGGTGTTTTACGCACAGTACAGAGTAGGGGTACCAGGAGTAAGGGTGTTTTATGCACAGTGCAGGGTAGGGGCACCAGGAGTAAGGGTGTTTCCAGCACAGTACAGAGTAGGAGCACCAGGAGTAAGGGTGTTTCCAGGTACAGTACAGAGTTGGAGCACCAGGAGTAAGGGTGTTTACAGCACAGTACAGAGTAGGGGCACCAGGAGTAAGGGTGTTTCCAGCACAGTGCAGAGTAGGAGCACCAGGAGTAAGGGTGTTTCCAGCACAGTACAGAGTAGGAGCACCTGGAGTAAGGGTGTTTCCAGCACAGTACAGACTAGGGGCACAAGGAGAAAGGGTCTTCCCAGCACAGTACAGAGTAGGGGCACCAGGAGTAAGGGTGTTACCAGTACAGTACAGAGTAGGGGCACCAGAAGTAAGGGTGTTTTACGCACAGTACAGAGTAGGGGCACCAGGAGTAAGGGTGTTTTATGCACAGTGCAGGGTAGGGGCACCAGGAGTAAGGGTGTTTCCAGCACAGTACAGAGTAGGAGCACCAGGAGTAAGGGTGTTTCCAGTACAGTACAGAGTTGGAGCACCAGGAGTAAGGGTATTTCCAGCACAGTACAGAGTAGGTGCACCAGGAGTAAGGGTGTTCCCAGCACAGTACAGAGTAGGGGCACCAGGAGTAAGGATGTTTCCAGTACAGTACAGAGTAGGAGCACCAGGAGTAAGGGTGTTTCCAGCACAGTACAGAGTAGGTGCACCAGGAGTAAGGGTGTTCCCAGCACAGTACAGACTAGGGGCACCAGGAGTAAGGATGTATCCAGTACAGTACAGAGTAAGAGAACCAGGAGTAAGGGTGTTTCCAGCACAGTACAGAGTAGGTGCACCCCGGAGTAAGGGTGTTCCCAGCACAGTACAGAGTAGGGGCACCAGGAGTAAGAATGTTTCCAGTACAGTACAGAGTAAGAGCACCAGGAGTAAGGGTGTTTCCAGCACAGTACAGAGTAGGAGCACCAGGAGTAAGGCTGTTTCCAACACAGTACAGACTAGGGGCACCAGGAGTAAGGGTGTTTCCAGCACAGTACAGAGTAGGAGCACTAGGAGTAAGGGTGTTTCCAGCACAGTTCAGAGTAGGAGCACCAGGAGTAAGGGTGTTTCCAGCACAGTACAGAGTAGGAGCACCAGGAGTAAGGTTGTTCCCAGCACAGTACAGAGTAGGAGCACCAGGAGTAAGGGTGTTATAAGCACAGTACAGAACAGGGGCACCAGGAGTAATGGTGTTTCCAGCACAGTACAGAGTAGGGGCACCAGGAGTAAGGGTGTTTCCAGCACAGTACAGAGTAGGGGCACCAGGAGTAAGGGTGTTTCCAGCACAGTACAGAGTAGGAGCACCAGGAGTAAGGGTGTTTCCAGCACAGTACAGAGCAGGGGCACCAGGAGTAAGGGTGTTTCCAGCACAGTACAGAGTGCACCAGGAGTAAGGGTGTTTCCAGCACAGTACAGAGTAGGGGCACCAGGAGTAAGGGTGTTATAAGCACAGTACAGAGTAGGGGCACCAGGAGTGAGGGTGTTTCCAGCACAGTACAGAGTAGGGGCACCAGGAGTGAGGGTGTTCCCAGCACAGTACAGAGTAGGGGCACCAGGAGTGAGGGTGTTCCCAGCACAGTACAGAGCAGGTGCACTGGGAAAGAGGGTGTTCCTAGCACAGTACAGGGTAGGGACACCAGGAGTAAGGGTGTTTCCAGTACAGTACAGAGTAGGAGCACCAGGAGTAAGGGTGTTTCCAGTACAGTACAGAGTAGGAGCACCAGGAGTAAGGGTGTTTCCAGTACAGTACAGAGTAGGAGCACCAGGAGTAAGGGTGTTTCCAGCACAGCACAGAGTAAGAGCACCAGGAGTAAGGGTGTTTCCAGCACAGTACAGAGTAGGAGCACCAGGAGTAAGGGTGTTTCCAGCACAGTACAGAGTAGGAGCACCAGGAGTAAGGGTGTTTCCAGCACAGTACAGAGTAGGTGCACCAGGAGTAAGGGTGTTCCCATCACAGTACAGAGTAGGGGCACCAGGAGTAAGGATGTTTCCAGTACAGTACAGAGTAGCAGCACCAGGAGTAAGGGTGTTTCCAGCACAGTACAGAGTAGGAGCACCAGGAGTAAGGGTGTTTCCAGCACAGTACAGACTAGGGGCACCAGGAGTAAGGGTCTTCCCAGCACAGTACAGAGTAGGGGCACCAAGAGTAAGGGTGTTACCAGTACAGTACAGAGTAGGGGCACCAGAAGTAAGGGTGTTCCCAGCACAGTACAGAGTAGGGGCACCAGGAGTAAGGGTGTTTTACGCACAGTGCAGGGTAGGGGCGCCAGGAGTAAGGGTGTTTCCAGCACAGTACAGAGTAGGAGCACCAGGAGTAAGGGTGTTTCCAGTACAGTACAGAGTTGGAGCACCAGGAGTAAGGATGTTTCCAGTACAGTACAGAGTAGGAGCACCAGAAGTAAGGGTGTTTCCAGCACAGTACAGAGTAGGGGCACCAGGAGTAAGGGTGTTTCCAGCACAGTACAGAGTAGGGGCACCAGGAGTGAGGGTGTTCCCAGCACAGTACAGAGTAGGGGCACCAGTAGTAAGGGTGATCCCAGCACAGTACAGAGTAGGGGCACCAGGAGTAAGGGTGTTTCCAGCACAGTACAGAGTAGGGGCACCAGGAGTAAGGGTGTTCCCAGCGCAGTACAGAGTAGGTGCACCAGGAGTAAGGGTGTGCCCAGCACAGTACAGAGTAGGGGCACCAGGAGAAAGGGTGTTTCCAGCACAGTACAGAGTAGGAGCACCAGGAGTAAGGGTGTTTCCAGCACAGTACAGAGTAGGAGCACCAGGAGTAAGGGTGTTTCCAGCACAGTACAGAGTAGGAGCACCAGGAGTAAGGGTGTTTCCAGCACAGTACAGAGTAGGAGCACCAGGAGTAAGGGTGTTTCCAGCACAGTACAGAGTAGGAGCACCAGGAGTAAGGGTGTTTCCAGTACAGTACAGAGTAGGAGCACCAGGAGTAAGGGTGTTCCCAGCACAGTATCGAGTAGGGGCACCAGGAGTAAGGTTGTTTCCAGTACAGTACAGAGTAGGAGCACCAGGAGTAAGGTTGTTCCCAGCACAGTACAGAGCAGGAGCACCAGGAGTAAGGGTGTTTCCAGCACAGTACAGAGTAGGGGCACCAGGAGTAAGGTTGTTCCCAGCACAGTACAGAGCAGGAGCACCAGGAGTAAGGGTGTTATAAGCACAGTACAGAACAGGGGCACCAGGAGTAATGGTGTTTCCAGCACAGTACAGAGTAGGGGCACCAGGAGTAAGGGTGTTTCCAGCACAGTACAGAGTAGGGGCACCAGGAGTAAGGGTGTTTCCAGCACAGTACAGAGCAGGGGCACCAGGAGTAAGGGTGTTTCCAGCACAGTACAGAGTGCACCAGGAGTAAGGGTGTTTCCAGCACAGTACAGAGTAGGGGCACCAGGAGTAAGGGTGTTTCCAGCACAGTACAGAGAAGGAGCACCAGGAGTAAGGGTGTTTCCAGTACAGTACAGAGTAGGAGCACCAGGAGTAAGGGTGTTTCCAGCACAGTACAGAGTAGGAGCACCAGGAGTAAGGGTGTTTCCAGCACAGTACAGAGTAGGAGCACCAGGAGTAAGGGTGTTTCCAGCACAGTACAGAGTAGGAGCACCAGGAGTAAGGGTGTTTCCAGCACAGTACAGAGTAGGTGCACCAGGAGTAAGGGTGTTCCCAGCACAGTACAGAGTAGGGGCACCAGGAGTAAGGATGTTTCCAGTACAGTACAGAGTAGCAGCACCAGGAGTAAGGGTGTTTCCAGCACAGTACAGAGTAGGAGCACCAGGAGTAAGGGTGTTTCCAGCACAGTACAGAGTAGGAGCACCAGGAGTAAGGGTGTTTCCAGCACAGTACAGAGTAGGAGCACCAGGAGTAAGGGTGTTTCCAGTACAGTACAGAGTAGGAGCACCAGGAGTAAGGGTGTTTCCAGTACAGTACAGAGTAGGGGCACCAAGAGTAAGGGTGTTACCAGTACAGTACAGAGTAGGGGCACCAGAAGTAAGGGTGTTCCCAGCACAGTACAGAGTAGGGGCACCAGGAGTAAGGGTGTTTTATGCACAGTGCAGGGTAGGGGCGCCAGGAGTAAGGGTGTTTCCAGCACAGTACAGAGTAGGAGCACCAGGAGTAAGGGTGTTTCCAGTACAGTACAGAGTTGGAGCACCAGGAGTAAGGATGTTTCCAGTACAGTACAGAGTAGGAGCACCAGGAGTAAGGGTGTTTCCAGCACAGTACAGAGTAGGAGCACCAGGAGTAAGGGTGTTTCCAGTACAGTACAGAGTTGGAGCACCAGGAGTAAGGATGTTTCCAGTACAGTACAGAGTAGGAGCACCAGGAGTAAGGGTGTTTCCAGCACAGTACAGAGTAGGAGCACCAGGAGTAAGGGTGTTTCCAGCACAGTACAGAGTAGGAGCACCAGGAGTAAGGGTTTTTCCAGCACAGCACAGAGTAGGAGAACCAGGAGTAAGGGTGTTTCCAGCACAGTACAGAGTAGGAGCACTAGGAGTAAGGGTGTTTCCAGCACAGTACAGAGTAGGAGCACCAGGAGTAAGGGTGTTTCCAGCACAGTACAGAGTATGGGCACCAGGAGTAAGGGTGTTCCCAGCACAGTACAGAGTAGGGGCACCAGGAGTAAGGGTCTTTCCAGCACAGTACAGAGTATGGGCACCAGGAGTGAGGGTGTTCCCAGCACAGTACATTGTAGGGGCACCAGGAGTGAGGGTGTTCCCAGCACAGTACAGAGTAGGGGCACCAGTAGTAAGGGTGATCCCAGCACAGTACAGAGTAGGGGCACCAGGAGTAAGGGTGTTCCCAGCACAGTACAGAGTAGGAGCACCAGGAGTAAGGGTGTTTCCAGCACAGTACAGAGTAGGAGCACCAGGAGTAAGGGTGTTTCCAGCACAGTACAGAGTAGGAGCACCAGGAGTAAGGGTGTTTCCAGCACAGTACAGAGTAGGAGCACCAGGAGTAAGGGTGTTTCCAGCACAGTACAGAGTAGGAGCACCAGGAATAAGGGTGTTCCCAGCACAGTACAGAGTAGGGGCACCAGGAGTAAGGATGTTTCAAGTATAGTACAGAGTAGGAGCACAAGGAGTAAGGTTGTTCCCAGCACAGTACAGAGCAGGAGCACCAGGAGTAAGGGTGTTTCCAGCACAGTACAGAGTAGGGGCACCAGGAGTAAGGGTGTTTCCAGCACAGTACAGAGTAGGGGCACCAGGAGTGAGGGTGTTCCCAGCACAGTACAGAGTAGGGGCACCAGTAGTAAGGGTGATCCCAGCACAGTACAGAGTAGGGGCACCAGGAGTAAGGGTGTTCCCAGCACAGTACAGAGTAGGTGCACCAGGAGTAAGGGTGTTTCCAGCACAGTACAGAGTAGGGGCACCAGGAGTAAGGGTGTTCCCAGCGCAGTACAGAGTAGGTGCACCAGGAGTAAGGGTGTGCCCGGCACAGTACAGAGTAGGGGCACCAGGATTAAGGGTGTTTCCAGCACAGTACAGAGTAGGAGCACCAGGAGTAAGGGTGTTTCCAGCACAGTACAGAGTAGGAGCACCAGGAGTAAGGGTGTTTCCAGCACAGTACAGAGTAGGAGCACCAGGAGTAAGGGTGTTTCCAGCACAGTACAGAGTAGGAGCACCAGGAGTAAGGGTGTTTCCAGTACAGTACAGAGTAGGAGCACCAGGAGTAAGGGTGTTCCCAGCACAGTATCGAGTAGGGGCACCAGGAGTAAGGATGTTTCCAGTACAGTACAGAGTAGGAGCACCAGGAGTAAGGTTGTTCCCAGCACAGTACAGAGCAGGAGTACCAGGAGTAAGGGTGTTCCCAGCACAGTATCGAGTAGGGGCACCAGGAGTAAGGATGTTTCCAGTACAGTACAGAGTAGGAGCACCAGGAGTAAGGTAGTTCCCAGCACAGTACAGAGCAGGAGCACCAGGAGTAAGGGTGTTATAAGCACAGTACAGAGCAGGGGCACCAGGAGTAATGGTGTTTCCAGCACAGTACAGAAGAGGAGCACCAGGAGTAAGGGTGTTTCCAGCACAGTACAGAGTAGGGGCACCAGGAGTAAGGGTGTTTCCAGCACAGTACAGAGTAGGAGCACCAGGAGTAAGGGTGTTTCCAGCACAGTACAGAGCAGGGGCACCAGGAGTAAGGGTGTTTCCAGCACAGTACAGAGTGCACCAGGAGTAAGGGTGTTTCCAGCACAGTACAGAGTAGGGACACCAGGAGTAAGGGTGTTTCCAGTACAGTACAGAGTAGGAGCACCAGGAGTAAGGGTGTTTCCAGCACAGTACAGAGTAGGAGCACCAGGAGTAAGGGTGTTTCCAGTACAGTACAGAGTAGGAGCACCAGGAGTAAGGGTGTTTCCAGCACAGTACAGAGTAGGAGCACCAGGAGTAAGGGTGTTTCCAGCACAGTACAGAGTAGGAGCACCAGGAGTAAGGGTGTTTCCAGCACAGTACAGAGTAGGAGCACCAGGAGTAAGGGTGTTTCCAGCACAGTACAGAGTAGGTGCACCAGGAGTAAGGGTGTTCCCAGCACAGTACAGAGTAGGGGCACCAGGAGTAAGGATGTTTCCAGTACAGTACAGAGTAGCAGCACCAGGAGTAAGGGTGTTTCCAGCACAGTACATAGTAGGAGCACCAGGAGTAAGGGTGTTTCCAGCACAGTACAGACTAGGGGCACCAGGAGTAAGGGTCTTCCCAGCACAGTACAGAGTAGGGGCACCAAGAGTAAGGGTGTTACCAGTACAGTAAAGAGTAGGGGCAGCAGAAGTAAGGGTGTTCCCAGCACAGTACAGAGTAGGGGCACCAGGAGTAAGGGTGTTTTACGCACAGTGCAGGGTAGGGGCACCAGGAGTAAGGGTGTTTCCAGCACAGTACAGAGTAGGGGCACCAGGAGTAAGGGTGTTTTATGCACAGTGCAGGGTAGGGGCGCCAGGAGTAAGGGTGTTTCCAGCACAGTACAGAGTAGGAGCACCAGGAGTAAGGGTGTTTCCAGTACAGTACAGAGTTGGAGCACCAGGAGTAAGGATGTTTCCAGTACAGTACAGAGTAGGAGCACCAGGAGTAAGGGTGTTTCCAGCACAGTACAGAGTAGGAGCACCAGGAGTAAGGGTGTTTCCAGCACAGTACAGAGTAGGAGCACCAGGAGTAAGGGTTTTTCCAGCACAGCACAGAGTAGGAGAACCAGGAGTAAGGGTGTTTCCAGCACAGTACAGAGTAGGAGCACTAGGAGTAAGGGTGTTTCCAGCACAGTACAGAGTAGGAGCACCAGGAGTAAGGGTGTTTCCAGCACAGTACAGAGTAGGGGCACCAGGAGTAAGGGTCTTTCCAGCACAGTACAGAGTATGGGCACCAGGAGTAAGGGTGTTCCCAGCACAGTACAGAGTAGGGGCACCAGGAGTAAGGGTCTTTCCAGCACAGTACAGAGTATGGGCACCAGGAGTGAGGGTGTTCCCAGCACAGTACATTGTAGGGGCACCAGGAGTGAGGGTGTTCCCAGCACAGTACAGAGTAGGGGCACCAGTAGTAAGGGTGATCCCAGCACAGTACAGAGTAGGGGCACCAGGAGTAAGGGTGTTCCCAGCACAGTACAGAGTAGGAGCACCAGGAGTAAGGGTGTTCCCAGCACAGTACAGAGTAGGAGCACCAGGAGTAAGGGTGTTTCCAGCACAGTACAGAGTAGGAGCACCAGGAGTAAGGGTGTTTCCAGCACAGTACAGAGTAGGAGCACCAGGAGTAAGGGTGTTTCCAGCACAGTACAGAGTAGGAGCACCAGGAATAAGGGTGTTCCCAGCACAGTACAGAGTAGGGGCACCAGGAGTAAGGATGTTTCAAGTATAGTACAGCGTAGGAGCACAAGGAGTAAGGTTGTTCCCAGCACAGTACAGAGCAGGAGCACCAGGAGTAAGGGTGTTTCCAGCACAGTACAGAGTAGGGGCACCAGGAGTAAGGGTGTTTCCAGCACAGTACAGAGTAGGGGCACCAGGAGTGAGGGTGTTCCCAGCACAGTACAGAGTAGGGGCACCAGTAGTAAGGGTGATCCCAGCACAGTACAGAGTAGGGGCACCAGGAGTAAGGGTGTTCCCAGCACAGTACAGAGTAGGTGCACTAGGAGTAAGGGTGTTTCCAGCACAGTACAGAGTAGGGGCACCAGGAGTAAGGGTGTTCCCAGCGCAGTACAGAGTAGGTGCACCAGGAGTAAGGGTGTGCCCGGCACAGTACAGAGTATGGGCACCAGGATTAAGGGTGTTTCCAGCACAGTACAGAGTAGGAGCACCAGGAGTAAGGGTGTTTCCAGCACAGTACAGAGTAGGAGCACCAGGAGTAAGGGTGTTTCCAGCACAGTACAGAGTAGGAGCACCAGGAGTAAGGGTGTTTCCAGCACAGTACAGAGTAGGAGCACCAGGAGTAAGGGTGTTTCCAGTACAGTACAGAGTAGGAGCACCAGGAGTAAGGGTGTTCCCAGCACAGTATCGAGTAGGGGCACCAGGAGTAAGGATGTTTCCAGTACAGTACAGAGTAGGAGCACCAGGAGTAAGGTTGTTCCCAGCACAGTACAGAGCAGGAGTACCAGGAGTAAGGGTGTTCCCAGCACAGTATCGAGTAGGGGCACCAGGAGTAAGGATGTTTCCAGTACAGTACAGAGTAGGAGCACCAGGAGTAAGGTTGTTCCCAGCACAGTACAGAGCAGGAGCACCAGGAGTAAGGGTGTTATAAGCACAGTACAGAGCAGGGGCACCAGGAGTAATGGTGTTTCCAGCACAGTACAGAAGAGGGGCACCAGGAGTAAGGGTGTTTCCAGCACAGTACAGAGTAGGGGCACCAGGAGTAAGGGTGTTTCCAGCACAGTACAGAGTAGGAGCACCAGGAGTAAGGGTGTTTCCAGCACAGTACAGAGCAGGGGCACCAGGAGTAAGGGTGTTTCCAGCACAGTACAGAGTGCACCAGGAGTAAGGGTGTTTCCAGCACAGTACAGAGTAGGGACACCAGGAGTAAGGGTGTTTCCAGTACAGTACAGAGTAGGAGCACCAGGAGTAAGGGTGTTTCCAGCACAGTACAGAGTAGGAGCACCAGGAGTAAGGGTGTTTCCAGTACAGTACAGAGTAGGAGCACCAGGAGTAAGGGTGTTTCCAGCACAGTACAGAGTAGGAGCACCAGGAGTAAGGGTGTTTCCAGCACAGTACAAAGTAGGAGCACCAGGAGTAAGGGTGTTTCCAGCACAGTACAGAGTAGGAGCACCAGGAGTAAGGGTGTTTCCAGCACAGTACAGAGTAGGTGCACCAGGAGTAAGGGTGTTCCCAGCACAGTACAGAGTAGGGGCACCAGGAGTAAGGATGTTTCCAGTACAGTACAGAGTAGTAGCACCAGGAGTAAGGGTGTTTCCAGCACAGTACAGAGTAGGAGCACCAGGAGTAAGGGTGTTTCCAGCACAGTACAGACTAGGGGCACCAGGAGTAAGGGTCTTCCCAGCACAGTACAGAGTAGGGGCACCAAGAGTAAGGGTGTTACCAGTACAGTAAAGAGTAGGGGCAGCAGAAGTAAGGGTGTTCCCAGCACAGTACAGAGTAGGGGCACCAGGAGTAAGGGTGTTTTACGCACAGTGCAGGGTAGGGGCACCAGGAGTAAGGGTGTTTCCAGCACAGTACAGAGTAGGTGCACCAGGAGTAAGGGTGTTCCCAGCACAGTACAGAGTAGGGGCACCAGGAGTAAGGATGTTTCCAGTACAGTACAGAGTAGGAGCACCAGGAGTAAGGGTGTTTCCAGCACAGTACAGAGTAGGAGCACCAGGAGTAAGGGTGTTTCCAGCACAGTACAGAGTAGGAGCACCAGGAGTAAGGGTTTTTCCAGCACAGCACAGAGTAGGAGCACCAGGAGTAAGGGTGTTTCCAGCACAGTACAGAGTAGGAGCACCAGGAGTAAGGGTGTTTCCAGCACAGTACAGAGTAGGTGCACCAGGAGTAAGGGTGTTCCTAGCACAGTACAGAGTAGGGGCACCAGGAGTAAGGATGTTTCCAGTACAGTACAGAGTAGGAGAACCAGGAGTAAGGGTGTTTCCAGCACAGTACAGAGTAGGAGCACTAGGAGTAAGGGTGTTTCCAGCACAGTACAGAGTAGGAGCACCAGGAGTAAGGGTGTTTCCAGCACAGTACAGACTAGGGGCACCAGGAGTAAGGGTCTTCCCAGCACAGCACAGAGTATGGGCACCAGGAGTAAGGGTGTTCCCAGCAAAGTACAGAGTAGGGGCACCAGGAGTGAGGGTGTTCCCAGCACAGTACATTGTAGGGGCACCAGGAGTGAGGGTGTTCCCAGCACAGTACAGAGTAGGGGCACCAGTAGTAAGGGTGATCCCAGCACAGTACAGAGTAGGGGCACCAGGAGTAAGGGTGTTCCCAGCACAGTACAGAGTAGGTGCACCAGGAGTAAGGGTGTTTCCAGCGCAGTACAGAGTAGGAGCACCAGGAGTAAGGGTGTTTCCAACACAGTACAGAGTAGGGGCACCAGGAGTAAGGGTGTTCCCAGCGCAGTACAGAGTAGGGGCACCAGGAGTAAGGGTGTTCCCAGCACAGTACAGAGTAGGGGCACCAGTAGTAAGGGTGTTCCCAGCACAGTACAGAGTAGAAGCACCAGGAGTAAGGGTGTTTCCAGCACAGTACAGAGTAGGAGCACCAGGAGTAAGGGTGTTTCCAGCACAGTACAGAGTAGGTGCAGTGGGAATGAGGGTTTTTCCAGCACAGTACAGAATAGGGGCACCAGAACAGTGTTATAAGCATAGTACAAAGTAGGTGCACCAGGAGAGAGGGCCTTCCTAGCATGGGCCAAGGGCCCACCGGGGGAATGCAATGGTATGGGCCCATGCTTAAGGGATGTGGTCTGTATCGCAAATGCTTAGCTAACAATTAGGCAAATCTTGGTTTTGCATTTATATAAGTGAACCAAGAACCCGTGCCACTTTGCCGCCCAGTTTCCACCCAGCGCAGGTAGCTAGGCACCGCTAGAGACTCCCACATTCGGACTTGCATCTGATACAAAACCAGGCCCGTAATATCCACGCCGAGGAATTATGCAGGGTTGTGTCAACCAGCAGCAATAATTTGCCTGCGGACTATACAAAATAACAATTGTAACTGCATACATAATAAATGGCGTGGTATGTCTTGTCAATGGTTAGAATGTCGGTATTCATCATGTGGACATGCTCATACTATCGACATGCTCAGTATGTCGACACTGATGCACGCGCACCCATTGAAAAACGCCCGTTGCGTTCGCATTATTATCCTGCCATGCATGCGCACGTGCATACGCATCGCAGTACAGATGGGCGTGGCACGATCTGTATAAGAAACATAAATATTATATTATCTGACTGTATGCTTTGAATACATTGGATTATAATGCTGCAAATGGCACGGAGAGTTAATCCATTTTCTATGACACTCTAAGAAAACATCAGGGGTCTTACCTGCTCATTAACTCGTGAAATGTTCGGTCTGGAAGCAGGAAAACAAAGTTATTAATGACCGACTTTAAGGCATCCAGAGGAACGCATCCTGTGCGATCTGGGTCATACGATGTGAAGGCTTTCACAAGATCGGGGTACGCGGAGGAGATCTGTAATAACAGACATTGTACAGGCTTTGTTCATAAAAATCCGCTTCATTAATTTAAAAAAAGAAGAAAACGTTTTTTTTTTTTACATTTTACTATTAATGTATTTGTATTGAATGTCGTAGAGGCAGCTTCAGATGTTTAATTGATAAGTTTTACACTGGCCTAAAAGACAACTAAACTAATTAGACGAGAATGGCGAGCTGGGTCTCTTTGGTACGATTAAGAATTCTGAAAAGATGGATACAAAAATATTCGTCTGTTTTGTACATTTTTGCTTCCCTTTAATGCTACCTGCTGAGCTTTAAAAAAAGATTCAAGTCTGTTTTTTTTGAGGGGGGGGGGGGGAGGGGGTGTTTTTGTTTTAGAAAAAAAGGAATATATCTGAAAGAAAAATAATAATTTCATATCTAGCAATGTGCCTCGAAACTCACGCTGAGAGGTTTGTCGAGTTTGAAAGACAATAAATTGAGAAGCACTTTGGTTCTTTTCAAACAGAGTATATATTTCAAGATAATCCTGTTTTAGGTAGGCAAAAAAATAAAATAAAAGATCAGTGTATACTTATCTCTCTGCGAAGTTAATTATTCATTGCTTTTCAGCTAGTATGCGCAATTCACAAGAGACGCGGATGCATCCAGGGTCTATAAATGGGCCGTATTTAAATATAACACAGCCTACAGCCATATTTACATGGTTCTTTCATTTGTCAGTTAATGCTAATTAAAATATTTATGGTATTTATCACACAGTCTAAGACTACACAACAAACCAGGGTCAAATGAGCATGTATAGCGTATCTACATATATACATACCATGACATATTTATATGAGGTGCGTGTTTTATGATTAGTGCATAAAAACAAACATGCACATTTTAAATGACAACAAAAATGTAAATAAAAAAATACGTTGAACTTAAAATGCGTCCTGCTTTTACTTATGTAAATATTTCTGTAAATTGATAGATCTTAAGGATATGTACAATCCCAATTTTACTTATGCTAATCCTCCAACTGATTAGATGATGGCAAACATTGTAATTCATTTGTCTGCACTTATAAGGTAAAAAAACAGCATTTAATAAACATTATTTGCAGCAGTAACCAGGCGTTCACACGGGTCTACTGTACTCCACTATTTCAAGTAGTACGGATGGTGTAATGGTTAGCATTACTGCCTCACAGCACTGAGGTCATGGGTTCAATTCCCACCATGGCCCTAACTGTGTGGAGTTTGTATATTCTCCCTGTACTTGCGTGGGCTTCCTCCGAGTACTTAGGTTTCCTCCCACAATCCAAAAATATACTGGTAGGGTAATTGGATCGCAACAAAATTAACCCTAGCGTGAATGTGTGTAGGGATGTGATGTGGTACATGTGGTAGGGCAGGGGTGGCCAACCAGTTAGAGCCAAAGAGCCAAAAAAAATGTGTTAGGTACGTCAAAGAGCCGACACAGAGCCGAAGTCACACATGCAAAAATGGGGTGTGACCTTGTGCCTTCTAGGCCACGCCCCTGGTATAAAATACATTGAAAAAAACAGATCCAACATAAAATACATTGAAAAAGCCACTTCCACAAAAAATAATTGTAAAAGCCAGATCCACATCAAATATATTGAAAAATCCAGATTCACATAATACACTTCACCTCCCCTATGTGTCCCTCCAGCCAGCACCCTCCTGTCCCTCCAGCCAGCACCCTCCTGTCACTCCAGCCAGCACCCTCCTGTCACTCCAGCCAGCACCCTCCTGTCACTCCAGACAGCACCCTCCTGTCACTCCAGCCAGCACCCTCCTGTCACTACAGCCAGCACCCTCCTGTCACTCCAGCCAGCACCCTCCCGTCACTCCAGCCAGCACCCTCCTGTCACTCCAGCCAGCACCCTCCGCACCCTCCTGTCACTCCAGCCAGCACCCTCCTGTCACTTCAGCTTCCCCCAATTCATGCCATTGCAGCAGCCCCTTATGTGTCCTCTGCTGGTGGGTGTCTCATCTCTAATATCTGGCTCCCTTAGTTCTAAGTCCCCGTAATGCTGCTGCATGTTTTTCTGGAGAGCAGTGGTTACCGGATCTGTTGTGGTCATGTGACTTTGTGTGTTAGGAGCCACATTTGAAGACAGAAAGAGCCACATGTGGATCAAGAGCCACAGGTTGGCCACCGCTGTGGTAGGGAATAGATTGTAAGCTCCACTGGGGCAGGGACTGATGTGAATGGCCAAGTATTCTCTGTAAAGCGCTGCGGAATATGTGTGCGCTATATAAATAACTGTTAATAAATAAATAATAAATAATTCCAAGCATTAATGCTCATGAACACGGCAGGCTACATAAGTGCTTGTCAGAAAGCATGTCTGCGTATAGGGGATGCGGTTAAGATGCCAGCTGTCGGAATCCCTACGCTGGAATACCGACACCAGCCAGTAAGGTGACGCCGGAATCCCGACAGGGTCAGCAGACTAATGCCAGAATCCCGACAAGCGGGTGGGTTAGGACCAGGGGAAGAGGGAGTTACGGTAAGGCACTAAGGGGGGAGGTTAGGGTTAAGCTGTGGGAACGGGGGAGGGGAAAGGGGGTAATATACTTACCTCACCCCTGTTGGGATTTCAAACATCGGGATGCTGGCGTTGGTATGGTCACCGTCGGTATTATGTCCTGCAGTCACACATACTGAACTCGCGTAAGTAGAATTATACTTAAGCGTAATCACGGCCTTCTAAAGTGGGGGGCAGGGCCGTAATGGTGCAATTGAGGTACCAAGCCCCTACACCCCCTACCTCCTACTTAGGATTCTCCCAGTTTTATTCTTAAACAGAGCCATTAACATTAACAAGAGGGTAGCTGGGGTGGTCGCTTAGAGCAGCCCCCCACTGACAGCTACATCACCAGCGTAGGGGGCACTGTGGCATATGTGAACTGGGGTTTCCGTGTGGCATTATGTGTGTTGGGGCCACTACAGTGTGGGTATCATATTTCTGATGCTGGGAATATCTGAACATTATACTTTTTTAATAACATCACCAACATATCGCATTGACGATTTTATTGGTAAGGGTCCCCACAAGTTAATCAATCCGGCCCTGTTCGTAAAACATGACAAGCATGAGTCGAACACTTAATATTAACGCTCATGTGTAAAAGGCCTATTGGTGAAATGGTTTGCACAGGGTGTATGTTGTTGCAGCCAAGGAACTATCTATTAATAACTAGTAGGTGTGGGTCCCTCCCAAGTTCTCTGATTGGGGGTCATTCCGAGTTGATCGCTAGCTGCATTTGGTCGCTGTGTCACGATGAGGCATAAAAACGGCACTTCTGCGCATACGTATGCGGCGCAATGCGCACGCGCGTCGTACTTTTACAACAGCCGATGTACTTTCACACAGGGTCTAGCGATGTTTTTCAGTCGCACTGCTGACCGCAGAGTGATTAACATGAAGTGGGTGTTTCTGGGTGTCAACTGACCGTTTTCAGGGAGTGTTCGAAAAAACGCAGGCGTGCCAGGAAAAACGCAGGCGTGGCTGGGGGAACGCAGGGCGTGTTCGTGACGTCGAAACAGGAACTGAACAGTCTGAAGTGATCGCAAGCGCTGAGTAGGTATTGAGCTACTCTAAAACTGCACAAAAAAACTTTGGCGCCGATCTGCGATCCTTTCGTTCGCACTTCTGCTAAGCTAAAATACACTCCCAGTGGGTGGCGGCTTAGCGTTTGCACGGCTGCTAAAAACAGCTAGCGAGCGATCAACTCGGAATGACCCCCAATGTCAATAGAAATAGATGTTTTATGCACAAACTATTATTTGCTCAAACATACTTCAATCTTCAGCTACAATGTAAGTTTGCTGCGTCATAAAATTACCATGGAAACGCAAAATTAGAAAGATGTAAATGTCCGACACTACATCAGGCCCGGGAAATTCCCAAACCACACATGTCTACTCTCCAGGAGCCCTGGAGGGAAAGGTCATCCTCCCGCTTCCTCTCCACCTCCTGGTGAAATGGGAGGTATAGGGGTGTCCAGCCTCATCCCTCACAGTGATCAGGGGGTGGTCTTCTGTATGCCGAATGTCGGGATCCCGGCGCACAGTATACCGGCGCCGGAATCCCGACACCCGGCATACCGACAACTATTCTCCCCCGTGGGGGTCCACGACCCCCCTGGAGGGAGAATAAAATAGTGTGGCGCGCGTATCGCGCCACCGTGCCCGCAAGGGGCTCCTTTGCGCTCGCCACGCTGTCGGTATGCCGGCGGTCGGGCTCCCGGCGCCGGGAGCCCGCGCCGGCATACCGTATGACATCCGTGATCAGCTCTCCCACTGGGAAATCTGGAGAGCAAGCTTTAAAAGTTGGCAAGTACTGTATGTTCAAAACAGGTTTATTTTGGGCACCACAGTAGTTATTGTCCACAAACAATGGTCTTTATTAGAGAACTTCTCTTCCACCAATGTCAAAGTTTGTTAGAAATTGCAGGAAATGGTCCTTTGCTCATTCTCCTGATATTAATCCTATGATTGAGTTAAACTAGTAGCAAGCTGACACAATGTAAACTGAAATCCCTGTTTAGAGGCTGTGGCCCATTGGGTGAGTTGTAGATCTTGCCTCACATCCACGGATATATTGCCACTGTTGGCTGTTTACTTAAGTAACAACAGACGGTTTTGGATTGGAAAGTAATTTGAATTTAATTGAACGCATTCCTTCCTAGACTATCTCTTCTTCAAACTTAAACAATACATCCAAATGCAATTAAAAAAAAAATATATATATATATATGATTTTTTTTTTTTGTTACGGACTCCGGCACGTTAAGTGCTTTCCTATCTGTGTAGCTGTATTGTGTACAACTGACTGGCACCATGGCAACAGGGAGAGCTCCTATTGTTCTGCATGATACAAACCATATTGTTCTGCAATCTGTCAGTAACTCCCAATGTTTTCTGTCTTTCTCACAAGAGATGACTCAACCTTTGTCTTGTTTTTTTAGTATTTTACCATCTTTCAGATCAGATGAATAAAGGAGATTGTGATAGCAGTTTAATGCAGGGAAAACGGTTGAATGTAGTCTATCACCTTGCAATCTGTACACTAAGTTGGGTCTGAATGCAGTTTTGCATCGCTAGATATATGCATTTCGCATAATATATAGGGGGCCATTGTTCTAGCCCTACAAAGAGAGGAAAAAACTAAAATTGATGGATCTCAAATCTACAACTTAAAGGGTGTATAATTCTTAGCCATTCCTAACCTCCATTTTTTTTTATAAGACCATACTCAACAGTTGCATGTCTTAATAAGTGGGTGTAGGCAGTCTGCGCTAGTGTAAATAGCTATTTCTGCCTTTAATCAGACTTGCCTACCCTCCCAGAATGGCCTGGAGGCTCCCCGGAAAAAAAACGGGTGACCCTCCCGGCCCCCCGGAAAAGCAGCCAAGTGTCCCGGAGTTAGATGCACCCCCGCACTCCCCTTCTGCTGTTAGTGGAAGTGGACAGTATGGGGGGGGGCAGTGAGGCACTCTCTACTGCCCTGGTAATAACGAGCACGGTTGTGCAGTAAAGTGTATGGTTCTGTGCCCAGTACCAGTTGTCTTTGAAGGTAGTTCTTCTTACTTGTGTAGTGATTCTCCAAGAAGTTTGGTTAGAGCGTTTCTCCGTTGCATGTTTAGAACTCTTTTGCAATGCTAGCCTATAGTACTGATGTTTGGCTCTTTTATTGGTTGTGAGCTTACAGTTCTGTAGCAGTGCTCTTCTGCCTGTGCAGCTAAGGTACTGTAGCCGTGATTCTATGAGTTTCCGAATTAGAAGTTCCTTCAGCTGTAATTTTACATCTCTTTTGCTATGCTCCACCTGTCTGTTCGCAAGTATAGATGCAATCAGAATTAGAGATGAGTGATTCGGTTTTATTGAAAACCATACTTGGCCACCTTCCCGGAAGCTGCGGAAGGCTCCCAAACTATGCTGAAAAATGAACACACCCGAACTTTGCGGCTTCGAGTCGAACCGAGTCCCGGCTCGGATCACTTTTGGGTCGGGACTTGGATATAAAAACCAAACATTGCATGTTTTTGATGGCATATAAGTCCCTCCGTAGTGATTAAAGGTGCATTTGCACACTTCAAAATGAATGTTAATGATGGTAATAATACTGTAGGAACAACGATATATGTCCAAAAATGACATGATTTTAGATGCGTTTCATCAATTTTAAAGAAATCCAAACCAAAAACCAAACTAAAACACTTGACGGTGATTTTGGCAAAACCAAACCACACCCAAAACTATGGCAACGGATGTATGCTATGTTTCTGTTGATCTATTTTCATATCAAGTACATTTTCATTGAAAAACATTTTTAACAGGAAAAACAAAAAAAAACAACTAAGACATTACATTACCATGGTCGCTAATATAATGCAAAAAAGAGAGGGTCAATGAACAAACGTGCCGGTCACAAACCATAAACATGAATCAAATTATAAAAGACTGATGACCATAGACCATATCTGGAAAAACTTGGGGGCATCGAAATAAACAAAATGAGGAATTGGCAGGAAGGAGATAGTGGACTACCATAAGAAAGACTCTCTAAGGGATCTCTAAGGACCCAGAAGAAACTGAGACCATCTATCCCATAACTTATTAATTTCAGGAGAGCTTTTTGGCTGTAGACATAATGCTTATGATGTATGGTATCATTAACAAGCACCTGCCTTTTATAATTATTTGGTGGATCGGGAGAACACCAGGAGCGGGCAATGATTACTTTAGTCAGAGTTGATGTGCTCAGAACATATCAATAAATAGTGGCATTAAATAAGTCTTCCATGTCTAAGCCAAATAAATTTGGCTTCTGCAGGTGGCAAAACTGGAAAGGTAGATTGAATGTCCAACCAAACAAGCAGCCAAAACTCTTAAACCCTAGGACAATCCTAGGGCAATGCCAAAAATCTCAGTCCAAAGTACACTTAGGGCAGTGTGTGGGAGTACTAGTGTACGATATGATCTGTGCAATATAAACAATATAAAATAATAAATTTGCTGAAATCTAACACACAGTGAAGTATAGCGAAGAGATCCCAGAATCTGGGCCCAATGGTCATCCTGAAGAGGACCACAAGTCCACTTCCCATTTATTCCTAAGAAGGAGAATGGCATTCGGCAGATAACAGTAGTTGAGATCACTATAGAGGGAGGAAATTACTTTCCTGGGTGGTAGTTTGAAAAGTGAGAGCTTGCGGAGAGAAGGGGACAATCAAAAGAGGGCCATTTCCACAAGTCCACTTCCCATTTATTCCTAAGAAGGAGAATGGCATTCGGCAGATAACAGTAGTTGAGATCACTATAGAGGGAGGAAATTACTTTCCTGGGTGGTAGTTTGAAAAGTGAGAGCTTGCGGAGAGAAGGGGACAATCAAAAGAGGGCCATTTCCAAACTGAGCGTGCACAGCATGGTGAAGCCAGAGATATCTATAAAAAGCTGCATGAGGAAGGCCAAACTCTGACCACAGGTATTCAAAGGAGTGGAAAGTGCCATTGTCAAACAAGTGACCAACTGTTCAGGTACCATAGGAGAGCCAAAAGCTCTCCAAACCAAGTATTCTCAGTTCGGAAAAATTAATGTTACACCAAAGGGGAACCCACCTCCAAAAACAAATCATGTGCCAAATGCCAGACCAACGAGGCATGCCGTAGTAAAGGAGATAGACCCCTGACAATTGTTGAGAAAGTAGTACCTGCTATGGAGTGTCAAAGTCAGAAAAATATCTCTATGCACACTACCATATTTGCACCTCACACAGGTCCGTGCTGCGCATGCGTGCGCTCTCCCGTACGTGCGCATACTCACAGTCGCGGGCACCCGCAGGCGCACGGTATGCGTATTTACGGTAGAGTTTATGTGATCGTAGCGTGCGACTCAATCGTTACATATTTTCACTATATAATGTATTTTGTAGATCATGGTCCCTTTGATAGATTCTGAAAGTTTAGTTAACATAGCATGTTCCTGAACAGAGAGATCCCTCTTTGTATTGTACGAAGGGTCTAACAGGGGTCATACAGTGGTGTTTGGTACCCATCGGAAGAGTATTTAAATAGCAATATTCCGGTGTTGGTTTGGAGCGGATTAATCGCTCGTGCGAATAGTTATGGACATAAGAAGTTTATGTCCATTTACTATTATTTGTTCTTATTTAGTCATGCGGCGGGAAACCCAGTATCCCACCCACCTGAACAGTTGGAAGCAGGCACAGCCCACCTGTATGAATCAACCTATGACCTTTTGTTATAATGCGAAGCCGAATTCCTGTGTCCAATGAACAAAGAGATTGTAGGGACCATTGAATTGTATTGTGTGAGGGGCATAAATAGGCAGGCCGACCATATCCAGTTCACTCTCTTCAACGGTTCTCATTGCTGATAATCGGGAGCTGGATATCGAGGCGCATGCGATCGTTTCCCCTTGTGCGTAAGGTGTTTCTCCGCAACCATATTGATCTTCTTGTTATTATGAGCCATTTCTCTCTCTCTTCTCTTTCTCTCTTATTTTCCCTTAAATAGTAATTGTATTGTATTTCCTGTGTAGTTATCTGGTTAGGTAGTCTATGTTATATTGTAGTGTATGATTTGTATTTGTATTAATTCTTTTGCAAGTATATCATTCATAATATATATTAGGCGTTGGACCCTAAGCCCAGGTATCTGTGTATTTCTTATAGTGTCTAGTATTCTCAGAGCGTCGGTGACGCTCAAACAGCTTTTAAGTTAATAAGGTTACACTAGGTTGCATCTACACCCTATCTCTACACTAAGGTTTTACAGCATATTACATTGTTTCTGGTTTAGATATAAAGGTTTAACATGGTGAGCGTCAGCGCCGCTCGTGATCTCCTCGTGGTCTTGAGCGTCCGCTACGCTGATAGCGTAGCATTACGGTAGTCGCTCACCTATAAGTGTGCCCGATACCAACAGCGTATTCTCGTGAGCGTCTGTATCGCTCGAGCAGCCCGCTCCCGATACAGCGTCCGTTACGCTATAGTGAACCATTACGTTAGTCAGCAGCCAATAGCGTGCCTGCCTGTGATCTCTTGGCCGTGAGCGAACGTGACGCTTGAGCGTCTCGACTACGGCTAAGCGATTGTTACGCAACGAGCGTACCTTTACGGTACTTCATACGTAAATAGCGTACAGTGTTCTTAGACCTCACAAAGGGTTTTTATATACGATAAATATTCAGCTTTATCAATTGGCGGCTCGCCCGTCCTTCACATATCTGCACTAGGTAGATACAGCAGACATTATCCATCAGCAAAGGGCGGGAGGTTATATTCCTCGTAGTGCTGTCGGGATAAGCGTCTGCTTCTCTTAGTAAAGGGTGCTGAAGGAATCCGGGACCGGAGGTAAGAACAAAACGATAGTCTCTTTTAAAACTGTTTATTTTTCTGTCTTGCGTACACACGCACGCACATATATATCTGCATTTCTTTTTCATTTGTGTATTTTCGTATATCACTCTTCTGTTTGCCTTTTTATAATTGATAAACGTGCTGAGAGAGATTTGCCGCTATTTCAATAGTTTGAGTAAAGGTAATATAGTTAAAGTATAGACAAACACAGCTGTGCCTGAGAGACAAGGAGGTCAGTGTGGTGCGCGGTAGATGATCGAGGATCATCTACATTGATAAACGTATAAGTTGTGTTACGGTGGATCTTTGCTTTGCGTACACGTGTCTCTAACAAAGGACTGAGACTTGTGTACGCAATCCAAGGGCCGACGCACGCAGCGTATATTACGCAACGGAGCGTACGGGTACGCCCACGTAACTCAAACCACAAGTGTTATTTTTAAAAGGCGATAAATAGCGCAACGCGGTAAATAACGCAAGGCGATAAATAGCACAAATTGATTTCAGTTTTTCCAAAACTTAGTTTAAATACCTTACTTTACTGTAGCGCCTCTGGGGAGAGCTATCAGACTACGGGAAATGATTTTTCTGATCAGAAAACTATAAGAATGATAGTGGGTTGAAAACGGTATGTGTGTATTGAATCCCGCTTTGTGGACTTTGTGATCTATGTGATAAAACGGTATTGAATTCCGCTTTGTGGACTTTGTGATCTGTGTGATCTTTGGTGGAACGTGATGAGCACGGTCTGAGTGAAAACGTGCAACAGAGTGTGATAAAGTTTTCGTTGTATTACGCTCTGGCTGTTTTGGAGCACAGTAGGGAGACTCCAATGATCCTACCATTTATGGGCAACAAGTGTCTATAAGGGGTACGATTGGACCGCACGGTTGTATGTGTGACCAATAACGCAACGTGATATGAGGTCGTATATCCATGCGTAAATCTTGCCCTCATACGTGTTGTAGGGAGCACATGCAAGCGTGATTTGTGTAAAGAAAAAGGAAGGGAATTTTCTCAGGAAAATCTCTAGAGATAGGGCCTGCAACGGCTACACGTGTCTGCTAGAAGGCGGACCGGAGATACTCGGAGCAGAAGAAGTTCAGTGGAAGAGCTTTAAGGATTTCCAACGTAAATTTCTGTGTTTGGTGCATTTTAGGAAGTTTTTCTGTGTAAGGTCCACAATGGCAGCCAAGTGCACAACACAGAGACGTTCAGCAGTCAGGATTCAGACTCCAGAGGCTTGCAGACCCCGAGGGTCTGCTCGGTTAGTAATGTGGGGGAAATATGGTCCCCACACTGAGACCTTTTGTGATGAATGGACACGAATGACTGCGGGGGATAAGGCACCATTTCCCGGGATAGGTAGTTTTGACACAGAGGTGTTGCATAATTTAAGGCGGAGGATCTGTCTCATAAAATTCTGGAAACAACGAGTTAAACATTATGATTGTTTGCAGTTATGGCAACAGGAAAGTGAAATGCAAAGAAATGTAACTTACACACCTAACTTTCATCTTGAGAGGAGAGACATGGCAATGGAGAGGATTGTGGTTGCGGAGAAAAGCACAAGGGTGAACAATAAAAACGCTCTTAGCAACTGTAGTATAGATGATAAGAATAAGTGTAATAAATGTAACAATGATAATTGTAATGCTGTTGAATGTACAACTATTAACCCATGCAAGTCGCACCCCATGTTAAACTTTCCTCAGGAACAACAACAAGAAAGTGAGCCCAGCACAATGTCGGAGCCTTTTACAGAAGCCATCACACAAGACATCCAGGTGGACGCGACCAAATCGGTAAAGACTGTAATCAAACCCCCTAACGGAGGGTCAGGTGAGGTCGTGTCCACAGGTACGTATGGTATTATACATCACGCACAAACAAATGTACCTTATATGGTAGAATCAATTCAGAATGACGTTACTGGACTTAATCCTGTCAGGGTAATTGCAGTACCAAATGGGAAAACTGACTCTTCAGGAGTCACTCCCGTCAGGAACATCGCCATGTACTGCCCCTTTTCCCGGACAGAATTAAGAACAATTCTGTCTGAATTTCCTGATCCCAGGAAAGACTTAGTTGCTTGTCAGAAATACATTAGAGTGCTAGGACATACTGCAGAGCCAAATAACAAAGATTGGAGGACAGTTTTGAGGACATGTTTACCCCCCGATGTTGATTCATTGAAATTTATCGCTGATTGTAAACTAGATGAGGAAGTGCCACTAACAGACGAGTATAACCAAGATAATGTAAAAAGAATTAATCTACAGTTGAAAGAATATTTTCCTACAGTAGTAAAGTGGAATAAAATCTTTACAATAAAACAAAAAGAAGGTGAATCCGCATCAGAGTATTTTCACCGGGCTCTGCAGGATATGGCTAGGTACACGGGTATAGATGACATTGACACTAATGTACACCACAGAGAGGTAGCTGTGTCTGTATTAATGAACAACTTAAAAGACACACTAAAAATTAGGGTACAAACCTCGATACCTCATTGGAGAGGTATCTCGGTCGCTGCATTAAGAGAGTCCGCTATCGAGCATGACCGAAATATCCAAAGAACCAGGGAAGCGCAGGGAGAGCGGTTAATGGCACTGAACATCCAAGCACTAGAGGAGGCATCAAGTCGACCGGAACCCCAGGCCCCTAGCACATGGAGAAAGCCAAGGATTTGTTACCATTGTAGAAGAGAAGGGCATTATGCCAGCAACTGTAATAACCCACATAAAGTTAGACCCCCTAGACCAAGAAATGAGCAAAGTTATAACACACAAAATTATAATCAGGGATCATATAGGAAAAATGTTGGCCCACACCCATAATGTGCAGTCAGGAAAGGTGATCATTAGGACTGATGGTAAGCCTGAGGTTATAGTTAATAAATTGGGAGGTCATTCCCTGAAGACACAGGAATGACCGGGTGAAACGTTGTAAATGTATCTGTGAAATGTTTCTTTTTCTCTCTCCCCATCTCTGACGATTATTGGTAGGATTCAAACATTGCATATATACTTGGTCTTTGCAGAAGTCTACCAAACCCCAGCATGACCTATCCGCATCAATGTATTCTGGCCAGATACAGACAATGGAATATGGAAGTGCTGGGGGGAGGGACTGCGCAGGGAAACCATTGGACATGTAGATATGACAGCCTGATGATCTGACAGTGTTTTGAAATGTTTGAAAAATGTTTTTTTTTCTCTTTTCCTATTGATGGCTATTGTTGATTTAAGTAATATACACATGCATATAAATTGTTCTCTCTCTTTGTTTTTTTTTTTTTTGCTGTTGTTGTTTTCTCTCTCTTCTCACTCATGCTTTCATGTTTTAAAGATGGTATGTCACCCATCAGTTAGACAAATGGTAATGCAAGATTTTTGCTCCTTACAGAACGATCGCTGGTTTGGAGGGAATATTGCATCACCAGAATGTTCGTTTGGAAGACTGAGAGACAGCACCTTTGAGAAGACAGCAGAACAAGAAGAACAACAAGACGAGAGAACTAATTATCGTAACAAGTTTCTCTCCCCCTCAAACTGATTTTCTGTACCCCATTACAAATTTCTTCTTTTCTCCTCCTGTAAGATGGACTTGCCCCAAGAGACTGTGATATGGATTTTCCTGTTGACCATGATGTTGACCAGAGCAGTCTGTTCCGGCGAGAGTACCAGAGAGGTCGAGAAAGGATCCAGAAAGGTTCCGATGACTGAGACGGAGGTGTAAATTTCCAATAGCAATACAACCACCCAGCAAAAGGCGAGTACCAGAAACGATCTAGCCATGTTATTTGTAAACATTTTTCTTTTAAGGATTGTTAGCTGAAGAAAACTGTATCTGTCGGCTCTGTAACAATGTCATTGAGGATGGGTGCATAAAGAAATGCCAATCCAGTTTTAATATCCATATGGACCGGCATCCATTGAGTGACTATCACTCCTTAGTGGGTAGTGTGTTAAATAAAACAGATTGTTGGGTATGCTCTCAAGTACCTCAAGGTCATAGCAAATCAGGGCTAGTACCATTTCCTTTAACGTTAGGGGAGGTACTTGAGTTAAGTGGTGGGAGACCGGTGGACAGGAGGTTTAATATCTCCAGCCCTCCTAGTTTGAAGCTCCACCAATACCATGTGGATAGGTCCCTATTATGTTTTAACATCTCCAATCCCCGAAAGCCGGGAAATTGGGAAGTGTCATGGAGTAATCAAACCATGACCTTTTCGCATAGAGCCGATAGAATGCCAACAGATACAGAGCTTATACGCCACATAGCCAGTAGAGGAAAATCTTTCCGGTATAGGTATACCTTAGGAAATAGGATTACGAGAGTTGGAGAGGTATCACCAGGATACTGTGCACATATCGTACAACCTGATACGTGTACTAAGCAGATGGAAGAATTAGGGTTAGGAGATTTCACATGGAAGGTGTGTAATATGGTTATGTCCTACTCCGTCCCATATGTTCTCCCCGATGATGCATATTTCATATGCGGGAGAAAGGCGTATAAAGTGGCTTGCCCCAAACTCTGAAGGATTGTGTTATATTGGAAAAGTACTACCTGAGGTAATGAGTCTAAGGAGTGAGGAAACTGTAATTCCAATGGACTTGATTTATGACCCAACGGTAGAAACAATGATGTGATGAAAATGCGATTTCTACGGTCCGTTTCTTTCACCTGTTTTTCCGTTTTCTCCAAGGTAAAAAGACCCATTTGGACGAGGAGTCTGATGAGCCGATATACAGACAACAGATGGATTAAAGAGGAAGTTTTGACAACCTGATACACAGATTTTTGATGAACTATGCCATGGATCCCCAGTTTCCCTAGAAATTTTAAAATTACGCTAGCCCAACACTTTTGTAAATCTATGGACATTGACAGCTTTTGCTCGCACCTTATGGGCAAAAGCACAAAGAAGACTGCATTCAACAGACATCAAACAAGACCTCAATCGACGAATGTACATTTACCTGACATAGAATACCACCGCATTATCGTAATTATGTCTTTTCTTCATTTCTACAACCCTCAGGTAATGACACACATAGTCGATAGGGAATACAGGCACAGATATCAGCAATCACATATCTCCCCCATTCATGTATCATCAACTAAAATGTGCTCCCCCATTTTGTTACAACCAAAGCCGAAAAGAGCTCGGTAAAGTTTGACAGCCCATCCACAGACCCGTACCACGGGATAAGAAGGAATTCAAATGTATACTTCGCAATACCTCGAAGCTTGATTTAAAACACGTACGGCATGATGATACATGACCCCCCAAACATGGACTCATACACACATGCTTCTGCTATCTCACTAGGTCATACCCTTTTCCTACCTTCTCCTCTCCTCCCCTACCCAACCATGTAAATGTATTAACCCCTGACATATATTTTTCTCTTTTTGAAATGTTTTAGAAGGTGGCAGTTATTGTTGACTGCCAAAGGGTGGACTGTCAAAGTCAGAAAAATATCTCTATGCACACTACCATATTTGCACCTCACACAGGTCCGTGCTGCGCATGCGTGCGCTCTCCCGTACGTGCGCATACTCACAGTCGCGGGCACCCGCAGGCGCACGGTATGCGTATTTACGGTAGAGTTTATGTGATCGTAGCGTGCGACTCAATCGTTACATATTTTCACTATATAATGTATTTTGTAGATCATGGTCCCTTTGATAGATTCTGAAAGTTTAGTTAACATAGCATGTTCCTGAACAGAGAGATCCCTCTTTGTATTGTACGAAGGGTCTAACAGGGGTCATACAGTGGTGTTTGGTACCCATCGGAAGAGTATTTAAATAGCAATATTCCGGTGTTGGTTTGGAGCGGATTAATCGCTCGTGCGAATAGTTATGGACATAAGAAGTTTATGTCCATTTACTATTATTTGTTCTTATTTAGTCATGCGGCGGGAAACCCAGTATCCCACCCACCTGAACAGTTGGAAGCAGGCACAGCCCACCTGTATGAATCAACCTATGACCTTTTGTTATAATGCGAAGCCGAATTCCTGTGTCCAATGAACAAAGAGATTGTAGGGACCATTGAATTGTATTGTGTGAGGGGCATAAATAGGCAGGCCGACCATATCCAGTTCACTCTCTTCAACGGTTCTCATTGCTGATAATCGGGAGCTGGATATCGAGGCGCATGCGATCGTTTCCCCTTGTGCGTAAGGTGTTTCTCCGCAACCATATTGATCTTCTTGTTATTATGAGCCATTTCTCTCTCTCTTCTCTTTCTCTCTTATTTTCCCTTAAATAGTAATTGTATTGTATTTCCTGTGTAGTTATCTGGTTAGGTAGTCTATGTTATATTGTAGTGTATGATTTGTATTTGTATTAATTCTTTTGCAAGTATATCATTCATAATATATATTAGGCGTTGGACCCTAAGCCCAGGTATCTGTGTATTTCTTATAGTGTCTAGTATTCTCAGAGCGTCGGTGACGCTCAAACAGCTTTTAAGTTAATAAGGTTACACTAGGTTGCATCTACACCCTATCTCTACACTAAGGTTTTACAGCATATTACATTGTTTCTGGTTTAGATATAAAGGTTTAACATGGTGAGCGTCAGCGCCGCTCGTGATCTCCTCGTGGTCTTGAGCGTCCGCTACGCTGATAGCGTAGCATTACGGTAGTCGCTCACCTATAAGTGTGCCCGATACCAACAGCGTATTCTCGTGAGCGTCTGTATCGCTCGAGCAGCCCGCTCCCGATACAGCGTCCGTTACGCTATAGTGAACCATTACGTTAGTCAGCAGCCAATAGCGTGCCTGCCTGTGATCTCTTGGCCGTGAGCGAACGTGACGCTTGAGCGTCTCGACTACGGCTAAGCGATTGTTACGCAACGAGCGTACCTTTACGGTACTTCATACGTAAATAGCGTACAGTGTTCTTAGACCTCACAAAGGGTTTTTATATACGATAAATATTCAGCTTTATCAGGAGATAAAGAAGACGCTGCCTGCTCAACGAGAAGCCCGTTAGTGTAGAATCATAACCAAAATTCAACCAGTGAGAGGCCATATAGTAGAATCGTAAATTAGGAAAGGGAGAGGCCACCGGAAGATTTGACTCTACAAAGAGTACGAAGTGCAATGGGAGGCCTCTTATCCCCTCATATAAAAGAAGGAGAGAGTCAATAAGGGAGTAAAAATTTCTAGGGATAAAAACAGGGGAATGTTGAAAAACATAAGTATTTAGACTGTAAAACAATACTAAATAAATTGTTACGACGCAGAAGTTTTTTTGGCTACATTAATCTTTTGTTTAAAATGAGTTGCAATGGGCATCACATTGCGATTTACAAAATCAGCTGAGTTAGGAGAGATAGAGGCACCCAGATACTGAAAGGAGAGCGTAAGGGGCAGGGGAAGGTAAAAAAAACCACTAAGAATGAATATATGAGACTTGGCTCAATTAATCAAGAGACCTGAAAAGAAACCAAAATATTCAAAAACCTGCATTAGACGCTCCAATGATTTGTAAGCATCGGCTATGACCAATAACATATTGTTAGCCTATAGGCCTATGATGTCAACATTACCTGGCTGAAGACCCAGTATTAGCAGGATAAGACATGCCAGAGGTTCAGTGGCTAATGAAAACAACCCAAGGGACAGAGGGCAGGAATTTCACCAGGTTGGACCCCTTAGTCGGTTCCAGGAGGCCCACAAATCTCTATCTCCAATTCCTGATTATATATTATCTTTGTATAAATTATTCTTTTCACGTTAAGGCTTTTTTCTTGAAATTCTGAATATTGTGGAATGTTTCTGAGCCCAGTGTTATAGTGGTTGCTGATTGCTGGGATAAACTTGGTACAGTTTACTGGATAGTGTGTGTCATAATCTGGATGATGAGATTAAGGATTCCACTTGTGTTTGGCGAGGTTTAGTTGTAATGTGGAAATAGAGTTTGTTACTGTTTATGCGTTGTATGAAGGTATGCAGGTCCTATATGTTCACTTTCCATATGCATATGATGCAATTAATAAATCTTCTACAAATCAGAATACCGTTGTAAAATGGGTTGTTGTTCCATATTACTTTCCTGGGTGGTAGTTTGAAAAGTGAGAGCTTGCGGAGAGAAGGGGACAATCAAAAGAGGGCCATTTCCACAAGTCCACTTTGCCATAGATACGTCTGCATAGCTATGTGCAAAACTGGTCCCCATGGCTGTTCCTCGGATATGCCTTTAGTAGTCCCATTCAAACCAGATTTTATGGTTAACAATACATTTCACAATTATCCCCATGAAGTCCATTTGAGATAGTGGGAGTATAAATTCCACAATAAGGAAATGTTTATTTGGTCTACATCTACAGCTTACTTTTTGAACAATGAAAATGTATCAAGGTTAATAGGATATAGTCCTCATGCCAATTGATCTCGTTGAGGGTGTCAAGTACTTATTTTATATACAGTACTTCAGATATCTTTTTGTGTGAGGTAACATATAAGGAAGTCAGTACGAGAGACTAATGGTGCTCCAGGGGTTTGTCAGGATTTATGTCCATCATCGGTAAGTAGTAAAATAGTGCCAGATTCGCATTGCTGACTGCCTGGTGGTACACATGTTCTTTTTTGTTCAAGATGCTCTCAGTAGCAATGTAAAACATGACCCAAGGGAACCATGCTATGTAAAACATGACCCAGGGGAACCAGGCCATACTTAAGCCTAGGGTAGTCAGTCAATGTCTTGCATGTTGATTGTTGCTTCTTCAAGGAACTATTTTTTTCTTAAGCATATGTTGGTCCCTCCTCTGGTTTTGTGATTATGTCTTTGTTTTGGAGAGTTACGTGCTTTTTTCATTGAATTTTACTTGTTTTATTTTGGCTGTGTACTCTGTGTCCTTCTGCACTAGTTTCTCAAATGTTTCCAGGAATGCTCCTTTGAGATGTTGTGAGTCTCCATCGCCAGAGATATTAAAGGAAGAATTAGCTATTTATTGTCAACCTACTCAGTCGCACATGAATGTACCTTGGAAACTTACCAATAAATTGCAATACTTACATCTAAAACAATATTGCACAACATTTTTCTTTCATGTTCTTAACAGAACACACTGCTAGAAGATTGCATGGTTCCCTTGGGTCATGTTTTACATTGCTCTGTGTATGGACAACAAATATATACTTCTTTAGGGATTTCTATCCTGCACTATCTTTTCCCATGGTTTTGTAGGAGTGAATCCTGTTTCATGCAAAGTGACCAAACGTGCAAATACCCTACGGCATTAAAGCGCTCATAAATATGAACATATTGCATTCAGTGGTTGACTGCCATCGCGGCACTTTGGCCAGTAGGTCTGGGGCAGACAAGAGTCCCAGACCTACGTGGAGTTTAACGAGAGAGAAAGCTTGGGATGTATAATGTATCACAATTAGACTGCGTTACACCCTGCCCTTATTCGCATGCACACTGGCGTCTTTTAGTGGCGGTATGCATATTTACTTACACGAGGGACAGTTAAGCGATTATCATCTGACTGTGCATGAGTCTAAGTCGCACTGCGCGTGTGGGGCAATGGTCTTGAGAGTGCAGTAGCAGAGAGTATTTAGGTGGTCATTCCAAGTTGATCGCTCGCTAGCAGTTTTTAGCAGCCGTGCAAACGCTATGCCGCTGCCCACTGGGAGTGTATTTTAACTTAGCAGAAGTGCGAACGTTTTTATCGCAGAGCGCCTGCAAAAAAATTTTGTGTAGTTTCAGAGTAGCTCAAAACCTACTCAGCGCTCGCGATCACTTCAGACTCTTCAGTTCCGGATTTGACGTCACAAACCCGCCCAGCGTTCGCCCAGCCACGCCTGAGTTTTTCCTGACTCGCCTGGGTTTTCCCGCACACTCCCTGAAAATGGTCAGTTGCCCCCCAGAAACACCCACTTCATGTCAATCACTCTGCGGCAACCAGTGCGACTGAAATGCATCGCTAGACCCTGTGCAAAACTGCATCGTTCGTTGTGCCCATACGTCGCGCGTGTGCATTGCGCCGCATATGCATGTGCAGAACTGCCGTTTTTTAACCTGATCGCTGCGCTGCGAACAAATGCAGCTAGCGATCAACTCGGAATGACCACCTTAATCACAAAGTGATTGACAGCCAGGGACTGTTTGTGAGTGGGCAACGGGGTCCCATACGCAGAAGAAAGGACTCCGGCGTGTTTCTTGCTTCAGTCATACTGCACGACCATATGGGTATTGAGAATTCCCATAATCGAATGATCTGAAACGGACGCTGCGTCTTTGTACACTAACACTGAGGTCTGCGAGGTCGCTGGTGGGCGTCTCAATACGTTTCCAAGAGGCTGCGGCATTAAGATATTTTCTCTGACGTCCTAAGTGGATGCTGGGGACTCCGTCAGGACCATGGGGAATAGCGGCTCCGCAGGAGACAGGGCACAAAAATAAAAGCTTTAGGACTAGGTGGTGTGCACTGGCTCCTTCCCCTATGACCCTCCTCCAAGCCTCAGTTAGGTTTTTGTGCCCGGCCGAGAAGGGTGCAATCTAGGTGGCTCTCCTAAAGAGCTGTTTAGAATAAAAGTTTGTTAGGTTTTTTATTTTTAGTGAGTCCTGCTGGCAACAGGCTCACTGCATCGAGGGACTAAGGGGAGAAGAAGTGAACTCACCTGCGTGCAGGATGGATTGGCTTCTTAGGCTACTGGACACTAGCTCCAGAGGGACGATCACAGGTACAGCCTGGATGGGTCACCGGAGCCGCGCCGCCGGCCCCCTTACAGATGCTGAAGAGAGAAGAGGTCCAGAAATCGGCGGCTGAAGACTTCCCAGTCTTCTTAAGGTAGCGCACAGCACTGCAGCTGTGCGCCATTGCTCTCAGCACACTTCACACCGCGGTCACTGAGGGTGCAGGGCGCTGGGGGGGGCGCCCTGGGCAGCAATGTAATTACCTTTACTGGCTAAAAATACATCACATATAGCCCCTGGGCTATATGGATGTATTTAACCCCTGCCAGGATTACAGAAAAAAACGGGAGAAGAGCCCGCCGTGATGGGGGTCGGGGCCTATCTCCTCAGCACACAGCGCCATTTTTCCCACACAGATCCGCTGGTGGGAAGGCTCCCAGGCTCTCCCCTGCACTGCACTACAGAAACAGGGTTAAAACAGAGAGGGGGGGCATATTTTGGCGATATAAATATATATTAAGCTGCTATAAGGGAAAACACTTACTGTAAGGTTGTCCCTGTATAATTATAGCGCCTTGGTGTGTGCTGGCAAACTCTCCCTCTGTCTCCCCAAAGGGCTAGTGGGGTCCTGTCCTCTATCAGAGCATTCCCTGTGTGTGTGCTGTGTGTCGGTACGTGTGTGTCGACAGGTATGAGGACGATGTTAGTGGAGGCGGAGAAAATTGCCTGTAATGGGATGTCACCCCCTAGGGAGTCGACACCAGAATGGATGGCTTTATTTATGGAATTACGTGATAGTGTCAACACGCTACAAGGTCGGTTGACGATATGAGACGGCCGGCAAACCAATTAGTACCTGTCCAGGCGTCTCAAACACCGTCAGGGGCTTTAAAACGCCCATTACCTCAGTCGGTCGACATAGACACAGACACGGACACTGACTCCAGTGTCGACGGTGAAGAAACAAACGTATTTTCCAGTAGGGCCACACGTTACATAATCACGGCAATGAAGGAGGCGTTACATATTCTGATACTACAAGTACCAAAAAAAATGGGTATTATGTGGGGTGTGAAAAAAAAAAACTACCTGTAGTTTTTCCTGAATCAGATAAATTGATTGAAGTGTGTGATTATACCCTTTCCCGCCAGAGGTTAGGGCGCGCTGGGAAACACTCCCTAGGGTAGATAAGGCGCTCACACGCTTATCAAAACAAGTGGCGTTACCGTCTCCTGATACGGCCGCCCTCAAAGATCCAGCTGATAGGAGGCTGGAAAATACTCTAAAAAGTATATACACACATACTGATGTTATACTGCGACCAGCATCGCCCCAGCATGGATGTGCAGTGCTGGGGGGGTTTGGTCGGAATCTCTGACTGAAAATATTGATACCCTTGACAGGGACAGTATTTTATTGACTATAGAGCATTTAAAGGATGCATTTCTATATATGCGTGATGCACAGAGGGATATTTGCACTCTGGCATCAAGAGTAAGTGCGATGTCCATTTCTGCCAGAAGATGTTTATGGACACGACAGTGGTCAGGTGATGCGGATTCCAAACGGCACATGGAAGTATTGCCGTATAAAGGGGAGGAGTTATTTGGGGTCGGTCTATCGGACCTGGTGGCCACGGCAACAGCTGGAAAATCCACCTTTTTACCCCAAGTCACCTCTCAGCAGAAAAAGACACCGTCTTTTCAGCCTCAGTCCTTTCGTCCCCATAAGGGCAAGCGGGCAAAAGGCCAGTCATATCTGCCCCGGGGTAGAGGAAAGGGAAAAAGACTGCAGCAGGCAGCCCCTTCCCAGGAACAGAAGCCCTCCACCGCTTCTGCCAAGGCATCAGCATGACGCTGGGGCCTTACAAGCGGACTCAGGTGCGGTGGGGGGTCATCTCAAGAGTTTCAGCGCGCAGTGGGCTCACTCGCAAGTGGACCCCTGGATCCTACAGGTAGTATCCCAGGGGTACAGATTGGAATTCGAGACGTCTCCCCCTCGCAGGTTCCTGAAGTCTGCTTTACCAACGTCTCCCTCCGACAGGGAGGCAGTATTGGAAGCAATTCACAAGCTGTATTCCCAGCAGGTGATAATAAGAGTACCCCTCCTACAACAGGGAAAGGGGTATTATTCCACACTATTTGTGGTACCGAAGCCAGACGGCTCGGTGAGACCTATTTTAAATCTGAAATCTTTGAACACTTACATACAAAGGTTCAAATTCAAGATGGAGTCACTCAGAGCAGTGATAGCGAACCTGGAAGAAGGGGACTATATGGTGTCCCTGGACATCAAGGATGCTTTCCTCCATGTCCAAATTTGCCCTTCTCACCAAGGGTACCTCAGGTTCGTAGTACAGAACTGTCACTATCAGTTTCAGACGCTGCCGTTTGGATTGTCCACGGCACCCCGGGTCTTTACCAAGGTAATGGCCGAAATGATGATTCTTCTTCGAAGAAAAGGCGTCTTAATTATCCCTTACTTGGACGATCTCCTGATAAGGGCAAAGTCCAGGGAACAGTTGGAGGTCGGAGTAGCACTATCTTGGATACTGCTACAACAGCACGGGTGGATTCTAAATATTCCAAAATCGCAGCTGATCCCGACGACACGTCTGCTGTTCCTAGGGATGATTCTGGACACAGTCCAGAAAAAGGTGTTTCTCTCGGAGGAGAAAGCCAGGGAGTTATCCGAGCTAGTCAGGAACCTCCTAAAACCAGGAAAAGTGTCAGTGCATTATTGCACAAGGGTCCTGGGAAAAATGGTGGCTTCCTACGAAGCGATTCCATTTGGCAGATTTCTCGCAAGAACTTTTCAGTGGGATCTGCTGGACAAATGGTCCGGATCGCATCTTCAGATGCATCAGCGGATAACCCTGTCTCCAAGGACAAGGGTGTCTCTTCTGTGGTGGCTGCAGAGTGCTCATCTACTAGAGGGCCGCAGATTCGGCATTCAGGACTGGGTCCTGGTGACCACGGATGCCAGCCTGAGGGGCTGGGGAGCAGTCACACAGGGAAAAAATTTCCAGGGAGTGTGGTCAAGTCTGGAGACTTCACTTCACATAAACATACTGGAGTTAAGGGCAATTTACAATGCTCTGAGCCTAGCAAGACCTCTGCTTCAAGGTCAACCGGTGCTGATCCAGTCGGACAACATCACGGCAGTCGCCCACGTAAACAGACAGGGCGGCACAAGAAGCAGGAGGGCAATGGCAGAAGCTGCAAGGATTTTCCGCTGGGCGGAAAATCATGTGATAGCACTGTCAGCAGTGTTCACGATCTCCACCCGGGAGAGTGGGGACTTCATCCGGAAGTTTTCCACATGATTGTGAACCGTTGGGAAAGACCAAAGGTGGACATGATGGCGTCCCGCCTCAACAAAAAACTGGACCGGTATTGCGCCAGGTCAAGGGACCCTCAGGCAATAGCTGTGGACGCTCTGGTAACACCGTGGGTGTACCAGTCAGTGTATGTGTTCCCTCCTCTGCCTCTCATACCCAAGGTACTGAGAATTATAAGACGGAGAGGAGTAAGAACTATACTTGTGGCTCCGGATTGGCCAAGAAGGACTTGGTTCCCGGAACTTCAAGAGATGCTCACAGAGGACCCATGGCCTCTGCCGCTAAGAAGGGACTTGCTTCAGCAAGGACCCTGTCTGTTCCAAGACTTACCGCGGCTGCGTTTGACGCCATGGCGGTTGAACGCCGGATCCTAAGGGAAAAAGGCATTCCGGAAGAAGTCATACCTACCCTGGTCAAAGCCAGGAAGGAGGTGACCGCACAACATTATCACCGCATTTGGCAAAAATATGTTGCGTGGTGTGAGGCCAGGAAGGCCCCCACGGAGGAATTTCAACTCGGTCGATTCCTGCATTTCCTGCAAACAGGAGTGTCTATGGGCCTCAAATTGGGGTCCATTAAGGTTCAAATTTCGGCCCTGTCGATTTTCTTCCAGAAAGAATTGGCTTCAGTTCCTGAAGTCCAGACATTCGTCAAGGGAGTACTGCATATATAACCCCCTTTTGTGCCTCCAGTGGCACCGTGGGATCTCAACGTAGTTCTGGGATTCCTCAAATCACATTGGTTTGAACCGCTCAAATCTGTGGATTTGAAATATCTCACATGGAAAGTGACCATGCTGTTGGCCCTGGCCTCGGCCAGGCGAGTGTCAGAATTGGCGGCTTTGTCTCACAAAAGCCCATATCTGATTTTCCATTCGGACAGGGCAGAACTGCGGACTCGTCCCCAGTTTCTCCCTAAGGTGGTGTCAGCGTTTCACCTGAACCAACCTATTGTGGTGCCTGCGGCTACTAGGGACTTGGAGGACTCCAAGTTGCTAGACGTTGTCAGGGCCCTGAAAACATATGTTTCCAGGACGGCTGGAGTCAGGAAAACTGACTCGCTGTTTATCCTGTATGCACCCAACAAGCTGGGTGCTCCTGCTTCTAAGCAGACGATTGCTCGTTGGATTTGTAGTACAATTCAGCTTGCACATTCTGTGGCAGGCCTGCCACAGCCAAAATCTGTAAATGCCCATTCCACAAGGAAGGTGGGCTCATCTTGGGCGGCTGCCCGAGGGGTCTCGGCTTTACAACTTTGCCGAGCTGCGACTTGGTCAGGGGCAAACACGTTTGCAAAATTCTACAAATTTGATACCCTGGCTGAGGAGGACCTGGAGTTCTCTCATTCGGTGCTGCAGAGTCATCCGCACTCTCCCGCCCATTTGGGAGCTTTGGTATAATCCCCATGGTCCTGACGGAGTCCCCAGCATCCACTTTGGACGTCAGAGAAAATAAGAATTTACTTACCGATAATTCTATTTCTCGTAGTCCGTAGTGGATGCTGGGCGCCCATCCCAAGTGCGGATTGTCTGCAATACTTGTACATAGTTATTGTTACAAAAATCGGGTTATTATTATTGTGAGCCATCTTTTCAGAGGCTCCTCTGTTATCATGCTGTTAACTGGGTTCAGATCACAAGTTGTACAGTGTGATTGGTGTGGCTGGTATGAGTCTTACCCGGGATTCAAAATCCTTCCTTATTGTGTACGCTCGTCCGGGCACAGTATCCTAACTGAGGCATGGAGGAGGGTCATAGGGGGAGGAGCCAGTGCACACCACCTAGTCCTAAAGCTTTTATTTTTGTGCCCTGTCTCCTGCGGAGCCGCTATTCCCCATGGTCCTGACGGAGTCCCCAGCATCCACTACGGACTACGAGAAATAGAATTATCGGTAAGTAAATTCTTATTTTTGCACATTAGCTGCGTACAAATTTGCAGATGCATTTGCGCACAACTCTGCATGAGGCCATGCCTAAGGGAACAAGATGGCTGGGCATACTCTTATTTGAACCACAATGAATATTGTAAATAAACTTTCTTGATCTATAATTACATGAAGTTACCTTCTCCCTAAATAACACCTCCAGCTCCTCCAGGGTATAGTCCTCTGCGCTGAAGCCATCTTGGGAAGAAGGCAGTCTCCACCCTTTTTGCTTCTCCTGCTCCAATTTTACCGCTTCCCAATTTAATGCTGTTCAACAAATAAAATCCTGTACTTAGATAATGGTTCTTAGATACGTACTCTATCTAATAACACGGCAATAATCATACGGTCACATCGGGCTAGGATATAAAATAAATATAAGCAAAAGCTAAAATAGTCCTTATGACACATACATGGAAAAGGGAGGACACGTTCACAACTATAAAAGTGCGCCTATCACCTACACACATTGCATAGCACTAGCTCATTGGGAGAACACAGCCAATGAAATCACTAGGACCTAATGACATCACTGAGGCCCTTTTGCATGAATATTGGTTGAGCGCACATAATGTGTCCTGCCTCGGTGACGTCACTGCTGTCTGGCGGACTGTAGGTGACAGATGCACATTAATTGCAAAAAAACAGATCAACTGCAAACAAAACAAAGGTAGTAATGAAAAATAAATGACTAATGAGAAACCAAAACATAGATAATATTTCTGTAGAGAGCCAGCACTTACTCTGTCAGATAGGAAGCCTGAATCCAGTGCATGGAGCGTGAAAGGGGAAAATGGACGGATATTAGAGGTGTTTTACCTTATTTATTAACAGTTTCTTATATTGCGCAGCATATTCCGCTGAGTTTAACAATTAGAACAACAGTAATAGAACATAAGTCGGCAAAAACAGACAGACATTGGTGGTCATTCCGAGTTGATCGCTAGCTGCATTCGGTCGCTGTGCAGCGATGAGGCAAAAAAACGGCACTTCTGCGCATGCGTATGCGGCGCAATGCACACGCGTGACGTACTATTACAACGAACGATGTAGTTTCACACAAGGTCTAGCGAAGCATTTGAGTCGCACTGCTGACCGCAGAGTGATTGACATGAAGTGGGAGTTTCTGGGTGTCAACTGACCGTTTTCAGGGAGTGTTCGAAAAAACGCAGGCATGCCAGGAAAAACACAGGCATGGCTGGCCGAGCGCAGGGCGTGTTTGTGACGTCAAAACAGGAACTGAAGAGTCTGAAGTGATCGCAAGCGCTTAGTAGGTATTGAGCTACTCTAAAACTGCACAAAAAAATATTGCCGCCGCTCTGCGATCCTTTCGTTTGCACTTCTGCTAAGCTAAAATACACTCCCAGTGGGAGGCGGCATAGCGTTTGCACGGGTGCTAAAAACTGCTAGCGAGCGAACAACTCGGAATGACCCCCAAAGAGGTAGGAAGGCCCTGCTCGCAAGCTTACAATCTATAGGATTGTATATATCTATATTAATAATAATATATAGATATATATAGATCTATATATTTACCTTCTAGTCGGTATACAGTGACATGTTTATACCGCTATGTGGTAACGAACTGCTGGGTCTATTAGGACACCCCAACATTATGGATACAGCAGAGACTATTTAACGCCGGACAGATGACTGCGCTTTATATTGGTTTGTTTCCTTTTATCATTCAAAACGAAAGGGAACAGATTTAATTAAGCAGCTCGCGTTGCGGTTTTATCAGCCCATGGCGATTCTGCTCATACATCCACAAAATCAGCCTTCTGTGAGTTAATGTGCGTAGTCGCCAGGCTACAGCGCTTAACTGAATTGTTTATCAAGACTACACTGTATTTACTAACCATTATCGTGTCTTGTATGCAGAAATGAAGTATAACTAAGAGCGGGTGATGCGGATGATTCACTAACACAGTGGGAAAACTCTGCTAACCAATCAGAATTTTACTTCTTTGTTCCAGTACATGTTCAACTAATGAAAGTAAAAGTCTGACTGGATAGCTGTGTCAACATGACATGGGTGGTCGTTCCGAGTTGATCGCAGCCAGCAACTTTTTGCTGCTGCTGCGATCAACTAGTCCACGCCTATGGGGTAGTGTATTTTAGCTTAGCAGGGCTGCGATCGCTTGTGCAGCCCAGCTAAGCTAAAAAAATTTCAAGCAAAAGAAGACCAGCCCTGGACATACTTACCCTGTGCGACAATCTCAGCGATGCAGGAGCCGGCTTTGATGTCAGACATCCGCCCTCCGTTATCCTGGACACACCTGCGTTTTCCTTACCACTCCCCGAAAACGGCAGCCAACGGTCCTGATCCGCCCTGAAACGCCTTCTTCTTGTCAATCTTCTTTGCGGTCGGCTCTGCGACCGCTTCCTCCGTTAGACGCGACGTAACCTGGCGACCTCTGTCGCCGGGCAACGTCGCGCATTGAGGCCGCCACGCATGCGCATTCTGGACCCGTTCGCACCGTAGCGATAAACCGCTGCATGCGAACAGGTCGGCATGACCCCCATGGTGGGAACTGTAGAGCTACAGGTTGCGCTGATAAATTAGCGTGTGTTAGTTGCATTGGCTCCACAGTAACGCCAATCATATACAATTAAAAAGCAGGAAACTGTGTCACTCACAGGTAAAAAAATACTGAACAACAAAGCACTAATTAGATTGTGTAGCATCTTAATATCAATTGGTTGGAGTTTATTTTGTTTACTTAAAAATAAGAATTTACTTACCGATAATTCTATTTCTCATAGTCCGTAGTGGATGCTGGGGACTCCGTCAGGACCATGGGGAATAGCGGCTCCGCAGGAGACAGGGCACAAAAGTAAAAGCTTTAGGATCAGGTGGTGTGCACTGGCTCCTCCCCCTATGACCCCCCTCCAAGCCTCAGTTAGGATACTGTGCCCGGACGAGCGTACACAATAAGGAAGGATTTTGAATCCCGGGTAAGACTCATACCAGCCACACCAATCACACTGTACAACCTGTGATCTGAACCCAGTTAACAGCATGATAACAGCGGAGCCTCTGAAAAGATGGCTCACAACAATAATAACCCGATTTTTGTAACAATAACTATGTACAAGTATTGCAGACAATCCGCACTTGGGATGGGCGCCCAGCATCCACTACGGACTATGAGAAATAGCATTATCGGTAAGTAAATTCTTATTTTCTCTGACGTCCTAAGTGGATGCTGGGGACTCCGTCAGGACCATGGGGATTATACCAAAGCTCCCAAACGGGCGGGAGAGTGCGGATGACTCTGCAGCACCGAATGAGAGAACTCCAGGTCCTCCTCAGCCAGGGTGTGCCCCTGACCAAGTAGCAGCTCGGCAAAGTTGTAAAGCCGAGACCCCTCGGGCAGCCGCCCAAGATGAGCCCACCTTCCTTGTGGAATGGGGATTTACATATTTTGGCTGTGGCAGGCCTGCCACAGAATGTGCAAGCTGAATTGTACTACTCATCCAACTAGCAATCGTCTGCTTAGAAGCAAGAGCACCCAGTTTTTTGGGTGCCTACAGGATAACAGCAAGTCAGTTTTCCTGACTCCAGCCGTCCTGGAAACCTATATTTTCAGGGCCCTGACAACATCTAGCAACTTGGAGTCCTCCAAGTCCCTAGTAGCCGCAGGTACCACAATAAGCTGGTGCAGGTGAAACGCTGACACCACATTAGGGAGAAACTGGGGACGAGTCCGCAGCTCTGCCCTGTCCGAATGGACAATCAGATATGGGCTTTGTGAGACAAAGCCGCCTGTATATGCTGACAAACTTCTGGACTTCAGGAACTGAAGCCAATTCTTTCTGGAAGAAAATTGACAGGGCCGAAATTTGAACCTTAATGGACCCCAATTTGAGGCCCATAGACACTCCTGTTTGCAGGAAATGCAGGAATCGACCGAGTTGAAATTTCTTCGTGGGGCCTTCCTGGCCTCACACCACGCAACATATTTTCGCCACCTGTGGTGATAATGTTGTGCGGTCACCTCCTTCCTGGCTTTGACCAGGGTAGGAATTACCTCTTCCGGAATGCCTTTTTCCCTTAGGATCCGGCGTTCCACCGCCATGCCGTCAAACGCAGCCGCGGTAAGTCTTGGAACAGACATGGTACTTGCTGAAGCAAGTCCCTTCTTAGCGGCAGAGGCCATGAGTCCTCTGTGAGCATTTCTTGAAGTTCCGGGTACCAAGTCCTTCTTGGCCAATCCGGAGCCACGAGTATAGTTCTTACTCCTCTACGTCTTATAATTCTCAGTACCTTGGGTATGAGAAGCAGAGGAGGGAACACATACACCGACTGGTACACCCACGGTGTTACCAGAACGTCCACAGCTATTGCCTGAGGGTCTCTTGACCTGGCGCAATACCTGTCCAGTTTTTTGTTCAGGCGGGACGCCATCATGTCCACCTTTGGTCTTTCCCAACGGTTCACAATCATGTGGAAGACTTCCCGATGAAGTCCCCACTCTCCCGGGTGGAGGTCGTGCCTGCTGAGGAAGTCTGCTTCCCAGTTGTCCACTCCCGGAATGAACACTGCTGACAGTGCTATCACATGATTTTCCGCCCAGCGAAGAATCCTTGCAGTTTCTGCCATTGCCCTCCTGCTTCTTGTGCCGCCCTGTCTGTTTACGTGGGCGACTGCCGTGATGTTGTCCCACTGGATCAATACCGGCTGACCTTGAAGCAGAGGTCTTGCTAAGCTTAGAGCATTGTAAATTGCCCTTAGCTCCAGTATATTTATGTGGAGAGAAGTCTCCAGACTTGATCACACTCCCTGGAAATTTTTTCCCTGTGTGACTGCTCCCCAGCCTCTCAGGCTGGCATCCGTGGTTACCAGGACCCAGTCCTGAATGCCGAATCTGCGGCCCTTTAGTAGATGAGCACTCTGCAGCCACCGCAGAAGAAACACCCTTGTCCTTGGAGACAGGGTTATCCGCTGATGCATCTGAAGATGCGATCCGGACCATTTTCCCAGCAGATCCCACTGAAAAGTTCTTGCGTGAAATCTGCCGAATGGAATCGCTTCGTAAGAAGCCACCATTTTTCCCAGGACCCCTGTGCAATGATGCACTGACACTTTTCCTGGTTTTAGGAGGTTCCTGACTAGCTCGGATAACTCCCTGGCTTTCTTCTCCGGGAGAAACACCCTTTTCTGGACTGTGTCCAGAATCATCCCTAGGAACAGCAGACGTGTCGTCGGAAACAGCTGCGATTTTGGAATATTTAGAATCCACCCGTGCTGTCGTAGAACTACTTGAGATAGTGCTACTCCGACCTCCAACTGTTCTCTGGACCTTGCCCTTATCAGGAGATCGTCCATTTTCTTTGAAGAAGAATCATCATTTCGGCCATTACCTTGGTAAAGACTCGGGGTGCCGTGGACAATCCAAACGGCAGCGTCTGAAACTGATAGTGACAGTTCTGTACCACGAACCTGAGGTACCCTTGGTGAGAAGGGCAAATTGGGACATGGAGGTAAGCATCCCTGATGTCCAGGGACACCATATAGTCCCCTTCTTCCTGGTTCGCTATCACTGCTCTGAGTGACTCCATCTTGATTTGAACCTTTGTATGTAAGTGTTCAAATATTTCAGATTTAGAATAGGTCTCACCGAGCCGTCTGGCTTCAGTACCACAATATAGTGTGGAATAATACCCCTTTCCTTGTTGTAGGAGGGGTACTTTGATTATCACCTGCTGGGAATACAGCTTGTGAATTGTTTCCAATACTGCCTCCCTGTCGGAGGGAGACGTTGGTAAAGCAGACCTCAGGAACCTGCGAGGGGGAGACGTCTCGAACTTCCAATCTGTACCCCTGGGATACTACTTGTAGGATCCAGGGGTCCACTTGCGAGTGAGCCCACTGCGTGCTGAAACTCTTGAGACGACCCCCCACCGCACTGAGTCCGCTTGTACGGCCCCAGCGTCATGCTGAGGACTTGGCAGAAGCGGTGGAGGGCTTCTGTTCCTGGGAATGGGCTGCCTGCTGCAGTCTTCTTCCCTTTCCTCTATCCCTGGGCAGACATGACTGGCCTTTTGCCCGCTTGCCCTTATGGGGACGAAAGGACTGAGGCTGAAAAGACGGTGTCTTTTTCTGCTGAGATGTGACTTGGGGTAAAAAAGGTGGATTTTCCAGCTGTTGCCGTGGCCACCAGGTCCGATGGACCGACCCCAAATAACTCCTCCCCTTTATACGGCAATGCTTCCATGTGCCGTTTGGAATCTGCATCACCTGACCACTGTCGTGTCCATAAACATCTTCTGGCAGATATGGACATCGCACTTACTCTTGATGCCAGAGTGCAAATATCCCTCTGTGCATCTCGCATATATAGAAATGCATGCTTTAAATGCTCTATAGTCAATAAAATACTGTCCCTGTCAAGGGTATCAATATTTTCAGTCAGGGAATCCGACCAAGCCACCCCAGCGCTGCACATCCAGGCTGAGGCGATCGCTGGTCGCAGTATAACACCAGTATGTGTGTATATACTTTTTAGGATATTTTCCAGCCTCCTATCAGCAGGCTCCTTGAGGGCGGCCGTATCTGGAGACGGTAACGCCACTTGTTTTGATAAGCGTGTGAGTGCCTTATCCACCCTAAGGGGTGTTTCCCAAAGCGCCCTAACTTCTGGCGGGAAAGGGTATACCGCCAATAATTTTCTATCGGGGGAAACCCACGCATCATCACACACTTCATTTAATTTATCTGATTCAGGAAAAACTACAGGTAGTTTTTTCACACCCCACATAATACCCTTTTTTGTGGTACTTGTAGTATCAGAAATATGTAACACCTCCTTCATTGCCCTTAACATGTAACGTGTGGCCCTAAAGGAAAATACGTTTGTTTCTTCACCGTCGACCCTGGAGTCAGTGTCCGTGTCTGTGTCGACCGACTGAGGTAAATGGGCGTTTTAAAGCCCCTGACGGTGTTTGAGACGCCTGGACAGGTACTAATTTGTATGCCGGCCGTCTCATGTCGTCAACCGACCTTGCAGCGTGTTGACATTATCACGTAATTCCCTAAATAAGCCATCCATTCCGGTGTCGACTCCCTAGAGAGTGACATCACCATTACAGGCAATTGCTCCGCCTCCTCACCAACATCGTCCTCATACATGTCGACACACACGTACCGACACACAGCACACACACAGGGAATGCTCTGATAGAGGACAGGACCCCACTAGCCCTTTGGGGAGACAGAGGGAGAGTTTGCCAGCACACACCAAAACGCTATAATTATACAGGGACAACCTTTATATAAGTGTTTTCCCTTATAGCATCTTAATATATAATCATATCGCCAAATAAGTGCCCCCCCTCTCTGTTTTAACCCTGTTTCTGTAGTGCAGTGCAGAGGAGAGCCTGGGAGCCTTCCCACCAGCAGTTCTGTGAGGGAAAATGGCGCTGTGTGCTGAGGAGAATAGGCCCCGCCCCCTTTTCGGTGGGCTTCTTCTCCCGTTTTTCTGACAACCTGGCAGGGGTTAAATACATCCATATAGCCCCAGAGGCTATATGTGATGTATTTTTAGCCAGTATAGGTACTTTCATTGCTGCCCAGGGCGCCCCCCCCAGCGCCCTGCACCCTCAGTGACCGTTGGTGTGAAGTGTGTGACAACAATGGCGCACAGCTGCAGTGCTGTGCGCTACCTCATGAAGACTGAGAAGTCTTCAGCCGCCGATTTCTGGACCTCTTCTCTCTTCAGCATCTGCAAGGGGGTCGGCGGCGCGGCTCCGGTGACCCATCCAGGCTGTACCTGTGATCGTCCCTCTGGAGCTAGTGTCCAGTAGCCTAAGAAGCCAATCCATCCTGCACGCAGGTGAGTTCACTTCTTCTCCCCTAAGTCCCTCGTTGCAGTGAGCCTGTTGCCAGCAGGACTCACTGAAAATAAAAAACCTAATAAAACTTTTACTCTAAGCAGCTCTTTAGGAGAGCCACCTAGATTGCACCCTTCTCGGCCGGGCACAAAAACCTAACTGAGGCTTGGAGGAGGGTCATAGGGGGAGGAGCCAGTGCACACCACCTGATCCTAAAGCTTTTACTTTTGTGCCCTGTCTCCTGCGGAGCCGCTATTCCCCCATGGTCCTGACGGAGTCCCCAGCATCCACTTAGGACGTCAGAGAAAAGCAGGTAACAACAGTTAAACGTAGGCTTACCACTGGAGATGTCCCCGGGAACAATGCGCGGGCGCCATGTTCCCGAAGGCCTGCGCATACACAGTAGACTCTGTCTACTAGCTGCTGGAGAGTAGCGCATGTTCCCTCTTCTCATAAAACGTCCCTGTACCAAACTATCACTTTAAACCAGGACACTTATGAGTTACACAGGTTCTGTGGCTGTCTGTCTTCAAGCCTGCATTTCAGCTGGTTTTAATCAGCCACAGAACCTGTGTAATCCAGGGGCCGGTTTAAAGGGATTGTCTGGTACGGAGGAAGGGTTAGGGAAGGGTGAACTGTGAGCTTCTGGGCATATCATGGATTGTAAACGACAACAGATAGACGTATGACAATAACATCAAACATGTTAGCAATGTCATCACACATTCTTCTCATCTGTGGGGGCCACTTACACCAGGTAACAATTATGGAGTGGGACGCAATGACTAATTGCTCATTTCCTTTCAGGTCTGCAATGGTCTCTTCCTGTGCGGATGTCCCGCTCCTCTTCCCACGTCTCTTTCTGTTCAGCAAGAGAAGGTTAGCGCGGCACAGCCTCATACAAACACAGTGACGCTATCACCCACCTTGTGCCACGTTCTCCTGCGCTGGCTTGCTCTGTTGCCCCATAGAGGCCCCGAGGCTCCTCAGCAGCTCCTTGTAATCCAGGGTGTGTTTTCTGCCTACGCAGTAGCGGTTCCAGAGCCTGGAGACACACAAACATTGCAAAGACTCGTCATGGGACTCTGTAACACCACCAGTGTGAGACGGGGAGAGGGAGTACCTCCTTTTACAGCAAGGTTAGCAAAGACTGCTATTTATTTCACATACCCCTCATGATGAGCTGAATTACCAAATAGTACTGTCAATTATTACATTATTTGACTTGAGGTGCAAAAGTAGAAAGGGCCATAAATTAATGTGGGTGGAGAATAATGTGTAAGAATATTAACCCTCTGCAGGCAATCAGGTGCCCTAATACCTGTGTAACAATAGGTTGGTACAGGAAAAGAATCTCTTCCCATACTGATTACTATGTAGCCGTCGATGGACTAGATTGCAGAGATTCAGGACAGACATGAAATGATGCAGTGCTCTACGTCACTGTGTTACTGACAGTACAGCTCTCTCAGAATGTGCTTCTATACACAGAAATTCTAGCATTCTGTAAAGATTTGGCTTCAAACACAATCACTGTCTGATTCACTAGTCTATAAGGAAACATGAATTGTTACATAAATGCTATATCTGTTACAGTAATACTTTCACATTGTGTGGCCCGGCTTCCATGCTTGTTTGTGGCGTGGGGACGGAGATGGGGCATCGGTTTCAGATGGGTCTTATGCACCCAGCATGGGATGAGTGCAGGGCCATCTTAACGTATAGGCACACTGGACAGATGCCCAGGGCCCCACAATTCTAGGGCCCTTCAAACAGGGACAGGCTGGGTCAAAGGGCATCTGACTCCTGGGCTGGTGTCTCCGGGACTTCATGGGAGCCGGTAGAGAATGCTGATTGGCTCTGCTCTGATTTGTGCATTACACCCAATCAGAGCGGCCAGGCAGCATTTGCTACCTATCTCCCAGGCTGCAGCAAGACACCAAATAGATTTCTGCTTGCTGATTGGTGGATGGATGAAGCTATCCACCAATCAGAGTGCAGCATTCTCTACCTGCCTCCAGCCAGAAAGCGAATGGCTGTCAGCTTGTTGATTGGTGGATGGTTGGAGCTATCCAGCAATCAGAGCGCTGACAGCCATTCACTGGATGTATACTGACATAGATGGACGGATATTCGCACTGCGGCTGCTTTGTATCTGTCTCATATTCAGGCCTATTACGTCCAGCTGCCCTTTCAGCACTTGAGAAGCATTACTAATTTGACTGAGAAGCTTCCATTTTACCTTCAGTTTATGCTTAGGTCTTTGTAGGGATATTCTTATGTCTATCACAGGCATGTTTAAATTGCTCTACTGTCCTATAAGATTATCTGTCCAATCTTTCTGTTTGGAGAGAAAATCTGGCAAGGGAGCAAATGACAATCACCATTTGCTCCTAAAAGCTGGAAAATTGTAAAAAATTGTCATTTGGATAAATTGTTTAAAACAAATGGATTTAACAAATTTGTCTGAACATCCATTTTTGTCTGCTTTCCAGTGTTTGGGAGCAAATGGCCAATTGTCATCCCAGACATTACCAGATTTTCTTTCCAACTAAGAAAATTGGACAGATAATCTTATAGTGTGTACCCAGCTTAAGCCTCTACCCAGGGCTGGATTAACAATGGGGCGGATGGAGCTGCAGCTCCAGGCCGCCCATTGAAAATAGGCCCACAGGCCCCTACAATGCAGCCGGCGCCAGCCAGGGTATTTTACCTGGTGGAGCCAGTGTCCGCTGCAGGTCATCTCACAAATGTTTGCTGAAATGCATTGTGCCCCCAATCTCCCACTGCTCCATCTCCGGAAGCTCAGTGCCGTCCAGGGGTGGGCGGAGAGTGTGAAACTGAAACCACGCCCACGATGTCATTGCTGGGCAAATGGGAGTAGGATGAGGTGGGGATGGGAAACAAGCCCCAAGAGCCAGCATCATTGGGTGGGCGGGGTGTCCAGTCCCCGGAGGCTCTGGGTAGTGGGCAGGGCTGGCGCCAGACTGGACATATGATTTTGATGTCACCTGTAGCTACCGCGGGTGCAGGATGTACGGCTGCTATGGGGCTGAAAAACCAGTACACTCCTCCTGCAACAAGTACTGCTACACATGTTTGAGAATGCAACAGTGGGAACACCACGCCTCCCAGCAACATACAGTCGGGTTGGACCACACTAGGCAGCCACTGACAGCATCAGACGGAAAACACCAGGATAAGAGGAGCCCGCAGCCTGACGCCTCCGAGAAGTAGCCGCACACCTAAAGAAGTGAGCGCTCAGTGCCTGCAGTAGCGCCTGAGAAGTGAGCACAACCGGGAGGTATGCCCACTCATGGGAGAATGCTGTGGAGAATAGTCACTCTCTTGTGGCTGGGAATGGTAAAGGGCATAGCAATGGGGCCCACACAGATATAGTTACGCCCCTGACCCTGTGTTCCTGCCACCTCACCCTGTTTGCCTAATGCCTCCTGTGTGTGCTTACCACTTCACCCTAAGTGCCTGCCACCACACCCTATGTGCCTGCCACCACACCCTGTGTGCCTGCCACCACACCCTGTGTGCCTGCCACCACACCCTGTGTGCCTGCCGCCACACCCTGTGTGCCTGACGCCTCACCCCTGTGTGCCTGCCACATTACCCTATGTGTGTGTCTGCCACCTTGCCCTATGTGCCTAATGCCTCACCCCTGTGTGTGCCTACCACCTCACCCCTGTGTGTCTGTAACCTCACCCTGTGTGCCTGATGCCTCACCCTTGTGTGCTGCCACATCACCCTATGTGTGTGTCTGCCACCTTACCCTATGTGCCTAATGCCTCACCCCTGTGTGTGATGATCCCTCACCCATGTGTGTGCCTTCCACCTTATCCCTGTGTATGCCTGACACCTCACCTCTTTGTGTGCCTGCCACCTTACGCCTGTGTGCCTAATGCCTCACCCATGTGTGTCTGTCACCTCACCCTGTGTGCCAGAAGTTCACCCCTGTGTGTGTCTGTCACCTCACCCCTGTGTGTGCCTGCCACCTTATCCCTGTGTGCCTGAAACCTCACCCCTGTGTGTGCCTGCCATCATACCCCTATGTGCCTGATGCCTCACCCGTGTGTGCCTGCCACCTTACCCCTGTGTGCATGATGCCTCCCCCCTGTGTGTGTCTGTCACCTCACCCTGTGTGCCTGACGCCTCACCCCTGTGTGTGCCTGCCACCTTACCCCTGTGTGCATGATGCCTCACCCCTGTGTGTGCCTGCCACCTTACCCCTGTGTGCATGATGCCTCACCCCTGTGTGTGTCTGTCACCTCACCCACTGTGCCTGACGCCTCACCCGTGTGTGTCTGTCACCTCACCCCTGTGTGTGCCTGCCACCTTATCCCTGTGTGCCTGACACCTCACCCCTGTGTGTGCCTGCCATCATACCCCTATGTGCCTGATGCCTCACCCCTGTGTGTGCCTGCCACCTTACCCCCATGTGCCTGATGCCTCACCCCTGTGTGTGCCTGCCACCTTACCCCTGTGTGCATGATGCCTCACCCCTGTGTGTGTCTGTCACCTCACCCTGTGTGCCTGACGCCTCACCCCTGTGTGTGTCTGTCACCTCACCCTGTGTGCCTGAAGCCTCACCCGTGTTCGTCTGCCACCTCACGCTAAGTGTCTTCCACCTTACCCCTGTGTGCCTGCCACTTCACCCCTGCATGTACCTGCCGCCTCACCTGTGTGTATCTGCCACCTTACCCTTGTGCTGCCCCCTTACCCTCAACCTGTGTGCCTGACACCTCAAAGACATTTAAGCGGAGCAACATAATGTGGGTGCAACTCCATGGGGGGTGCAGTGCGACCATCGTCGGGACAGATGACTGACGGCAGCCAGCCACTAACACTACGGCATCTATACACAGTACCAAATAAAAAACAATTTCTGGCCCAGGCACGTTTGAGCCCAGCACTACTCGGAAGACGAGTTCAGCGTTGCACAGGCCTTGACGTCATGCACCTACGCGCCACACAGTGCATACTGACTTAGGCTGCTGCTGAGGGCAATTGAGGAGGAGAGAAGCCAGATTCCACTGCAAGTTCCGCAATTACATCTCTGACATACTGTCTTTCAGGTTAATCTTCTGTGGGGGCAATGGGGGTGATTCAGAGTTGATTGTAGCTGTGCTAAATTTAGCACATCTACGACCAGGCACACTGACATGCGGGGGGACGCCCAGCACAGGGCTAGCCCGTCTCGCATGTCAGTCCCTGCCCTATTGTAGAAGTACAAAAGCATCACACAGCGGCAATGCTTTTGTACTTCCGGAGTAGCTCCCGGCCAGCGCAGCTTTTGCGTGCGACATCATGCAGCCACTGCGGCCTGCCCTCCGCACGGTCCGGCCAATGCAGCCAAACGCCGCCGTGCCGCGCCCTCCCGCCCAGCGAACGCCTCTGCCTGTCAATCAGGCAGAGGAGATCGCTAGGCAACGACAGCCGTCGGCTGTCAGCCATGCGCCGACGCCGGTGCATGCGCACTGCGGCGCCGGTGCATGCGCACTTCTGACCTGATCGCTGCACTGCGATAAACGGCAGTGTGCAATCAGGTCAGAATGACCCCTAATGTGTGTTATTATCTTCCTGTGGGGGGAAATGTGGGTTATTATCTTCCTGTGGGGTGCAATGTGGGGGGTGGGGTTTCGGTGGGAGAAAATGTGGGGATGATTGTGCACAGTCGTATCTGTATTGGCGTCTTTTGCCAGATACACATCTGTGACTTTACGCAAATGCCGCTACAAGGCCCTTCCCTGGTGTACATCCATACATATGAATGTGCTAGGACTGAGGCACCCACTTGCAGCATCTATAGACTTTGTAACACCGATTGGTGCTTCTGTGGGTGCACTATGTCAAAGTCAGAAAAATATCACGATGCACACTGCCATATTTGCACCTCATACAGGTCTGCGCTGCGCATGCGTGCGCTCTCCCGTGCGTGCGCATACTCGCTGTTGCGGGCACCCGCGGGCGCGCGGTATGTGCATTTACGGTAGAGTTCATGTGTTCGTAGCGTGCGACTCAATCGTTACATATTTCCACTATATAATGTATTTTGTAGATCATGGTCCCTTTGATAGATTCTGAAAGTTTGGTTAATGTAGCATGTTCATGGACAGAGAAATCCCTCTTTGTTTGACACGAAGGGTCAGACAGGAGTAATACTGTGGTGTTTAGTATCCATCGGAAGAGTATTTAATTAGCAATATTCCGGTGTTGGTTTGAAGCGGATTAATCGCTCGTGCGAATAGTTATGGACATAAGAAGTTTATGTCCATTTACTATTATTTGCACTTACTTATCCATGCGGCGGGAAACCCAGTTCCCCACCCACCTGAGCAGTTGGAAATCGTCACAGCCCACCTGTATGAATCAACCTATGACCTTTTGTTATAATGCGAGGAGGAATTCCTGTGTCCAATGAACAATGGGATTGTAGGGACCATAGAATTGTATTGTGTGTGGGGCATAAATAGACAAGCCGATCACATCCAGCTCACTCTTCAACGGTTCTCATTGCTGAAAATCGGGAGCTGGATGTCCAGAGGCGCATGCGATCGTTCCCCTTGTGCGTAAGTTTTCTCCGCAATCATATTGTCTTTCTTGTTGTTATGGGCCATATCTCTCTCTCTCTCTCTTCTCTTCTTTCTCTCGTACTCTCTTAAACGTAATAGTATTGTATTGTATTTCCTGTGTAGTTATCTGGTTAGGTAGTCTATGTTATATTGTAGTGTATGACTTGTATTGTATTAATTCTTTTGCAAGTATAACATTCATAATATATATATTAGGCGTTGGACCCTAAGCACGGTATCTGTGTATTTCTTATAGTGTTAAGTATTCACAGAGCGTCGGTGACGCTCAAACAGCTTTTAAGTTAATAAGGTTACACTGTGTTGCATCTACACCCTATCTCTACACTAAGGTTTAACAGCATATTACATTGTTTATGGTTTAGATTTAAAGGTTTAACCTTGTGAGCGTCTGCGCCGCTGGTGATCTCCTCGTGGTCTCGAGCGTTCGCATCGCTATAGCAAATCATTACGTTAGTCGGCAGCCAATAGTGTGCCTGCCTGTGATCTCTTGGCCGTGAGCGAACGTGACGCTTGAGCGTCTCGACCTCGGCTAAGCGATTGCTACGCAACGTGCGTACCCTTACGGTACTCCATACGTCAATAGCGTACAGTGTTCTCAGATCTCTTAAAGGGTTTTAAATAAGATAAATATTTAGCTTTATCAATTGGGGGCTCGTCCGGGATTTGAACCCGGGCGTCCTGTCCTTCACATATCTCTGCTAGGTAATTTCAGCAGACATTATCCATCAGCAAAGGGCGGGAGATAATATTCTTCGCAGTGCTGACGGGATAAGCGTCTGCTTCGCTTAGTAAAGGGTGCTGAAGGAATCCGGAACCGGAGGTAAGAACAACACGCTAGTGTCTTTTAAAACTGTTTATTTCTGTCTTGCGTACACACGCACATATCTGCATTTCTTTTTCATTCGTGTATTTTCATATATCACTCTCCTGTTTGCCATTTTTATAATTGATAAAACGTGCTAAGAGAGATTTGTCGCTATTTCATAGTTAAAGTGTAAAACCCACATGCAACTCTACCTAAGGTAAAAGGAGAGATTGGTGTGTTGCGCGGTAGACGATCGAGGATCATCTACATTGATAAAAGTGTTAGTTGTGTTGCGGTGGACATTGGTTTTGTGTACACGTGTCTCTAACAAAGGGCTGAGACTCGCGTACGCCAAGGCCGACGCACGCAGCGTAAATTACGCAACGGTGCGTCTGGGTACGCCCACGTAACTCAAGTCACACGACAGTGTTGATTTTTAAGTAGCGCAACAGGCGATAAGTAGTGCAACAGGCGATAAGTAGCGCAACAGGCGATAAGTAGCGCATCCGGCGATAAATAGCGCAAAATCTATTTTAGTGTCCGAAATTTAGATTAACAGATCCTTCTCCAAATTCACAACACATCTGGTCTAAAGAAAATTTCTGCGCAGAAATAGAAATAGAAGCAAAAGTGTACGTGTGGTGAGTGAGTGTTTTGTATATATAAGTTTATACAATTTTACAGGTTGAACCACAAGAAGTCGAGTTCTCGCAGAGGTACATACATGTAAGTGACGTGCATGGTGGCTAGGGAGGCATCTCTGGTTAAACATAAAATTTGAGCAGTAGAGAATAGTAGACCAGGAGGTCATACTACAGACCGGGAGGTCCAGGTACAGCAGACTAAGAAGTCTGCCATAAAAGAGAAAAGGGCACAACCCAGGGGGTTGGTGCAAAACCCATATAGGCCAATAAAGCTCTGGCTGAAGGAATTCGCAGCCGAAATTTTCGATTCCACTGGTCGCTCAGCACATAAGATTAGTTGCTTATGTGCTGAACGATTGTACCGCACGTAATTGTGTACATTAGTTAATCTGACCAGTACCATTTGTGTACGATCCCGGTCATAAAACTATTTGTACACTCTGATGTGATTTGTGTAATTTTTTATTTTCTGAAGGGAAGTTCGCTGGTCACTCAGGAATTGTCCAACAACCAATAGTTACTGGAAAGAGTAAGTGTTCTGCGGATATCCCTCGCATGTTCCAGTAAATAGAGGTTCATAGGGGCCCTGGGTCGAGTACGCCAGCACTAAGGCAGTGTGTGGGTCGTATTGGTCGGCGTGGGCGAGTGAGTGGGGTACTCGGTAAACCGCCACCGTCAGCCTATCGTGAACATTTTGGTTTTTGTAAGGGTTCGCTGAAGACCCTGATTGAAGGTCAGAGGTGGTGAAAGCAACGCCTGCAAGTTATGGGGGCCAATTGTTCAGGAAGGGGGCGATCAACCTCGGTTCGGGTTGATTCAGTAAACCGACCAGTCGGGTCGGCAAGGTACGTAATGTGTGAAAAATATGGTTCACATACAGAGGTTTTATGTGATGAATGGGAGAGAATGACAGTGCATGACGGGGAGAAATTCCCAAGAGTAGGTAGCTTTAGCCCAGAAGTGTTGCAAAATTTAAGGAGGAGGATATGTCTCATTAAATCAACAAAGAGACGAATCCAACATTATGATTATTTGCAGTTATGGCAACAGGAGGGTGAAATACAGAGAGGATTGGCTCTGGCGGCAGGATCTAATCCTATCAAGAAATTGATAGCGACGGCCCCGCCGCCACCATACATATCAGGAGAGAAATTGGTTGCGGAGAATGACGCATTAGGGTGTAACAAACAAACACTTAGCAACTGTGTAAATGTTAATAAGTTAACTAATGCAAGTATTAACCCGTGCAAGTTGTACCCTGTTTTGAACTTTCCCCAGGAGTGTGATCAAGAGGACGAATCGGCAACAATATCAGCGCTCTCTCTAGCAGCCACCATAGCAGAGACAACAGTAGGCACGGCTCCACCCACGAGATTAGTAACAAAAGCCCCTAGCGGAGGGATAGGTGAGGTCGTATCTACAGGTAAGTACGGCACCATACACTACGCTGAAACCATTTCACCACAGGCTGTAGAACCTACACAGAGTGATGTTAGTAGACTTAATCCTGTTAGGGTAATAGCAGTGCCAAATGGGAAAACTGACACGACAGGAATCACACCTGTTAGGAACATTGCCATGTACAGCCCATTTTCCCGAATGGAATTAAGAACCATAGTGTCTGAGTTCCCTGACCCTAGGAAAGACTTAGTTGCCAGCCAGAAATACATCAGAGACCTAGGGAACACTTTAGAGCCCAATAACAAAGACTGGCAGGTATTGCTGAGGGCATGTTTACCCTCAAATGTCGACGCAACTCAATTTTTGGCTGACTGTGGATTAGATCAGGATGTACCTCTTACAGATGTGTACAACAAAGATAACGTAAAAAGAATAAGTTTACAGTTAAAGGAGTATTTCCCAGCAGTAGTTAAGTGGAACAAGATTTTCTCCATTAGACAGAAAGAGTCAGAAACTGCTGCAGAATATTTTCACAGGGCATTACTAGAAATGGCAAAGTACACAGGTATAGAGGACATTAAAACAAACATAAACCATCGAGAAGTAGCAGTATCTGTACTAATGGATGGGTTAAAAGAGACATTAAAGACAAGAGTACAGACCACGCAACCATGTTGGCGAGGTCTGTCGGTGGCTACTTTGAGAGAGGCTGCTATTGATCACGACCGGAATATCACCCGACACAGGGAGTCACAAGGTGATAAGTTAATGGCCGTAAGTATACAGGCCCTGACCACAAGGCAGCCTTTGTATAAATCACCAAACCCTGTGGGTAAGTCAAATGTGGTAACTTGTTTTTCATGTCATAGACAGGGACACATGGCACGAGACTGTAGAGTGAAAAATTCACAAAACTCATATCAACCCCCTAGACAACGACACGACACACGACATTGGGAGCAAGGTCCGCAGAGACGGAGTTATGAGCCACATACAGGGGAAACAAAAAGATTCCCCCCGAACAGAGACTGGCAAGCAACTGGTAGTTCCCATTTCACCCCTTCACAAGTAGTTGCTGCCAGCGGGATTCAGGGAGGTCACCATACCCAATAGGGGTGTGGCCATACCTGTAATCTGCAGCCAGTAAAATTGATTGCAAGTCTTGGGAGTGAACCAGAAATTGCAATCAATGTAGCTGGTAAATCATTAAACTTTCTTGTAGACACAGGGGCGGCCAAATCAGTGATAAATTCGACAGTGGGCATGAGAACCACTGGTAAGACAATTCCAGCCATAGGAGTAACAGGAGTAGTCCAGCACTACCCTGTTAGCAAACCAGCCGAGATTACAGTAGGGCCGTTACATACCAAGCATTCCTTTTTGCTGGCTGCATCGGCACCGACTAATCTCCTGGGAAGAGACTTATTGTGCAAAATGGGGTGCGTCATTTATTGTACTCCTGAAGGTGTATTCTTGGACATACCTGAGAATCACGCTCAGGAAGTGCGAGACATGTTAGACTCCCCGTCAAAATTAATGTCACATACCATTATGACAAATAGGACTCCATCCCAAGTAGAGGAAATGACATCCCAGATACCAGAGTCACTTTGGACTAAAGATGGACAGGACACTGGATTGATGGCAAACGTAGCTCCGGTAGTTGTACAAGTAAAAGATGGTAGGATAGCTCCAAAAATCCCACAGTACCCTCTGAAGCCAGAGGTGGAGTTAGGAGCGTATCCCGTAATAGAGCGCTTGCTACAACAGGGCATTCTGGTAAGAACGTCCAGCACTGCCAATAGTCCCATCTTCCCTGTTAAAAAGAGTGGGGGGAGGGGTTACCGGCTAGTGCAGGATCTAAGGGGGATTAACAAAATAGTTGAGAGTCAGTTCCCCGTAGTGCCAAATCCAGCTGTCATCCTTATGCAAATCCCTCCCACTGCGAAATTTTTCACTGTTATTGACCTCTGCTCCGCTTTCTTTTCGGTACCTCTGCACCCTGACAGTCAATATTTGTTTGCATTTACATACAGAGGAGTCCAATACACATGGACTCGATTACCACAAGGTTTCATAGACAGTCCAAGTATCTTTTCCCAGGCTTTGCATGATTGTTTACAGTCTTTCCAACCAGAGAGTGGATCAGTATTAATACAGTACGTGGATGATTTACTACTGTGTTCTGATTCATTGGAAGCATCCCTGAAGGATACGAAACAGCTCCTGTTTCATCTTTCAGACACAGGACACAAGGTTTCCAAAGACAAGTTGCAATTATGCCAAACTAAGGTAAAATATTTGGGACACTGTCTAACACAAGGACTGAGACACCTGACCGCTGATAGAATTCAAGCAATTAGAGACATGACTCTGCCACAAACCCAGCAACAGATCAGAACATTTTTAGGAATGTGTGGGTATTGCCGTAACTGGATCCCAGGGTTTTCCATTCTAGCGTTACCTTTGCAGGAGATGGTCTCCTCAAACAAACCTGATCAGATTTCGCATACAGACGAGTCCGAGATGGCATTTGAGAGACTTAAACAGTGCCTAACGCAGGCACCAGCATTAGGTATGCCAGACTATGGGAAACCCTTTGAGCTGTACGGAACAGAAAGTGCTGGTTGCGCGGCAGGCGTCTTAACCCAAAAGCACGGTGATGCCAGCAGGCCGGTAGCATACTACAGCGCTCAGCTAGACACAGTAGCGCGATCCCTCCCCACATGCTTGCGAAGCGTTGCTGCGATAGCATTGCTAGTAACGAAAAGCGAAGATGTAGTGCTAGGTCACAACCTCACAATTCATACACCACATGCAGTGTCAGCCTTGCTAAATTCTGCCCAAACCAGGCACGTCTCATCAGCACGGTTTACAAGATGGGAATTGGCACTAATGGCCCCCGTAAACATCACCATAAGGAGATGCAGTGCATTAAACCCTGCAACATATCTCCCAGGTGTGCCTGGACAGGCACAAAGGGTGGAGGATGAGAGTGGTGGGGAAGGAGAATTTAACACAAAGGAAGACACACATGATTGTATGGAATATTTGACCCAAAATTTTACCGCAAGGCCTGACATCAGTGACAATCCACTGGAAGATGTAGATCTAACTTTCTACACGGATGGTAGTTGTCACAGACAGTCAGACTCGGGAGACTTGTGTACTGGATACGCAGTCGTAGATGACCAAGGCACCATAGAAGCGGAACCGCTAGGCCCACCTCACTCAGCCCAGGTTGCTGAACTGGTCGCCCTAACCAGAGCATGTGAATTGGCTAAGGGCAAATCAGCCAATATCTACACCGATTCTAGATACGCATTCGGGGTAGTCCATGATTTCGGAGCCCTATGGCGCCTCAGAAATTTCATGACGGCAGCTGGAACACCAGTAGCGCATGCAGCTCACATCAAAAGGCTTCTAACAGCGATACAGGAACCCGACAGAGTGGCTGTTATCAAGTGTAAAGCACACACATATAGCCAAAACCCAGTATCACTTGGTAACAGCCGAGCAGATGAAGCAGCTAAGTTAGCAGCTGGTACCCCCAGACAGACAGACACCACACAACTGATGGTATTTAATACCATCAACACACAGAAGTTGTGTGAGATGCAAAATTTGTGTTCCACACAGGAAAAGGCAGCCTGGAAGGCAAAGGGATATGGCCAGGAGTCCTCAGGACTCTGGACGGATGGACAAGGTAAACCGGTGGCCCCCAGAGCATATCTCCCATGTTTAGCTGAGGCAGCACACGGGCTGACTCATCTGGGCAAGGAGGGAATGTGCAAGTTGGTAAGAGCATATTGGTGCGCCCCAGGATTTTCATCTCATGCAAGTAAGAGAGCAATGTCATGCCTTACCTGTTTGAGAAAGAACATCGGAAAAGCAATACCAACAGAACCATCTCATATCCCACCTGCAGGCGGCCCTTTCCAGGTAATACAGATTGACTTCATTCAATTACCCCCTTGTCGAAATTTGAAATATGTACTTGTTTGTATAGATGTTTTCTCAAATTGGGTCGAAGCATTTCCTGCGGCCACAAATACCGCTATGTTTACTGCTAAGAAAATTGTGCAGGAATTTGTATGTAGATATGGTATCCCTAGAATAATTGAAAGTGATAGGGGTACCCATTTTACAGGTGATGTCTTTCAAGGAATGTGTAAGTTGATGGGAATTGATAGCAAGCTGCACACTCCATACCGTCCACAGGCGAGCGCGAAGGTGGAAAGAGTGAACAGCACTATTAAAAATAAACTGAGCAAAGTTATGGCAGAGACAGGATTGACATGGCCAGAAGCTTTACCCATTGTACTGTACAGCATCAGAACCACTCCCAGGTCCCCTCTTAATCTGTCTCCTTTTGAAATCTTGTTTGGTCGACAACCGCATGTTATGATTAACCCTCAGGATGATTTGAAGTGTAACAATGAAGTGACTGTAAAGTATTTGATTAACATGAGTAAACAGCTAAGGAATCAAAATGATAATTTGAAGTTAATGATTCCTGATTTACCAGATAGTAATTGTCATGACATTGAACCTGGGGATTATGTAATGATACGGAATTTTCTACGCTCAGGTTGCCTTATTGACAGATGGGAAGGACCATACCAAGTCTTATTGACTAGCACTACAGCATTGAAAGTTGCCGAGAGAGAGACTTGGGTTCATTCGTCCCATTGTAAGAAGGTTGCTGATCCAGAGAGGTCCCGTGATAAGGAACAGACGGTAGAGGAAGTTGTATCACTGGAGTGTCTGTTCCAGGAGGACTGAGGCGGCACCTGAGCATTGAGAATCACAAGATCAAAAGCAGTTGTCGATTCCCTGTTCCCTTTTATTGTTTTTCTCCACTTCCCATCCCCCCTCCCTCAAATTATTTTTCCCCCTTCTCATTCTTCTTCGTTTCCTCCTATAAGATGGACTTGCCCCAAGAGACTGTGATCCGGATTTTCCTGTTGACCATGATGTTGACCAGAGCAGTCTGTTCCGGCGAGAGTACCATGGAGGTCGAGAGAGGTTCTGGAATGGGTTCTGATGACAGAGATGGAGGCGTAGTTTTCCGAGAACAACATAATCAACAAGCAAAGGCGAGTATCAGAAAACGATCCGATAGCATTGACCATAGAAGGAATTGTGAAGGATTGTTAGCTGAAGAAAACTGTATCTGTAGGCTCTGTGACAATGTAGTTGAGGATGGGTGCATCAAGAAATGCCAATCCAGTTTTAATATCCACATGGACCGGCATCCCTTGAGTGACTATCACTCCTTAGTGGGTAGTGTGTTAAATCAAACAGATTGCTGGGTATGCTCTCAAGTACCTCAAGGTCATAGAAAATCAGGACTAGTACCATTTCCTTTAACGATAGGGGAGGTACTTGAGCTAAGTGGTGGGAGGCCGGTGGACAGGAGGTTTAATATCTCCAGTCCTCCTAGTTTGAAGCTCCACCAATATCATGTGGATAGATCCCTCATATGTTTTAACATTTCCAATCCCCGAAAGCCGGGAAATTGGGAAGTGTCATGGAGTAACCAAACCATGACCTTTTCATATAGAGCAGATAGAATGCCGACAGATACAGAACTTATACGCCACATAGCCAGTAGAGGAAAATCTTTCCGATATAGGTATACCCTAGGAAATAGGATTACGAGAGTTGGAGAGGTATCACCAGGATACTGTGCACATATCGTACAAGCTGATACGTGTACTAGACAGATGGGAGAATTAGGGTTAGGAGATTTCACATGGAAGATGTGTAATATGGTTATGTCCTACTCCGTCCCATATGTTCTCCCCGATGATGCATATTTCATATGCGGGGGGAAGGCGTATAAGTGGCTTGCCCCAAACTCTGAAGGATTGTGTTATATTGGAAAAGTACTGCCTGAAGTAATGACTGTATCACATGCCAAAATGAAAGATATACACCGTGTTGCCCAAGCTCCTTATACTCACACCCATTACGAGCACGTAGTTAAACGGCACCTGATAGAAAGAACAGAGCATCCGGCCTCTGACATGATCCATGAATCCACCGGGATTCAGTTTCTAATCGCGTTAGACATCACTCGCACCGCCAGAGGAGTGTTGAATTATAAATACATATCTGCGCTCGCAAATTTGTTAGACAATATCACAGAAATGTATGATGACACATTTAGGTATACTGGAAGAGAACTTCAAGCTTATAAAACAGAACTAGTTCAGCATAGAATGATTCTCAATTATCTCACGGCAGTGACAGGTGGATATTGTGTCACACTGGCAACGCAGTACGGCGTGAAATGTTGCACATATATTACAAATAGTACCGAGGACCCGGTCGAGGTCATAGACCAAAAGATGGACGATATTCTCCAACTGAAGTGGGAATTTCGCAGGAGACACAATCTCACCCTTGCTGCTGTGAGTAATGAGCTGACTGGTTGGGTGTCATGGTTGAACCCGCGAAATTGGTTCTCTGGTTTAGGAGAATGGGCTCAAGGAGTCATAATGGATGTTGGGAAGTTTCTCCTATGTATCTTAGGTGTTATCATAACGATTGGCTTGATATTTAGATGCGGTCAGGCTTTAACGAAGTGTAAACAAAGTACCAGGGTGATGAGTTTAAGGAGTGAGGAAACTGTAATTCCAATGGATTTGATTTATGACCCAAATGTAGAAACAATGATGTGATGAAAATGCGATTTCTACGGTCCGTTTCTTTCACCTGTTTTTCCGTTTTCTCCAAGGTAAAAAGACCCACTTGGACGAGGAATTTGATGAGCCGATATACAGACAACAGATGGATTAAAGAAGAAGTTTTGACAACCTGATACACAGATTTTTGATGAACTTTGCCATAGATCCCCAGTTTCCCTAGAAATTTTAAAATTACGCTAGCCCAACACTTTTGTAAATCTATGGACATTGACAAAGCTTTTGCTCGCACCTTATGGGCAAAAGCACAAAGAAGACTGCATTCAACAGACACCGAACAAGACTTCAACCGACAAATGTTCATTTACCTGACATAGAATACCACTGCATTTACCGTAATTATGTCTTTTCTTCATCTCTACAACCTTCAGGTAATTACACACATAGTCGATAGGGAATACAGGCACAGATATCAGCAATCACATATTCCCCCATTCATGTATCATCAACTAAAATGTGCTCCCCATTTTGTTACAACCACAGCCGAAAAGAGCTCGGTAAAGTTTGACAGCCCATCCACAGACCCGTACCACGGGATAAGAAGGAATTCAAATGTATACTTCGCAATACCTCGAAGCTTGATTTAAAACACGTACGGCACGATGATACATGACCCCCAAGCACGGATTCATACACACATGCTTCTGCTATCGCACTAGGTCATACCTTTTTCCTACCTTCTCCTCTCCTCCCCTACCCAACCATGTAAATGTATTAACCCCTGACATATATTTTTCTCGTTTTGAAATGTTTTAGGAAGTGGCAGTTATTGTTGACTGCCAAAGGGTGGACTGTCAAAGTCAGAAAAATATCACGATGCACACTGCCATATTTGCACCTCATACAGGTCTGCGCTGCGCATGCGTGCGCTCTCCCGTGCGTGCGCATACTCGCTGTTGCGGGCACCCGCGGGCGCGCGGTATGTGCATTTACGGTAGAGTTCATGTGTTCGTAGCGTGCGACTCAATCGTTACATATTTCCACTATATAATGTATTTTGTAGATCATGGTCCCTTTGATAGATTCTGAAAGTTTGGTTAATGTAGCATGTTCATGGACAGAGAAATCCCTCTTTGTTTGACACGAAGGGTCAGACAGGAGTAATACTGTGGTGTTTAGTATCCATCGGAAGAGTATTTAATTAGCAATATTCCGGTGTTGGTTTGAAGCGGATTAATCGCTCGTGCGAATAGTTATGGACATAAGAAGTTTATGTCCATTTACTATTATTTGCACTTACTTATCCATGCGGCGGGAAACCCAGTTCCCCACCCACCTGAGCAGTTGGAAATCGTCACAGCCCACCTGTATGAATCAACCTATGACCTTTTGTTATAATGCGAGGAGGAATTCCTGTGTCCAATGAACAATGGGATTGTAGGGACCATTGAATTGTATTGTGTGTGGGGCATAAATAGACAAGCCGATCACATCCAGCTCACTCTTCAACGGTTCTCATTGCTGAAAATCGGGAGCTGGATGTCCAGAGGCGCATGCGATCGTTCCCCTTGTGCGTAAGTTTTCTCCGCAATCATATTGTCTTTCTTGTTGTTATGGGCCATATCTCTCTCTCTCTCTCTTCTCTTATTTCTCTCGTACTCTCTTAAACGTAATAGTATTGTATTTCCTGTGTACGTATCTGGTTAGGTAGTCTATGTTCTATAGTAGTGTATGACTTGTATTGTATTAATTCTTTTGCAAGTATAACATTCATAATATATATATTAGGCGTTGGACCCTAAGCACGGTATCTGTGTATTTCTTATAGTGTTAAGTATTCACAGAGCGTCGGTGACGCTCAAACAGCTTTTAAGTTAATAAGGTTACACTGTGTTGCATCTACACCCTATCTCTACACTAAGGTTTTACAGCATATTACATTGTTTATGGTTTAGATTTAAAGGTTTAACCTTGTGAGCGTCTGCGCCGCTGGTGATCTCCTCGTGGTCTCGAGCGTTCGCATCGCTATAGCAAATCATTACGTTAGTCGGCAGCCAATAGTGTGCCTGCCTGTGATCTCTTGGCCGTGAGCGAACGTGATGCTTGAGCGTCTTGACCTCGGCTAAGCGATTGCTACGCAACGTGCGTACCCTTACGGTACTCCATACGTCAATAGCGTACAGTGTTCTTAGACCTCTTAAAGGGTTTTAAATAAGATAAATATTTAGCTTTATCAACTATTGAAGCAGTGACGATACTATGTGTCACGATCCGGGTATCTGGATGCCATTTCTTACCCATCAGATGCCTCCTAAGGCTGGCTCAGCGCTCCAGGACCGGATCCCATCTGTTATCCTAATGTTCACATTCCTGCATCCTCTCCTGTCTCTCTGAGACGCTGTCACAGTAACGCCTTATTACATCTGGCATGGCGTCTCCCGCGGCCTCCGCCGCCGTCCCTGAGCTTCTGCATGCAGAGTGTCAGAGTGGCGATTACGTCAGCCGCGGCCTCCGCTGTATCCGCGTGGTTGGATGTGCACTTGTCAGCCTGGCGTCTCCTGTCTCCAGTGGCCGGCGCCGCCATTACTGTTTTCATTACCACATGGATTACAAACCAAACTTCCCTCCAAGTGTCTGCATGGGCGCAGCCATCTTGGATTCTGTCAGCTGATCATTTCCTCCAATCTGTTGTCAGTATTGTTAATCTGCATAATTGCCTAGCCAATCCCTTCCTTGCTGCAGGTATAAATACACTGTGCCTGAGCAAGGAAGGCGTCAGTGCTTTGGTTGTCAAACCTAGTTCCTGTTTGTCTCTCTCCTGTGATTGTCTTCCAGGTTCCAGCTCCTGTCTCAAGACTTCCACCATAGAGACCCGCACCAGCATTCCACCTGCGGTGTAGCCTGACTCTCCAATCCATTGTGGATTCATCTGTTTCCAGCTACAACATTACCTGCTTCCAGCTCAGCTTCCAGCAGAGTACAGCTTCCCTTAAAGGGCCGGTGTCCTTTCTACACTTTACCACTCTCCACCGGTATTATTATTTCTCCGCTCTCAAGTTCTACATTTCAGTTCATATTTCATCGCTCCCAAGTTCATTTATTATTTAACTGGTTCCAGCCAGTATCCACTCCGTGCTAACAACAGTCTGGTTCCAGCCAGTATCCACAGCAGCTGTTTTATCTTCAGCAACCCAGCTTTTCCTGGAACACCAGCTGGCACAATCCTGGGTTATCTCCATTGCTACAGTCGGGCCTGGTAAGGACTTTCCATCTAGAAGATCATAAGAACTATCTCACACTACCAGTGCCCTGTGGCTCCTGCCATCCTGTAGTACCCAGGAACTGTATTTATTCTTTGCTGACTTTTACGTTTTCTTTTACTGCTGCTGTGTTGCGGAGTTGTCATAATAAACATCATTGACTTTTATCCAAGTTGTCGTGGTCACGCCTTCGGGCAGTTATTATTCATGTTACTTACATGTCCAGGGGTCTGATACAACCTCCCAGGTTCCGGTACATCTCAGCCCCTACAACTGAGGCTGCCTCCCGTCAGCTCAGGCCCTCAGTTGTGACAGTAAGCACTGACCTAATGAATCCAGCCGGAGACCAGGATCAAGCGGCCAGGCCAATGCAAGAACTGGCAGCCCGACTAGAACATCAGGAGGCTGCACAGGGCCACATCATCCGCTGTCTCCAGGATCTCTCTACTCGGCTGGATGGGATTCAGACAACTCTCCGTGGATCAGGCGCGTCTGGTGCGTCAACCACAGTGACTCCAGCTATAACCCCACCCACCTTACCCATTTCTGCTCCACGTCTTCATCTTCCAACGCCAGCAAAATTTGACGGATCTCCAAGATTCTGCAGGGGATTTCTCAACCAGTGTGAGATTCAGTTTGAGCTACAACCTGGCAATTTTCCCAGTGACCGTACAAAAATTGCCTACATTATTTCTCTTCTCAGTGGCTCAGCCCTTGATTGGGCATCACCGTTATGGGAGAGGTCCGACACCCTGCTATCTTCCTACACTGCCTTCGTGTCAACATTCAGGCGCATCTTCGACGAGCCAGGCCGGGTAACCTCAGCTTCATCCGAGATTCTCCGTTTACGCCAGGGGTCACGTACTGTAGGACAATATCTGATACAGTTCCAGATCCTGGCATCCGAACTGGCATGGAACGACGAGGCCCTGTATGCTGCATTCTGGCATGGCTTATCTGAGCGTATTAAAGATGAGTTAGCTACCAGAGACTTACCTTCTAAGTTAGATGAGCTAATCTCATTCTGCACGAAAGTTGATTTACGTTTCAGAGAGAGAGCAACTGAGCGTGGAAGATCATCTGCTCCAAAATCTTCTGCTCCTCCTCCTCGTCAACTGTCACCATCTAAAGATGAGCCCATGCAACTTGGCCGTTCCCGTTTAACTCCTGCTGAGCGCCGAAGACGTCTCTCCGAGTTTCTCTGTCTCTATTGTGCAGCTCCGTCTCACACCATTAATGCCTGTCCCAAACGTCCGGGAAACTCCAAATCCTAGCTCGCCAAGGAGAGGGCCGGCTAGGAGTAATGATCTCCTCTCCATCTCCTCAAGATTGTAATCTCCCAGTCTCGCTTCAAGTTGCTCAACGTTATCGGAACGTCATTGCCCTCCTTGATTCCGGAGCGGCTGGGAACTTTATTACCGAAGCCTATGTTAAACGGTGGTCCCTACCCACCGAGAGACTTCCTTCGTCCATTTCTTTAACTGCCGTGGATGGCAGCAAAATTTTTGATGCAGTCATTTCTTTAAGGACTCTACCAGTTCGTCTGAGAGTGGGAGTTCTTCATTCCGAACTTATTTCTTTTTTAGTGATTCCAAGAGCCACACATCCTGTGGTCTTGGGCCTTCCATGGCTCCGTCTTCACAATCCTACAATTGATTGGACGACTACGCAAATCCTGGCATGGGGTTCCTCCTGTGCTGAGACATGTTTGTTTAAAGTATTGCCTGTCTGTTCTTCCGCCCCCAGGTCGTCTGATGTTCCACCTCCTCCATATCAAGATTTCACGGATGTGTTCAGTAAAGCTTCTGCTGATATCCTTCCTCCTCATAGAGAATGGGACTGTCCGATTGATCTCGTTCCAGGGAAGGTTCCACCTCGAGGCCGAACTTATCCGTTGTCTCTGCCTGAGACGCATTCTATGGAGGAATATATTAAAGAGAACCTAGCAAAGGGGTTCATTCGACCTTCTTCTTCTCCAGCCGGCGCAGGCTTCTTTTTTGTAAAAAAGAAAGATGGTGGTCTGCGGCCGTGCATCGACTACAGAGGTTTGAACGACATTACCATCAAGAACCGTTATCCTTTACCCCTGATTACTGAGCTCTTTGACAGAGTTAGCGGAGCTACCATCTTTACAAAGCTGGACTTGCGAGGTGCATACAATCTCATCCGGATCCGTGAGGGTGACGAGTGGAAGACCGCCTTTAACACCCGTGACGGACATTATGAGTACCTCGTCATGCCCTTCGGATTGAGCAATGCTCCAGCTGTCTTCCAGCATTTTGTCAATGAGATCTTCAGAGACATTCTATATCGTCATGTCGTGGTCTATCTAGACGATATCCTCATTTTTGCCAACGATTTAGAGGAACATCGTTTTTGGGTTAAAGAGGTTCTGTCCCGTCTCCGTGTCAATCATCTCTATTGCAAATTAGAAAAATGCGTCTTTGAAGTCAAGTCCATTCCGTTTCTAGGGTACATTGTGTCCGGTTCCGGACTAGAGATGGATCCTGAGAAACTACAAGCAATCCAAAATTGGCCGGTACCCTTAACCCTCAAAGGGGTCCAGAGGTTCTTAGGGTTCGCCAACTATTACCGAAAGTTTATACGAGACTTTTCCACCATTGTGGCGCCTATTACTGCTTTCACTAAGAAGGGTGCTAACCCGTCCAAGTGGTCTGAAGAAGCCATGCAAGCATTTCATCTTTTAAAACAAAGGTTCATCTCTGCGCCTGTTCTGAAACAGCCTGACATCGACTCTCCTTTCATCTTAGAGGTGGATGCCTCCTCCGTTGGAGTAGGAGCGGTGTTATCTCAGAGGGCTAAAGATGGCCATTTACACCCTTGCAGTTTCTTCTCCCGGAAGTTCTCCCCAGCTGAGCGCAACTATGCCATTGGCGACCAGGAGTTGCTAGCCATCAAGCTCGCTCTAGAAGAGTGGAGGTATCTGTTGGAGGGAGCTTCTCATTCAATCACCATACTTACAGACCACAAGAACCTTTTATACCTGAAGGGCGCACAATGTCTCAACCCTCGTCAGGCCAGATGGGCACTTTTCTTTTCCAGGTTCGACTTTAAACTCCAGTTCTGTCCGGGCTCTCAGAATCGCAAGGCCGATGCCCTTTCCCGCTCATGGGAGCAAGAAAATGAGTCAGAGTCTTCAGACAAGCATCCTATTATAAATCCGTTGGCATTCTCCACGGTAGGGATGGACTCTACGCCCCCATCAGGGAAAAGTTTTGTGAAGCCGATGCTAAGGAAGAAGCTCATGCATTGGGCTCATGCTTCCCGTTTTGCCGGACATACAGGTATCCAAAAAACCCTGGAGTTTATCTCTAGGTCCTATTGGTGGCCAACTCTGAAAAAGGACGTCTTGGAGTTTATTGCATCTTGCCCAAAGTGTGCCCAACATAAAGTATCCCGCCAGTCGCCTGCGGGGCAACTGGTTCCACTATCCGTTCCCCGTCGACCATGGACCCACTTGTCGATGGATTTCATTACAGACTTACCCATGTGCAACAAGTTCAATACCATCTGGGTGGTAGTTGACCGGTTCACCAAGATGGCACACTTCATTCCTCTCACCGGTCTTCCGTCAGCTTCCAAGTTGGCTCAAGTATTCATACAAGAGATCTTCCGACTCCACGGTCTTCCTGAAGAAATTATCTCAGATCGAGGAGTTCAATTCACAGCCAAATTCTGGCGAAGTTTATGTCAAGTCCTCCAAGTCAAGCTAAAGTTTTCCACGGCTTACCATCCTCAGACCAATGGTCAAACCGAGAGGGTGAATCAGGACTTGGAGGCCTTCCTCCGCATCTATGTGTCCTCCTCTCAAGATGACTGGGTTCAATTACTTCCCTGGGCCGAGTTCTGTCATAACAACCAGTATCATTCTTCATCTGCTTCAACACCATTCTTCACTAACTTTGGATTTCACCCTAAAGTTCCTGAGTTCCAACCGCTTCCAGCAACTTCTGTTCCCGCAGTGGATATCACCTTGCATCAGTTTGCCAATATCTGGAAGAGCGTACGATCAGCTCTGCTCAAGGCATCGTTCAGGTACAAGAAGTTTGCGGATAAGAAGCGTCGAGCAGTTCCTGCTCTCAAGGTGGGTGATCGGGTATGGTTATCCACGAAGAATTTGAGGTTAAGAGTTCCCAGTATGAAGTTTGCACCTCGCTATATCGGTCCTTTCAAGATTGAACAAGTCATCAATCCTGTTGCTTACAGACTCCAGTTGCCTCCCTTCTTAAAAATACCCAGGACATTCCATGTTTCACTGTTGAAACCGCTGATCTTGAATCGGTTTCATTCCTCACTTCCTCCAACTCCGAAAGTCCAAACTCAACGAGGCGTTGAGTATGAAGTGGCCAAGATCCTGGACTCACGTCACCGTTACGGTCAACTACAGTATCTTATTGACTGGAAGGGTTACGGCCCTGAGGAACGTTCATGGACCAATGCTTCTGATGTCCATGCTCCTGCCTTGGTCCGGAGATTCCATTCCAAGTTTCCTCAAAAGCCAAAGAAGTGTCCTGGGGCCACTCCTAAAGGGGGGGGTGCTGTCACGATCCGGGTATCTGGATGCCATTTCTTACCCATCAGATGCCTCCTAAGGCTGGCTCAGCGCTCCAGGACCGGATCCCATCTGTTATCCTAATGTTCACATTCCTGCATCCTCTCCTGTCTCTCTGAGACGCTGTCACAGTAACGCCTTATTACATCTGGCATGGCGTCTCCCGCGGCCTCCGCCGCCGTCCCTGAGCTTCTGCATGCAGAGTGTCAGAGTGGCGATTACGTCAGCCGCGGCCTCCGCTGTATCCGCGTGGTTGGATGTGCACTTGTCAGCCTGGCGTCTCCTGTCTCCAGTGGCCGGCGCCGCCATTACTGTTTTCATTACCACATGGATTACAAACCAAACTTCCCTCCAAGTGTCTGCATGGGCGCAGCCATCTTGGATTCTGTCAGCTGATCATTTCCTCCAATCTGTTGTCAGTATTGTTAATCTGCATAATTGCCTAGCCAATCCCTTCCTTGCTGCAGGTATAAATACACTGTGCCTGAGCAAGGAAGGCGTCAGTGCTTTGGTTGTCAAACCTAGTTCCTGTTTGTCTCTCTCCTGTGATTGTCTTCCTCAAGACTTCCACCATAGAGACCCGCACCAGCATTCCACCTGCGGTGTAGCCTGACTCTCCAATCCATTGTGGATTCATCTGTTTCCAGCTACAACATTACCTGCTTCCAGCTCAGCTTCCAGCAGAGTACAGCTTCCCTTAAAGGGCCGGTGTCCTTTCTACACTTTACCACTCTCCACCGGTATTATTATTTCTCCGCTCTCAAGTTCTACATTTCAGTTCATATTTCATCGCTCCCAAGTTCATTTATTATTTAACTGGTTCCAGCCAGTATCCACTCCGTGCTAACAACAGTCTGGTTCCAGCCAGTATCCACAGCAGCTGTTTTATCTTCAGCAACCCAGCTTTTCCTGGAACACCAGCTGGCACAATCCTGGGTTATCTCCATTGCTACAGTCGGGCCTGGTAAGGACTTTCCATCTAGAAGATCATAAGAACTATCTCACACTACCAGTGCCCTGTGGCTCCTGCCATCCTGTAGTACCCAGGAACTGTATTTATTCTTTGCTGACTTTTACGTTTTCTTTTACTGCTGCTGTGTTGCGGAGTTGTCATAATAAACATCATTGACTTTTATCCAAGTTGTCGTGGTCACGCCTTCGGGCAGTTATTATTCATGTTACTTACATGTCCAGGGGTCTGATACAACCTCCCAGGTTCCGGTACATCTCAGCCCCTACAACTGAGGCTGCCTCCCGTCAGCTCAGGCCCTCAGTTGTGACACTATGATTTGGAGGTCACTACGGTTTAGCATACTGTGTATTGGGGGCATTGTGGTACGTCATACTATGAATTCGGGCACTATGGTGGCATACAATAAATTGGTGGGCACTATGCTGTGGCATACTTTAAATTGGGGGGCGCTGTATATCATACTTTGAATTGGGGTCACTATGGTGTAGTATACTGTGAATTGGGTTCCTGAGACTAACGTGTAGAGGAGTCTGATGACAAATAGGGAAGCCTGAAGGCGCGTATGTGTTGTTCTATAGATTTTTTCATATATTTTTGGCTGCAAATGATTTTTAGAAAAAATTGTGGAGTCCTGCATATCTATCTATCGATCTATCTATCTATCTATCTGTATATACACTTCTAAAACTGATTTTAGGGGGCTCCATTTTTTTTATTTGCCCTGGGCTTCATGAATCCTAGTTACGCCTCTGCCTGTCATCACCAGCTCAGGTCACTCACCTCCCCAGCCACCCCCACCTCGAACCGGCCAGCTGAAGTCCCGACCACCCCATGGCCTGTCTGAAACTGCCTGCCCCTGCCTGAATCTCCCTGAGACTCCGACCCCAGACCCATCCGCGGCTCCGCCCCATACCACACAAAGTCGTTGTCCCCCCCCCTCATCCAGTGTTATTGTTCATGCTTACCATTTCCACCACTTTCCCTGACAATCGAATGCGGGATGAAAGAGGGGAAGGGTATGGGTCAGGAGGCTGCTGTTTGTGAGGAGATCTGGGTCCTCCATGGATGTCAGAGCAGAGCTGGCGTGCAAATCCTGGTGAGTTGCAGCAGACACCAGGCCTGGGGGTCTACTATCCCATATTTAAGTGGTTTCTGTAAGTTTATCTGTGTTGTGTGTGTCAGTAAGTGGGGTCTGAGTCAGTAAGTGTGTGTGTCAGTAAGTGACAGTCATTAAGTGGTGTCTGTCATGTGTGTCTGTATCAGTAAGTTGTATCTGTGTCAGTAAGGAGTATCTATCAGTAAGTATGTACGTGCCAAAAAGTGATGTCTGTGTCCGTAAGCAGTGTGCGTGCCAGTGTTTATGTCAGTAAGTGTGTCTGTGTCAGTAAGCAGGGCCGGACTGGCCATCTGGCACTTCTGGCAAATGCCAGAAGGGCCGATGGCCACTTGAGCCGGTCCAGCGGTCACTGAGACACGCTGCCGCTCAGTCCGGCGGCAGCATGTCTCAGCTGTCAAGAGAGGAGAGCAGAGCGCCCGCCAGCGCGGCTGTGTCTGGTGCTGCGGCGGCTTTGTTCAAACCAGCCGCTGGTTCGTGAGCCAATCAGAGCTCGCGGACCGGCAGCCAATCAGAAGCCGCCGGTCCGCGAGCTCTGATTGGCTCACGAACCGGCGGCTGGTTTGAACGAAGCCGCCGCAGCACCAGACACAGCCGCGCTGGCGGGCGCTCTGCTCTCCTGATTCACCCCCGTCCCTCACAGCCCGGAGGAGCAGCAGCAGCAGTAGCAGTGCAGCAGCGGTAAGTAGCTGCAGCACTGGCTGCTGTGGGGACAATTGTATATCTGGCACTGTGGGGGCAATTGGCTGGCACTGTGGGGCATTTGTATACCTGGCACTGTGGGGGCAATTGTTTACCTGGCACTGTGGGGGCATTTGTATACCTGGCACTGTGGGGGCAATTGTTTACCTGGCACTGTGGGGGCATTTGTATACCTGGCACTGTGGGGGCATTTGTATACCTGGCACTGTGGGGGCAATGGTTTACCTGGCACTGTGGGGGCATTTGTATACTGGCACTGTGGGGGCATTTGTATACCTGGCACTGTGGGGGCATTTGTATATCTGGCACTGTGGGGGCAATTCTTTACCTGGCACTGTGGGGGCATTTGTATACCTGGCACTGTGGGGGCATTTGTATACCTGGCACTGTGGGGGCATTTGTATACCTGGCACTGTGGGGGCAATTGTGGATCTGGCACTGCACTATTGGGGGCATATAATGTAAATTTCGGCTCATACTGGGTGCTATAATGTAAATTTCGGCTCATACCGGGTGCTATAATGTAAATTTCGGCTCATACTGGGTGCTATAATGTGAATTTCGGCTCATACTGTGTGGTATAATGTGAAAGAGGCACCAGTACTAGATAGTATAAGGGGTCCTACTATTGTGGTGCATAATGCGTATAAGGGGTGTATGGTGTGATAAACTACACTGAAGGACACGCCCCCTTTTGAGTGGCCACGCCCCCTTTTCCGGAGCGCGCCTTCGGCGTGCGCTTATTTACAAACTTCACATTTACATACCCCCACTTAAAAATTTCCACTTCAACCACAGGTTGTGTGTATTTTAATAGAAAATGATGTACGCTTGTATGTTGTTAGAATATTAATTGTATTTGTAAGAGCATAGATTAATAAGTGGGAGGAGTCAGGAATAGTAAGGGGAGGAGTCACAGAGGTGGGCCTGTGTGCTTCAAAAATGCCAGGGCCTATTTTTAGTCCCAGTCCGGCCCTGTCAGTAAGTGTGACTGTGTCAGTATGTTTGTTAGTAAGTGGAATTTGTGTCAGTAAGGGGTGTCTGTGTTAGTAAGTGGTATCTGTCAGTAATGGGTGTTTGTGTCAGTAAGAGGGGTTTGTTTATGTGTGTCTGTGTCAGTAAAGGGGTCTGTATCAGGGTGTCTGTGCCATTAAGTGTGTATGTGTCAATAAGGGGTGTCTGTATCAGTGTATTTGCGTCAGTAAGTGGAATCTGTGTTAGTAAGTGGTGTATGTGTCGGTTTGAGTGTCCCAGGACGTCTCAGTTCTCTGTACTGCCCCCATCTTTTCTAATCATTCCACATCTGCTGTGTTGCCCCATCATTGCTACCCTTTCCACCTTCTTTGCATGTTGACACAGCTCTCTGTATTATATGGAGGTCACTGCGATGCTCCCTGTATGATATGGTGGTCACTGATGCTCTGCATTATATGGTCGTCACACACTTTTTTTGTTATAGTTAACTATTAAGTGGTTGAAGGTAGGCACTAGCTATAACCTCCATGGAGATAAATAGCCCCACTCATGGCACAGGCCACACCCCCTATTTAGAGAACACCCACACCACACTGGTCACATCCCCTCATCGCTAGTTACACCGCTGCAGCGCTTGTCACACCTTCTTCTGAGGCACACAATAGGCCCTTCATAAATTTCAGCTCCAGGCCCATCTGGACTTTAATCTGGCACTGCCTCTACCACCTCTGATGCGAGGCTTTTCCACTTATCTACTACCCTTTCTGTAATTTGTCCTCAAGTTTCCTGTGAACCTATCACCTTCCAGTTTCACCAAGTGTCCTCGTGTTCTAATACTTATTTTCATTTGAAGAAAGTCTCCTTCCTGTACCTTGTTAAAACCCTTGATATATTTGAATGTTTCTATCATGTCCCCCCTTTCCAGTCTCTTTTCCAAAACTATACATATAACATTTTGTGATGTAGGCCATGCACCATTTTAGTTGCCCTTCTTTGCTTCTAATGTATTAATATCCCTCTGAAGATATGGTCTCCAGAATTGAACACAGTATTCTAGATGAGGCCGTACCAATGACCTATACAGTGTCTTTATTACTTATTTCTTTCTGATGCTGATTCCTCTCCCTATGCGCCAAGCATCTGCCTAGCCTTTCTCATTGCCTTGTTACATTGCTTACCTGCCTTTAAGTCATCTGAAATAGTGACTCCTAGATCCCTTTCCTCCTCAGTAGTTTCCATTATAGTGCCATTGATACTATACTTAGCTTTTGAGTTTTTGAGAGCCAAATGCATGATTTTGAATTTTTTGGCATTAAACTGTAGTTGCCACGCTCTTGACCATCCCCCTAGTCTACCTAGAGACACAGTACAGATCCCTGGGGTACTCCATTAGTAACCTTTTCCTCCTGTGAATGCACTCTATTTTATGTAAATGTCTGATTCCTATATTATAACCAAGTTCTTATCCATTCAACTATCTTAGAATCCAAATCCATGCTTTTCAGTTTATTTAGCAGTCTGCAATGTTGGACCATGTCAAAAGCCTTACTAAAGTCTAGATATGTTACTCCAACGGCCCCTCCATCCTCTATTGTTTTAGTCGCTAAGTCAAAAAAGTCAGTAAGATTTGTTTGACATGATCTCCCCCCATGCTGTTTGGGATCCTGTAAAATGCTGGATTTGAGATATTCCACAATTCTTACTTTTAACTGTGTTTCCATCAATTTCCCTACTACTGATATAAGGTTCACTGGTCGGTAATAGCTTGCATCTTCCTTGCTTCCACTTTTGTGCAGTGGGACTACCTGCATGATTTTCCAGTCCTCTGGAATTACTCCTGAAGCTAGTGACTGGCTGAATAATTGTGTTAATGGTGTTACCAGCACCCATTTAGGCTCTTTTAGTGTCCTTGGATGTATCCCATCTGGCCCCAGTTATTTATCCACTTTCAGTTCTGCTAGGACCACTTTCTCTCTAAATGTACTTGCATCTAACTCATTTTTATTAATGTCCTTACAACTTGGACTTATAAAGACATAACACATATGTATTCCCTGAAATTAATATTATCCTCTTTCATTTAAGCACAAGTTATTTCTCATGAAAGATTCCCTTTCATAGTTACATTATCGTCCTTATACATCTTTTTATATTTTTCATCTTCATTGCCGTACATGTGAGTTTTTCTTTATTACAGTCATGAAAAGTTACAGCGTTGGTAGTTTCCGCAGCTCTTTATATTTGGTGCTATACGTTGTGTGAACCGGCTGGTTACATGGTAGGACAGCTCTAGGGAGGGTGGATGAATTGTCCCCCCCCCCTTCTATACCCCCACTGCACTTTCTCTTTTTAAACCCTCTGCCTTGAGACTTTCCAGTTTAATTGAAAACCGTGCAGGCGTTTTATAATTTACTGCTTATTTTATTTTGGAATGCATACAAATTCAATTTAAGCATCTAAGCTGTTTTCAGATTGCCATGAAAAACGCCGACTTTACTGTCAAATAAAAGACTGCGCTGGGTTATTGCCTTCCTAATTTCACAATGCCGGCGGGATTTTGGCCAGGGAACGGAGGGGAGCTCTGAAACAAACTCCAGATTTCTTTTTTTTTATTGGATTAACCTCCATCATTTTATTCAGGAGCAGGAACGATCTGTGTGCACTTCAATATCGTCACATTCAAGCGATTCTATTCTAATAACATTTGACTTTAGCAATAAAGATCAAATCATTTAAACAGTCCTGACTACAAACCTATGCATTCCTCTGAGGGCTGATCTGTGAAATGCCGCAGTCTTTTGAGTGAACATTACACAGCACATATGGGTTGGACGCCGTAGCAGCCATCTTTGTGTCTTTTGGAGGTCGCGCCTGCAACTTTATAAAAATTCCACTACAACGCCCTTCCCTGGTGTACGTCCATGCATCCAAATGTGCAAGGACTGAGCACCCACTCGCAACGTTGCATTACTGTCTGTTGTGTCATTAGATGCACCACGGGTTGCACCATCAAAAAATTAACCAGGCTTACGGTACGTGCAGATTCTTCATGGGTCATCGGTAAAATCCACCATGTTGGAAATCTTCGATTCGCTGATTCTGACCCAGGATTGGATCGGCGCATCGGATCAGCACCGGGGATTTGTCGGGTAAACGTATGGCACGCAATTTGTTCTTGCGCCGCTATTGGCCTGAGAACAAAATCAGTGATTCTGGAGGTAACGTAAACGCGGCATATAGTAGCACTTACTCGCATGAACTCGCGGGGTGAGTTTCATTAAATCAACTCCTTTTTATCTGTCAATTTGAAGCCAATGTAACATTGTGGGAAATACTGTTTTTGATTTTTTTTGCTTATTTAACCTTTTATGTGGTTTATTATACCCCTTTCAGACTTAGGGTCTAATTCAGACCTGAAAGTTCAAGCAGGACAGATGCAACATTTGCGACTGGGAAGCAACCTGAGAGGATTCCAAATGTTCTCAGTGGACTTTTGTGGACTTTTGGTATTGGTGCCAATTCATGGCCTATTTAGTCTAAATCGGCAAAACTCGATGATAAAATGACCACCCGTGGCACTACGACTGATCTAGTCAAATCATCATCCACCGGAACTGTGTAGGAGCTCTGTGCCGCTGATGATGGGAAATTAACAGATTTACAGTTGTTTATTTAAAGGTTTATTAACCAAACTCATTTTGAAATGATCAATCATTAGCAGACAGCAATTAAATGTGACCTTTTACTGCTCGCTCATGATCTGCAATGCTTGTTAAACATATGGGAAAACAAATTTCTGTGCGTAAAGACCAACCTTGATTACAGAGTAATGTAGGTAATGCCAATAAACATGACCTGAGTATAAACTAGAAACCTTTTTTTCTGAAAATCTTTGGATATATTCCATAAAGAGCTTTAGGTCTAGAGTTGTAGGGAGATAGGTGATGTGAGGACAGGTAAGATAGGGTATAAATGTTTTCCTATACAGGTAATGTAACATGAGTAGAGAGACGCGTGAGAAGGATCCTGGTACAGAGGCATTAGGACTCAACAGACAAGTATTTAGGGGAACTCTGAAGCGGGTGGAGTTGGAGGAGTGTGTGATGGGTGGAGGCAGAGAATCCCATTATCAAGGTGCAGCACGAGAGAAGATTTGGACGTGTGAGTGAGAGTAGGATTGTGGTTTGAGAAGTCTGCAACACATAATGTCACCTCAGGACATCATGGAAAATAGTGTCAGGTCCAGGAAGCTGGGTGATAGGAGTGCCCTAATGACGTATTGGGCGGCTCTCCTGGCAGTAGGGTACTGCATAGGTAAAGGCAAGTGGGGAATTCCAGATGTCCGGAAACCCCCTTTCCCCATAGCCTGGCCGACAGCCAGTGCTAGGCAGCCGGCGCCAGCATTAGGAGGTATATCACACGGACCATTCTATAGATAGCGTGGCTAAGCACGTCCAAGCTTGGACTGGCCCACAGAGGTGCAGGGGAAACCACCGGTGGGCACTACTGCCTGGGGGCCCACCTTCTGCTCTAAAGATCAGGTTCCAGACTGTGCACTTGAATTATACATTATACATATGTTACCTTATACTGGACTATGGTGTATTTTCTACAGTGCATTGCTGTTATTAATCTGTTATTAATCTGGTACATTATCATGCATGCAGCAGCTGAATTTACTGTATATATTTATGAAGGGGCCCAGACGTTGCACTCTCTAATGGTTAGTCAAACCAATGAGGTGGCAGGCCACCCCCCCTCTGCAGACTGGCCACACCCCTAACATGGGCCTCTACCACTGCATTCCCCCGGTGGGCCCTACATGCTGAGCGTGTCTCTATTGATTTGATAATCAGTGGATTAAAGCAGGACTTTTTCCAAGATTCAGCTACTAATGAGCAGTCTTCACATTTCTTATAACAGTTCAAATCGGAGAACCAGTTATTAATTGCGGAGTTTGGGAAACAAGTGATGCTAACCTAATTAATGGGATAAGTTCTGTTAACAAGAGTACAAAAATGAATGCCAACTGAAGATCCATTTTCACGGTGTGGAACTCTCTGAAAGTGCATTACCAGAATTGTTGCTATCTATCTTAATCGTTTCTCTTCTATTCAAACTTGATACAAAGTGACTTTCAGTATCCAGTCTGCAGATCATCCTAGTGGCTCTATAGAACGTGATTTTAAATTGTGTGTATTTTATATTTATTTTATTCCACTTTTTTTATTTTGATTGGGAAACGCATTTGTTGTATAATAACAAAATAAAATATATTGCTTGATACTTTCACAGACAGCGCTTCTTTTCTAGTTCTGCGATCGGCCTCTGCCTGACAGGCAGAGGCGGTCGCTGGACAGGAGGGGGCGGGCAGCTTTAGGGGCGCGGTCCTGGCAACGCAGGCCTGCCTGGATCGTGCAGGGGACGGGCCGCGGCGACTGCGTGACGTCACGCGTAGCCGCTGCGACCCTCACAGTGACGAGTGCTCCCTGCCAGCGTGCAGGAACTGCGCTGGTGGGGAGCTACTCTTCAAGTACAAAAGCATCGCCGCTGTGCGATGCTTTTGTACTTGTGCGGGGCAGGACCTGACATGCGGGGCGGACTAGCCCTGTGCTGGGCGGCCCCCCTGCATGTCAGGGAAGCTGATCGTAGATGTGCTAAATTTGGCGCATCTACGATCAGATCTGAATTAGGCCCCATGTCTGTGCGAATGCTTACTGTGTGTTTCCCTTAAACCCTGCATGTTCTTTCCTTCCTGTCTGCTAAATAGCTATCAGATCCGTTCTGTATATTGGGGGCCATTCTGAACCGATCGCACGCTGCAGTTTATCGTAGCGGTGCGATCGGGTCAGTACTGCGCAGTGCGCCGGCGCATGCCAGACGGCCGAAGGCCGACGGACCGATACGATTGCCTCTGCCTGATTGACAGGCAGAGGCGGTCACTGGGCGGGGGGCAGAACGGCGGTGTTTGGCCGCCGTTTCGTGGGCACGGTCCGGCCAACGCAGGCGTGGTCGGACTGAACGGGGGCGGGCCGCAGCGGCTGCGTGGCGTCACACGCAGCTGCTGCGGGCCGGGGAGCGATGAGTAGCTCCCGGCCAGCACGCTAAAGCTGCGCTGGTCGGGAGCTACTCTTGAAGTGCAAAGGCATCGCCGCTGTGCGATGCCTTTGCACTTCTGCGGGGGGGGGCACTGACATGCGGGGTGGGATAGCCCTGTGCTGGGCGTCCCCCCGCGTGTCAGTGTGAATGATCGTAGCTGTGCTAAATTTAGCACAGCTGCGATCATCTCGGAATGACCCCCATTGTCCTTTCTCCCTCCATATGACCATAGTCTGAGCCCAACTGCCTTTCCTGCCTATACCTATCTGATTATTTAGGGAGCCTACCTAGAGACCTTGCCAGGAAAACACAATCACCTGGCAGAAGTACGCTACACAGTACATGTATCTATGCATATATAGCTGCACATTTCCCAATTGGAAGTCATGCTCCTCACGGGATTTACTATGCATTACTGAAACTGCAGCCCAACAATTTACTTGGAACCAGTACCAGTAATATCCAATAGCCCAAAATATTTCTGCCTCCATGCCATAGATAGCAACAGCAACATCATCATCTAAATCCTAATACCAGACCACAAGCCTACAATGCCCCCCCACCCCTCCCCCGCACTCTGTAGGCTGCATGAATTACGTACCCCAGGGCACACTTACTTCTCATACTCAACATTCTTCATCTTGAAGCAGCAGTTTTCCAGGATGCGTCGGAGCTCGTGCTTCTGAATTTGCCCATTTTGATTGTAATCAAAGAGTCGACAGGACCTGACAAAGTTTTTCAGATTCTTTGATATCTGTGAGTGGGAGAAGGACAAGGTATTAGCGCAGGGTTTGCCATAGCATAAGATGATAGTATAGAAATGTTTTGATATTAATAATTGTAATGTCTATAAGACTCTATGGGGCAGATCTACTAAACCTTGGAGAGTGATAAAGTGGAGAGAGTTAAACTACCAACCATTCAGCTCTTGCCATTTTTCAAACACAGCCTGTAACATGGCAGTTAGGAGCTGATTGATTGGTAGTTTATCTCTCTCCACTTTACCACTCTCCAAGGCTTAGAACATATCCCCCTATCTGCAATAAGCCAACTGCTTTCTCGGCGGGTTTGACCTTTAAAATAATAAGGGACACATTTAACAACAAGTGATATTCTTGTTATCACTCATTACGAAGGATAAATGGCGCTCCAGCCAATCAGCTCCTGTCATTTTTCAAACACATGATAGATAGGAGCAGATTGGCTCTGGCACCATTAACCATTTGTAACAAGTGAAGATAAGAGTATCACTTGTTGTTACATCTGCCCCTAAGTGCGAAACGCGCCGTGATTTGCACTTAGCAATAGTGGCGCTTTAAATTTCAAGGTCAAATCCGTTGAGTAGCACATCTTTCAAAAGCTGCCACTTTGTCAATATACTGTACACCTTCAAGTTTTCCCCATTGCTTTAAAATAAGCCAGAGGAGCTGATTAGGAATTGCACGCTGTGCCAATACGAGCGCCATTGGCCAATGTTTTAAATACTGCGCATACATCTGAATCACCTCGCGCAGGCGTCCCGATTGCTACAGCACCAAGACGCAAAACAAATTTGATTGAAGGAAGTGTGACAAGGGTGGCTAGGCAGATGCAGGAGTGTCACTGCCAGCTGCATCTAAAGACGCACAATAGCTCACGCACTACGGAACACTGAGACGCAGAAACTGCACCTGTCGTAGGGCCGATAACTTATTCATAAGGTCAAGGTGCAATAGACGCTTACACCCTCAGTACATTTCTCAGTGTTTAACAAACAGCTCTCTCTTAACCACTAAACAAATCCCCTGTCCTTTGACTAGAATCCAGCACAATTTGTCGCAGTTTATGGCACAATTAGGGGCTCTCCCCGCTCCTTTGCACTTAGAATATTTACACAACAATATGAAGCAGGCAATCAGAACAGTAAACCGCTCCCCAGAGGGGTTGTTTTATTGACATCTCCGGAGGAATCCAGGCTGGTAAACTGGTCGAAGGAAACTGTCGCCAACAGCCACGGCGCTGAAGGGTTGTCCCCGACTCTTGGGCATCGCTAGGGCACACGGCAGCCACAGGGGCTGGGCAGTATTTATGGATCTTTTATTAGCCGTTGCTTTTTGCTTTTGTATTATTCTCCTGGAATTGTCATTGTGGAGGAAAGTCGGAGGAGATAAAAATAAAAAAAAAGACACAGATGAGCAGATATCAAGAGACATTCGCTGCTAAATGAACTGGAACGGAATAAGTATCTAGACTGGGAGGTTGTACGTTCTGGCTGTGTTCCTGCAGTAGCGCAGTCTAACTTGTCTTTCGCTATTGATTCCATCTGTTTACACTCTACAGAGTATTGGCGCCCTGCTGTGCATATATCCTATTTACCAGCTGGTAGCTCTGGAATCCTTCCAGCCCCTGGCAGCCTGCCTAGAAAAACAAATGGAGTTTATTACTTGTTCGTCTTCTGTTTTTAATTAACTGTGGTGTCCAGTATGGCTAGTTGACTCGCATTTACATAAAAATGAATGCGTGTAAAGACGGGACGGCATTTCCCGGTTGGGTCCGGCCTTGTACTCCGACCTGTTGGAACACTGAATGTTGTGTGTTGCCTTTTTTACCAATTTTCCAGATTAGCAAAAAGCTGTAAATAGCTGCTGGCACATGTGATGCGGTTTGTGTTTTGCAGAATATGTAGACTATATTGGATTAAAACTTTAGTGGGATAAAACCGTAACCTCATCGACCACACAGGACCGAGTCAGCCATTTGTACCAATACTCATGGGTAGACAGCCTATCAATTCGCTAGGAACTAGTGACATCACTAAGAGGCTTATTTGTTCATGCGGTACAGCCAGGAAAATAAATATCCTTATTCCACATATTGCAGTAATAAGGAATGTTTTTTTTTTTGTTTTTTTTTGAGAGGGGAGCGGGTAAGCTACTTAACAAGGATCAATAGCCAAAGTGAAGTGATAGCCCTCTGGTTCTGCCCGCATCCTAATGACATCATGCCAGTAGGGATTCCTCACACCCTATCCGGGATTACTCTAAGCAGTACGGAAATCAGGACATCTGTCCAGAGTCTGGGGTGTAAGTAATCCCGAACAGGCAATGTCCGGAAATCTATTTTTTTCCCCCATACTGGTGCGCTCACAATCTTGCGAGCTCTGTACGTTTGTGCTCCTGCACGCAGCCCCCTCCTTTTCTTCCACTCACTGTAGCCAATCACAGTCATTGGGCCTAATTCAGAGTTGATCGCAGCAGCAAATTTGTTAGCAGCTGGGCAAAACCATGGGGGTCATTCCGAGTTCGCTCGGTAAATTTCTTCGCATCGCAGCGATTTTCCGCTTAGTGCGCATGCGCAATGTCCGCACTGCGACTGCGCCAAGTAAATTTGCTATGCAGTAAGGAATTTTACTCACGTTTTTTTCCTCGTTCTGGTGATCGTAATGTGATTGACAGGAAGTGGGTGTTACTGGGCGGAAACAGGCCGTTTTATGGGTGTGTGTGAAAAAACGCTACCGTTTCTGGGAAAAACGCGGGAGTGGCTGGAGAAACTGAGAAGTGTCTGGGCGAACGCTGGGTGTGTTTGTGACGTCAAACCAGGAACGACAAGCACTGAACTGATCGCAGATGCCGAGTAAGTCTCGAGTTACTCAGAAACTGCACAGAGATGTCTTATCCCAATATTGCGAATCTTTCGTTCGCAATTTTGATAAGCTAAGATTCACTCCCAGTAGGCAGCGGCTTAGCGTGTGCAGAGTGTTAGATTTGGGTGGGGTGTGTTCAAACTGAAATCTAAATTGCAGTGTAAAAATAAAGCAGCAGTATTTACCGTGCACAGAAACAATATAACCCACCCAAAACTCTCTCTGCACATGTTACATCTGCCCCACCTGCAGTGCACATGGGGGGTCATTCCGAGTCGATCGTAGCTGTGCTAAACTTAGCACAGCTACGATCATTCACACTGACATGCGTGGGGACGCCCAGCACAGGGCTAGTCCGCCCCGCATGTCAGTGCAGCCCCCCCCCCTCCCCCCCGCAGCGGCGATGCCTTTGCACTTCAAGAGTAGCTCCCGACCAGCGCAGCTTTAGCGTGCTGGCTGGGAGCTACTCGTCGCTCCCCGGCCCGCAGCGGCTGCGTGTGATGTCACGCAGCCGCCGTGGCCCGCCCCCCCCAACGGTCTGGCCACGCCTGCGTTGGCCGGACCGCGCCCCTTAAACGGGGGCTCAACTCCGTCGTCCAGTCCCCTCCCGGCGAGCGAACCACCTCTGCCTCAGAGGCGATTGCTAGGCAACGACGGCTGGCATGCACCGGCGCAAGCGCAGTTCCGACCCGATCGCTGCGCTGCGAGAAACTGCAGCGAGCGATCGGGTCGGAATGACCCCCATGGTTTTGCCCAACTGCTAACAAATTTGCTGCTGCGATCAACTCTGAATTACCCCCATTGTCTCTGCAGGCTGCACTGCATTAGATGAGTTTTGCTGACCGGACCGCTGCAATCTACTGAGTCAAAGTAGGAGATGTATCAAACCTTCTAAAGAGAAAAAGTAGCTTTTAGCTATCATTTATCCAAAACCTTCTATAAAACGGCAGATGCTAATCGGTTACTATGGGCAACTTCTCCACTCTTTATCAGATGACACCTCCCTCAGAGTGAGTGGCTGACGAGTGAGACTGGCTTCCAGGACCCATTCTCATCACTTGCCTGTAAAGGTGCAGTCCAGCAAGGAGCTATAGCTTCCAGTTCTCATATTCTTACTTATACCTATTTATATCTTTACTGGCAGCTTTTACTTTGTAGCAGAAATCCTCCAGGCTCTCTATCACTCCCCTGCAGCAGGATGCCATGTGAGGGGGGAGAAGGGGGGGCTTTTTATTTAAGTAGGTAGAGTTTGAACAACAGCTTTGTTGGGGAATGATTGATGGATGCATACAGTGCTGTCAAAGCAACTCAGGCTGTATCAGATGCAATAGAGGCACCGTCTAAAACATGCGGGACGAGCAGCACCTGTCTGTAGTGAAAGACGCTCACTGACGGCTTCTCAGATCCGCTGCCTGCATCCGAAGACGCAGCATCACATCACTGCCGCGTGGGGCATCGGACATCTCTGCAACCCTGAGGCTGCTCAGAATGTCCAGCTGCCTAAGGCTGGGGCCACACAGTGCGTTTTAGCGGGGTCCCATTCAGCGGGACCTGCTCGGCAGGAAGGAGCCAGCATATGGGGTCCCATATGGCCGCCCACACATATGCGGCGGCGGCGCCGCATCCACCGGACCCAGATGGATGAAGAGGCGACCGGCTTTCAAGGAGAACACATACATTTCAATGTATCAATTGAATGTATTTCAATGTAAGTGTTCACACAGTGCGATTGGCCGGATGCCATTCTGCGGCATCCGGCCAAAAGGCTATGTGTAAATCCACACAGCATTTTCGCCTGACTGGAGAGGTTCTGCGAAACGGGTCCGGCGAAATCGCTATTTGTGGCCCAAGCCTAAGCCAGTAAAACTGCACCTAATGACACAGCCGCTGGCTCAGAATTAAAGGGATGAGGTGGTATAACCCTATATGTCGTCGTTCCCTTCCCCTCCAATAGCTACATCCAGTCAATCAGGCTGCAGCTTCACCACCACTGGAGCACAGCGGTACTGTGGCACGTGCCCACTGCGGCTCCGGCCTAGTAAAAAGAAAAAAACATAAGACAGATGACTTGTGTTGTTACCAGTAGATAGACATTACACACTGCCAACCTGTTGTATCTTTCACTTCCACTTATAACCAGCAGTTGGCACCATTTCTCATAGGGAACCCTCATCCCTACTGAGCCTCTGCTTTGGTTCCCCCACCATGATACAGGGATAATGGATGGACTTCCCCTTTAGTATTTTGCCTAAGAAACAAGATCTACTCCTTTACAGGAGATTTCAATGATATCAGTCCTTTGTAAGTAATAATATCCGTTAGTTAATCCTCCGGCGCCCCCCCCCCCCCCCCCATTCCTGATACGTCGCTCACACTTTGGTGACCCGTTCATCATTACTGTGCCCTTTCCCCAGTAGTGCTTTACATCTAACGTCTGTATACATTTGTAGAAACATGATTAAAGCCAATAATTTAGAATAGACTTTTATGACACACAAGTTAGAAATGTTCAGTGTTTCTTTAGACCCGCTGGCAGCGAAGGGAGTAACTAATGTACCATAAGCAGTTGTCTTTTTATCATCTCTCTGACAAAAAGCGGAGGAAAAACATAAGGAAAAGATATAGCCCACAGCCGCTGTAATACCCGGCAGCGTCATCAGGGGGCAAAAGAGCTATAAAATTGGCAATTATGAACATCATGCAATTTTCTCCAATTTTCATGTTTCAAACTTTTACTGGCGCTATAAGAGGAGCGAGCGTGTGCTAATAATGCAGCCGTCTGCTGGAAGGAGCGATCCTCGTTAGCCAAGTCTGATAACCCTTATATGACACGCACTCACCATTAACATGAGTCATGTGACAGAGGTGGCCACGCCATGTTTCTTGTGTGCAAACCGAATTAGGAGAATCAGAACTATATCATCTACGATGAAACCGTCACTCTTTTTTTACCCATTCTCTCTGCCCCATCCTTACTGGCATGACCTCTCTAAGGACATGCCATGTAAATTAGATGGGGATGACTGAGGCTAATGACAGTCCAAGAGTTTTGAACCGTATAGCAACTTTGTGCTCCAGAATATGACATCTATACCCCTTTCTCACAAGTCAAGAACCCAGGAAAAGCCCAGGCAGTGTGTTGGTGTAAATCGGGGGTGGGGAACCGCAGGCCCGAGGGCCGTATAAGGCCTGTAGAGCCACTTGATCCGGCCCGGCCAGGCTCACCTAGCCAGGCACCCGCTGAGATTTTGTTACTAGTGGGCGCCTGGCTTCTTACCCTCAGTAGCAGCCGGAGGCAGAAAATCACTCCTGAGCTCCGGCTTCCGGCTCTGGCAGTGTGCGTGTGTTATGGGAGAGATGTCATGACTTCTCTTCCATAGTTCTGAGGGCAACGGTCCGGAAGCAGGAGCGGGGCTGGTGAGTATTGTGGTTTTTTGTTCTTTTAATGTGGGTGTGTAAGCGTCGCTACTAGGGGGCATATCGAATGGGGCATAACAAGTGACGGGGCATATCTAATGGGGCATAACAAGTGACCGGGGGCATAGCTACTGGGGCATAACAACTGACTGGGGGTATATTTACTGGGGGCATATCTACTGACTGGGGACATAACTACTGACTGTGGGCATATCTACTGGGGGCAGGCTCATTTTTAAGTTGATAATTTTTGTATGGCCCCCGAAGGATTTTATAAATATCCAAATGGCCCTCGGTAGAAAAAAGGTTCCCCACCCCTGGTGTAAATGGTACAACCCAGATTATCTGACCCAAGTCTATTTGGGATTTTCCCAGGTCTGAGCTGGATAAGCTGAGGTAAGAAAGGGGCAAAGCCGTAACTTTTTTGGTGACCTGTGCCAGAAAGAGAATTGGCACATCCACCCTCTCCCCCCCCCCCCCCCCCACTTTTTTGTCCAATAGTGATATAATCAGGGAAGCATGACAAAATTGATCCCAGAGAAAGTCCATGCTATGATGCCCCTTCCCACACACACCTATCTATCTATAGTTATATATATATAGATATATTCAGCAATTAGTGGCACTCGCAGGACTTCATAGCGTGGAAAGTACGGACACGGAGGTCTCTGAATTAATCAATCAATGTTTCGCTAATTTAATACCTTTCGTCAATCCTGACGTAGGTATTAAATTACCGAAACGTTGATTGATTAATTCAAAGACCTCCGCGTCCGTTCTTTCCACATTATGAAGTCCTGCGAGTGCCACTAATTGCTGAATCTGTCTATACGGTCGCGAGACCGGTTTGAAGGCACCCGGGCACCTACTTGGTGGAGTGAGTGCTGGCATCTGTTCATATGTATATATATAAATATATATATATATATATATACACTGCTCAATAAAATAAAGGGAACACTAAAATAACACATCCTAGATCTGAATGAATGAAATATTCTTATTAAATACTTTGTTCTTTACATAGTTGAATGTGCTGACAACAAAATCACACAAAAATTATCAATGGAAATCAAATTTATTAACCCATGGAGGTCTGGATTTGGAGTCACCCTCAAAATTAAAGTGGAAAAACACACTACAGGCTGATCCAACTTTGATGTAATGTCCTTAAAACAAGTCAAAATGAGGCTCAGTAGTGTGTGTGGCCTCCACGTGCCTGTATGACCTCCCTACAACGCCTGGGCATGCTCCTGATGAGGTGGCGGATGGTCTCCCAGACCTGGACTAAAGCATCCGCCAACTCCTGGACAGTCTGTGGTTGGTGGATGGAGCGAGACATGATGTCCCAGATGTGCTCAATTGGATTCAGGTCTGGGGAACGGGTGGGCCAGTCCATAGCATCAATTCCTTCGTCTTGCAGGAACTGCTGACACACTCCAGCCACATGAGGTCTAGCATTGTCTTGCATTAGGAGGAACCCAGGGCCAACCGCACCAGCATATGGTCTCACAAGGGGTCTGAGGATCTCATCTCGGTACCTAATGGCAGTCAGGCTACCTTGGCGAGCACATGGAGGGCTGTGCGGCCCCCCAAAGAAATGCCACCCCACACCATTACTGACCCACTGCCAAACCGGTCGTGCTGGAGGATGTTGCAGGCAGCAGAACATTCTCCTTGGAGTCTCCAGACTCTGTCACGTCTGTCACATGTGCTCAGTGAGAACCTGCTTTCATCTGTGAAGAGCACAGGGCGCCAGTGGCGAATTTGCCAATCTTGGTGTTCTCTGGCAAATGGCAAACGTCCTGCACGGTGTTGGGCTGTAAGCACAACCCCCACCTGTGGACGTCGGGCCCTCATACCACCCTCATGGAGTCTGTTTCTGATCGTTTGAGTAGACACATGCACATTTGTGGCTTGCTGGAGGTCATTTTGCAGGGCTCTGGCAGTGCTCCTCCTGTTCCTCCTTGCACAAAGGCGGAGGTAGCGGTCCTGCTGCTGGGTTGTTGCCCTCCTACGGCCTCCTCCACGTCTCCTGATGTACTGGCCTGTCTCCTGGTAGCGCCTCCATGCTCTGGACACTACGCTGACAGACACAGCAAACCTTCTTGCCACAGCTCGCATTGATGTGCCATCCTGGATGAGCTGCACTACCTGAGCCACTTGTGTGGGTTGTAGGGAGGTCATACAGGCACGTGGAGGCCACACACACTACTGAGCCTCATTTTGACTTGTTTTAAGGACATTACATCAAAGTTGGATCAGCCTGTAGGTGTTTTTCCACTTTAATTTTGAGTGTGACTCTAAATCCAGACCTCCATGGATTAATAAATTTGATTTCCATTGATAATTTTTGTGTGATTTTGTTGTCAGCACATTCAACTATGTAAAGAACAAAGTATTTAATAAGAATATTTCATTCATTCAGATCTAGGATGTGTTACTTTAGTGTTCCCTTTATTTTTTTGAGCAGTGTGTGTATATATATATATATATATATATATATATTGAACACATTTATAGAACACTGCAAGAAAATGGATTTGGATACAAATCCTCTTTATACCACATTCATGCGCTGAACCCGAGAGCTCACCGCCATTCAGCCACAATACCCCTCATTATATAACACATTTCAAATAGTTAAAACTCTCCAGCTTGGAATTCTCTAGCTTTCTATGCGAGGGCAGATAGCTCAGTCGGACACTCTATTCATTGAGCTATCTGCCCTTGCATAGAAAGCTAGAGAATTCCAAATTGGAGAGTTTTAACTATTTGAAAATGGAGTGTCCGACTGCAATGTCATAGACAATGGGTTTGAAACCTGGACACATCAGCATCCAGAAATGTAGTAATAAACAGTGCGACTGAACAACTAAGAGCTCTCAAGTCGAGTCCATGAATGCTGTATAGGTATTAGTGACAAAAGGGGTGGGGGTAGGAGACAGGGGCGGTCAGGAGATGCTGGGCTTCAAAAAGGGGGGAAGCTGCAAGTGAAAGTAATTAGATAATTCATAATTGACAAGTGCCGACCCCTACCCTGCAGTGCTATGTGCGGAGCACATGCCACACACACCTAGTTATGGCCCTGGAAAGGGGCAATCCGGGTTACTCTACACAGGATGTGATAAAGGAACCTGGGTGTGGTATACAAGGTCAACAGTGTCTAAGTCAACACCAAGAGGCGGACATGCACAAGGTCGAAATTGACAAAAGGTCGACATGGGATAGGTTTACATATAAATAGGTCGACATGAGTTTTTTAGTTAATTTTGGTGTGCTTTTCTTTAGTAAAAGTTGCAGTAAGGTATGTAGGAGCCATAAATCTACTAAAAGTGAGATAAACTACCTCATTGCATGAAAGGCATCAAATCTTTTATATGACTGTATTTCGCCCAAAGAAGCGACCTTTAAGGAATGGTAACACATTCACACTTTCATTATTCCATATACTATTTCTGTACTGTATATCCGAAACGATAATGTGTGCAACACTAACTCATTCATAATGAAAAGGCAACGGCGCCATCTGCAGGCTACAATAGAGTACTGCACTCCACTAATAACCTTCATGGAGTTTCATTAATTACATTTTAATTATGCTTCTTTTAATGATCTTGCATGAAGGTATGCTGCGGTATTTTTAGAAATTCTAAATATCATATTTTTCTTTTTCACCTTCAACTTTTAAAACATTGGTGTGTGGAGCATTTGTGATTCATTTATGTAAATCTCACTCATCGCAGATACAATTTACTGTAAGACAGCGGACACTGGGGGTCATTCCGAGTTGATCGCTCGCTAGCAGTTTTTAGCAGCCGTGCAAACGCATAGTCGCCGCCCACTGGGAGTGTATTTTCGCTTTGCAGAAGTGCGAACGCTTGTGCAGCAGAGCGCCTACAAAATGGTTTTGTGCAAAACAAGACCAGCCCTGTAGTTATTCTCCATGTGCGTTGATTCTAACGACGGAGGGACGGCTTTTGACGTCACACACCCGCCCAGCCACGCCTGCGTTTTTTTTTCCACGCCTGCGTTTTTCTAAGCACTCCCTGAAAACGGTCAGTTGACACCCAGAAACGCCCACTTTCTGTCAATCTCCTTGCGGCCGGATGTGCGATTGGAATCGTCGCTAGAACCAGTGCAAAACCACAATGGACTTTGTACCCGTACGACGCGCGTGCGCATTGCGGTGCATACGCATGCGCAGATTAGCCATTTTTTTCACTGATCGCTACGCAGCGAACAACGGCAGCTAGCGATCAACTCGGAATGACCCCCCATTACCAGTCAGCAATTAATTGCCAACATATTCTGCGCGGGCCGCTGTAGATCTCTTATTGGTCTTAAACACAAGACAGCGTTTAAAGAGTTAAAAGTGACACAAAAATTCACAAGGTTTGTCTGCTATAACAAGAGTAGACGACTGTAACAAGGTTTCTCTAATTACTATTTAATTAGCTACTTCTAATTAACCTAGTTTTTAGTTATCACCAGCCAAGGTACGCACTAGCCTACAGATATTTTGTAGCATCGCTGTCATCTTGACAATTTACACATCTGATAAGGCGCGGTAACCACTGTGTGATAAAGATGTCTGCCGCAGCACAAGAAATGGCTTCAGGGGGCGGTTTAGATTTCTCTACAATTTGGTATTTAGAAGGATGAAAGGGAACAGAACGGAAAATGTTATGTGAGCGAGTGGGTTATTTAAGGTGATATAATCTATTGATATGTCTTTTACTTTCACAGCTGCTGCCGAACAATTCATTGCTTCCAAACTAGTAAATCATTAAACTGTAAATAATTTCACTCTTTTGATTGGGCCCTTTTTTTAATTTAAATACAGACAGATTAAGCAGGTGCGATCGTGTCCATTGGAAAAGCAAGATGATAAATAAATCCTTGCTAGTTGTAAAGCTAAAGCTGGGTTTGTATTGGAGCGACCGCTAATCGTTCCGACTTTACTGACGATTTCCCTTGAGCCCAGAACAAGCGATACAGGGGGGGTGATTCAGACCTGAACGCTGCTGTGCGTTTTCGCACAGTGGGCGATCAGCAATAGACTGCGCATGCGTATGCACCGCAATGCGCACGTGCGTTGGCCAACAACAACGGGCATCGCCGGTCAGCGACAGGATGGTGAGAAAATTCCAATTGCACGGGTGTTCGCAAGGAGATTGACAGGAAGAAGGCGTTTGTGGGTGGTAACTGACCGTTTACTGGGAGTGTCCGGAAAAACGCAGGTGTGTCCAAGCGTTTTCAGGGAGGGTGTGTGACGTCAGCTCCGGCCCCGATCATCCTGTTCTCATCGCACTGTAAGTCCTGGGCTGCGCAGAGACTGCACACAGTGGATTTTTGCAGCTTGGCGTACACATAGGATCACACGCTTGCACAGTGAATTCACACTCCCCCTGGGGGCGTAGACTATCTGATCGCAGGACAACAAAGTTAGCAGGCCAGCGATCAGGCCTGAATCACCCCATTGAGCGTACACACATTGCAATCTTGCTAACGACTGAACAATACATTACATGTGGTCGACAGAGATTTATCGTTGCTCCTGTACACACCAGAACAACCTTCAAGCCACTCCGTTCTAGGGGGTCATTCTGACCCGTTCGCTCGCTGCGTTTTAACGCAGCAGAGCGAACGGGTCCCTGCTGCGCATGCGCTGGTGCCTTAGTGCGCTGGCGCCTTAGTGCGCCGGCGCATGCCAGACGGCCGAAGGCCGTAGCAGGGATGCGATCGCCTCTGCCTGATTGACAGGCAGAGGCAATCGCTGGGCGGGAGGGGGCGGAACGGCGGCGTTTGGTCGCCGTTTCGTGGGTTTGGTCCGGCCAATGCAGGCGTGGCCGTACCGAATGGGGGGCGAGCCGCAGCGGCTGCGTTACGTTGCACGCAGCCGCTGCGGGCCGGGGAGCGATGAGTAGCTCCCAGCCAGCACGCTAAAGATGCGCTGGCCCGGAGTTACTCAACAAGTACAAAAGCATCGCCGCTGTGCGATGCCTTTGCACTTCTGCGAGGGGGGGCCGGACTGACATGCGGGGCGGACTAGCCCTGTGCTGGGAGTCCCCCCGCATGTCTGGGAAGAAGATCGTAGCTGTGCTAAATTAATCAATCATGTGTACACACTGAGCGATGTAGGTGATATGTCATTACGGAACTGCATATCGGCTCGACACCGATCCACTGTATTCCCAGCTTTATTCCATGTGAGTCTGTTCACTGCAGCTTCAGCTTCTTTTACTGCGTATAGTAACGTGCTGTCAGTGGGGGTAGCAGGAATTTTGTTAGCAATTGGGCAAAACCATGTGCACTGCAGGGGGGACAGATAAACATGTGCAGAGAGAGTTACATTTGGGTGGGTTATTTTATTTCTGTGCAGGGTAAATACTGGTTGCTTTATTTTTACACTGCAATTTCGATTGCAGATTGAACACACCACACCCAAATCTAACTCTCTCTGCACATGTTACATCTGCCCCCCCTGCAGTGCACATGGTTTTGACCAACTGCTAACAAAATTCCTGCTGCGATCAACTCAGAATTACCCCCAGTATACACAGGCAATAAGATAATTCAGAGTTGTACCCAAACCGGGATGCAGTCAGTTTACCTTCAATCAAAATCCTGACGTTCAAAATCCCAACACCAATTGACCGGTGGTCAAAATCCCGACAAGGTAAAAATCCCGACATGGACAAAATACCGACATTTAAAATACCGACATGTAAAATGCCGACAGGTCAAAATACCGACATGAGTTTTTCATGATTTTTTTCACTGAAACCGACTTGTTCATACTTTACCATCCCAGTGGACCTGGAGGGGGAATATAATAGTGTGCCAAGCGCAACGAGGCACCGTGGCCGAAGCATGGCGAGCGCAGCGAGTCATGCAAGGGGACGCGGTACACTTTATATGGTGTCCATGTTGACTTATGTCGACATACACACAAAAAAACAAAACAAAAACTGCATGTCGGTATTTTGACCTGTCGGCATTTTACATGTCTGTATTTTGACCTTGTCGGTATTTTAAATGTCGGGATTTTGTCCATGTCGGGATTTTGACCTTTGGTCAATTGGTGTCGGGATTTTGAACGTCAGCATTTTGATTGGAGGTATTTCATACCGATCCCCCCAAACCTGATGGTGTGTGGACAACGTCAATGGTGAGAGGAATGCCCATGCGCAGGACCCATTCTGCACATGTGCACAACAGTTCCTGCATCATTGCACGCCGTACCCGCTACGCCGCAGTGCCGTTTGGGGGCAGGGAGGGCTTAGAGCTGGGCAGCATCCCTGAAAATGGGGGAATGAAAACTGTTACAGCTGCTGCATTGTGACCACCTCTGATTCACGACCACTGTTTTGAACTCTTTACATACCAGGAATTCAGGTTGTTCTATTTTTTTCGGTCCTTCAAGTCATCGGAAAAACATACCGTGTCTGATACAGCGGTGGATGCAGACACAGGCCAGACATTTACTGCCGCTGCCATCTTTGTGCCAATGACGCCAATTTTCCATCACTTGCATTTCCTTCACTGTAGACACACCGTCAGCAGTGGCACCAAGAGGAGGGGGGGGCGGGTACTAAATACCCGGGCCTGATGGAGGAGCCATGCCCCATTACTCGGGCCCCACCACGCTTACTACGGCCATGACCATTGGCGCACCATTAAAACTTGCCCCAACCCTATGGCAGGTGCAGTCTCTCCGTCTGAGTATGGCGTCCTGTGTGAGCGGCTCTGCGTCTTTGAACGCAGCCGCTGTCAGCGACACGCCCACTTTGGGCTTTACCCCATTACCTCCCAGGAACGCCATTAACAATTCACAGTTCCTGCGTCCGATTCTCTGCTGCGTCTCTGAGCACAAGTGAAAGGCATGTGCTGTGCGACTCAGATGCATGCGCAACATCGACGCTGCATCCGCATCTGAATCAGGCTGCACTGACCTCACCTTTACTATAGGGATCAATGATCCCTATTATAAAAGCCATTTGAGCTGGGGTGAAGCAGGACAGGTAGTGGTGAAACAGCACGCATCTCACGGACCACAGAGGAGATCAGAGGATTGGCTGCGGTTGGTGAAACATAGATGTCCGTGGTCTGGGCGCTGCAGTACAGAATATACTGCCCATATACGGACATCCGTCACTGGCATCCCTTTCCAATGGTGGTGAAATCAGACAGGAGAAAGGACGAGCTGTTAGCCTGGAAGACCAGTGCATCATCAGATAGGGAACAGTATGGTTTGCCGATGGACGGAGAGGCCGGCGGTTAGAATTTCCCGACAGCGCCATCCCATCCATCAGAATCCCGACAGCCCTCCAGTAAGCCCCCTAACCCTCCACTGCCCCCTACCCTAACCCTCCCCGGTGGTGCATAATCCTCCCCGCTGTGTGCCTAACCCTCCCTTCCCCGCTGCCTAAACCTAACTTCCCTTCGATGTGCCTAACCCTAACCTCCCATTCTATGTGCCTAACCCTAACCCTCCCTCCCCGGGCCCTAGCCCTAACCTTCCCGGCCCTGGAGCCTAACCCTAACCCTCCCTCCCCGGGCCCTAACCCTAACCTTCCCGGCCCTGCAGCCTAACCCACCCCTCCCCGGGCCCTAACCCTAACCTTCCCCAGGCCCTAACCCTAACCTTCCCGGTCCTGCAGCCTAACCCTAACCCTCCCTCCCTAACACTAACCTTCCCAGCCCTGCAGCCTAACCCTAACCCCCCCTCTTTTGCCTAAACCTAACACCCCCCACGCACGGCAGGACGCCTGTCCGGACGATCGGGATGCCGGCTGTCGGTAATGTAACACTGGCATCCTGTGTGGCGACGGTATCTTGACGGCGGTATTGCCTCCTACTTCAGGATCCAGGCGTCGGGAAACTAACTGCTTCCCATCAGATAACTGGACTTCTGGATAGCTATTAATGGATTGATGGGCTACTGAGCTGACAGTTTCTTCTGGAGCCACACGCTTTGCCATATAAGGCCGATGTGGCAATACTTCTCCACGTGTGGCCACCACTGAACTGTGAACACTACACAGGTATTGGGCTGTCGTGCCTCTCATGGAAGTACACAGAAGGCCATAGTTCAGTTCCAAGCAGAAGCATAGCTATGTTCTACAATACAGACTCTCAGGCAGTGGAGTACTGTTGTATAAACAGCCAATGAGGCGCTGGAGAACATAAACTGTCCATCACAACATAATACAATATGATCAACGGTCACTGCAACAACCGGTGTATCGCTTATCTTGTGCTTATATAGCAATACATCATTTACCAGTACATAATGGCCCTCATTCCGAGTTGTTCGCTCGCAAGCTGCTTTTAGCAGCATTGCACTCGCTAAGCCGCCGCCCTCTGGGAGTGTATCTTAGCTTAGCAAAATTGTGAACGAAAGATTCTCAAAATTGCGAATAGAAATTTCTTTGCAGTTTCTGAGTAGCTCGGGACTTACTCTGCCATTGCGATCAGTTCAGTCAGTTTCGTTCCTGGTTTGACGTCACAAACACACCCAGCGTTCGCCCAGACACTCCCCCGTTTTCTCCAGCCACTCCCGCGTTTTTCCCAGAAACGGCAGCGTTTTTTCACACACACCCATAAAACGTCCAGTTTCCGCCCAGAAACACCCACTTCCTGTCAATCACACTCCGAACACCAGAACGAAGAAAAAACCTTGTAATGCCGTGAGTAAAATAACAAACTTCTTAGCAAATTTACTTGGCGCAGTCGCAGTGCGAACATTGCGCATGCGCAATTAGCGGAAAATCGCTGCGATGCAAAGAAAATTACCAAGCGAACAACTCGGAATGAGGGCCAATGAACGCAGGGCCGTCAAAGGTGCATTAACAGTTAACAAAACGTCTGCTCGCCATATGTGAATTAATCGGAAAGGATGAAGTTTCAGCAATTAGACACTTAAAGCGTTACCTTTTAGTGAGATAACACTACACATGCCACACGCGAAGCCTGTGACAGATGTCTCTCCTCCCTTCCACCCCTGTCAGGTACGATATCGCACCTGCTACCCATCATCCAACGAATGCTTTAAATTGATTTAAATACAGTAAGTAAAATGTAACAGTGTAATTTACTCTATGTTAAAATGTTTCCCCTAGCAGAGTCACTTACTTTCCCTTTCCTAAACTCGCTACATTATAACAATGTATCTGTAACACATCTACCCCCGAGGCAATAACAACAGGAGGAACAAGGATGGAGCAACTGATGCCACCACTCTTGATGTAAGATCGGGCGGTGGCATTGCTGGTCAGCTGGATCCTGATTTTCAGTATGGATACAGACTGTGTAAGCAGGGCCTCGGGAACCTCTGCACTTTTTTTGGGTTTAAGCGGCAGGTGTCAGAAAAGTGACCAATTACCAGTTACTGATTATAGTGTTTGGGATTACTGACTACACAAGAACATTTGTATATTTATTTATATGGAACAGTTATGTAGCGTAGCATCGGTGCGTCTCCAAATAAACGCGCAGTGCTGATAGCTGGGCAGACTTGGCCTATACTAGTGGTCTCCAAGCTTAATTGGGGTGTGAGCTACTTTCAGGGGGAAAAAAACCTCTGGAAGAGCTACCCCCTCCCCACAATGTGCGGGCATTCCTGTGAAAATGGGTGTGGCCTCGTAACATTATTGCCCACCTGCACAGTGCCAGATTCACAAATAATGCCCCCCAGCAGTGCCAGATACACAAATAATGCCCCCCAGCAGTGCCAGATACACAAATAATGCCCCCAGCAGTGCCAGATACACAAATAATGCCTCCCAGCAGTGCCAGATTCACAAATAATGCCCCCCAGCAGTGCCAGATACACAAATAATGCCCCCAGCAGTGCCAGATACACAAATAATGCCCCCCAGCAGTGCCAGATACACAAATAATGCCCCCAGCAGTGCCAGATACACAAATAATGCCTCCCAGCAGTACCAGATACACAAGTAATGCCCCCCAGCAGTGCCAGATACACAATAATGCCCCCCAGCAGTGCCAGATACACAAATAATGCCCCCAGCAGTGCCAGATACACAAATAATGCCCCCAGCAGTGCCAGATACACAAATAATGCCTCCCAGCAGTACCAGATACACAAGTAATGCCCCCCAGCAGTGCCAGATACACAAATAATGCCCCCCAGCAGTGCCAGATACACAAATAATGCCCCCAGCAGTGCCAGATACACAAGTAATGCCTTCCAGCAGTGCCAGATATACAAGTAATGCCCTCCAGCAGTGCCAGATATACAAATAATGCCCCCCCCCCCAGCAGTGCCAGATACACAAATAATGCCCCCAGCAGTGCCAGATACACAAGTAATGCCTCCAGCAGTGCCAGATATGCCAGATACACAAATAATGCCCCCCCCCCCAGCAGTGCCAGATACACAAATAATGCCCCTCAGCAGTGACAGATACACAAATAATGCCACCCAGCAGTGCCAGATACACAAATAATGCCCCCAGCAGTGCCAGATACACAAGTAATGCCCTCCAGCAGTGCCAGATACATAAATAATGCCCCCAGCAGTGCCAGATACACAAGTAATGCCTCCCAGCAGTGCCAGATACACAAATAATGCCCCCAGCAGTGCCAGATACACAAGTAATGCCCTCCAGCACTGCCAGATACACAAGTAATGCACCCAGCAGTGCCAGATACACAAGTAATGCCCTCCAGCAGTGCCAGGTACACAAGTAATGCCCCCCAGCAATGCCAGATACACAAATAATGCCCCCAGCAGTGCCAGATATATAAGTAATGCCCTCCAGCAGTGCCAGATACACAAATAATGCCCCCAGCAGTGCCAGATACACAAATAATGCCCCCAGCAGTGCCAGATACACAAGTAATGCCCTCCAGCAGTGCTAGATACACAAATAATGCCCCCAGCAGTGCCAGATACACAAATAATGCCCCCAGTAGTGCCAGATACACAAATAATGCCCCCAGCAGTGCCAGATACACAAATAATGCCCTCCAGCAGTGCCATATACGCAAATAATTCCCCCAGCAGTGCCAGATACACAAATAATGCCCCCAGCAGTGCCAGATACACAAGTAATGTCCTCCAGCAGTGCTAGATACACAAATAATGCCCCCAGCAGTGCCAGATACACAAATAATGCCCCCAGCAGTGCCAGATACACAAATAATGCCCCCAGCAGTGCCAGATAAACAAATAATGCCCCCAGCAGTGCCAGATACACAAACAATGCCCTCCAGCAGTGCCAGATACACAAATAATGCCCCTCAGTAGTGACAGATACACAAAGAATGCCCCCAGCAGTGCCAGATACACAAGTAATGCCCCCCAGCAGTGCCAGAAACACAAATAATGCCCCCCAGCAGTGCCAGATACACAAATAATGCCCCCAGCAGTGCCAGATACACAAGTAATGCCTTCCAGCAGTGCCAGATATACAAGTAATGCCCTCCAGCAGTGCCAGATACACAAATAATGCCCCCCCAGCAGTGCCAGATACACAAATAATGCCCCCAGCAGTGCCAGATACACAAGTAATGCCTCCAGCAGTGCCAGATATGCCAGATACACAAATAATGCCCCCCAGCAGTGCCAGATACACAAATAATGCACCTCAGCAGTGACAGATACACAAATAATGCCACCCAGCAGTGCCAGATACACAAATAATGCCCCCAGCAGTGCCAGATACACAAGTAATGCCCTCCAGCAGTGCCAGATACATAAATAATGCCCCCAGCAGTGCCAGATACACAAGTAATGCCTCCCAGCAGTGCCAGATACACAAATAATGCCCTCCAGCAGTGCCAGATACACAAATAATGCCCCCAGCAGTGCCAGATACACAAGTAATGCCCTCCAGCACTACAAGATACACAAGTAATGCACCCAGCAGTGCCAGATACACAAGTAATGCCCTCCAGCAGTGCCAGATACACAAGTAATGCCCTCCAGCAATGCCAGATACACAAATAATGCCCCCAGCAGTGCCAGATACACAAATAATGCCCCCAGCAGTGCCAGATACACAAATAATGCCCCCAGCAGTGCCAGATACACAAGTAATGCCCTCCAGCAGTGCTAGATACACAAATAATGCCCCCAGCAGTGCCAGATACACAAATAATGCCCCCAGCAGTGCCAGATACACAAATAATGCCCTCCAGCAGTGCCATATACACAAATAATTCCCCCAGCAGTGCCAGATACACAAATAATGCCCCCAGCAGTGCCAGATACACAAGTAATGTCCTCCAGCAGTGCTAGATACACAAATAATGCCCCCAGCAGTGCCAGATACACAAATAATGCCCCCAGCAGTGCCAGATACACAAAAAATGCCCCCAGCAGTGCCAGATACACAAACAATGCCCTCCAGCAGTGCCAGATACACAAATAATGCCCCTCAGCAGTGACAGAGACACAAAGAATGCCCCCAGCAGTGCCAGATACACAAGTAATGCCCCCCAGCAATGCCAGATACACAAATAATGCCCCCAGCAGTGCCAGATACACAAGTAATGTCCTCCAGCAGTGCCAGATACACAAATAATGCCCCCAGCAGTGCCAGATACACAAGTAATGCCTTCCAGCAGTGCCAGATATACAAGTAATGCCTCCCAGCAGTGCCAGAAACACAAATAATGCCCCCAGCAGTGCCAGATACACAAGTAATGCCTTCCAGCAGTGCCAGATATATAAATAATGCCCCCCAGCAGTGCCAGATACACAAATAATGCCCTCCAGCAGTGCCAGATACACAAATAATGCCCTCCAGCAGTGCCAGATACACAAGTAATGCCTTCCAGCAGTGCCAGATATACAAGTAATGCCCCCAGCAGTGCCAGATACACAAATAATGCCTCCAGCAGTGCCAGATACACAAGTAATGCCTCCAGCAGTGCCAGATACACAAGTAATGCCCTCCAGCAGTGCCAGATACACAAATAATGCCCCCCAGCAGTGCCAGATACACAAATAATGCCTCCAGCAGTGCCAGATACACAAGTAATGCCTCCAGCAGTGCCAGATACACAAATAATGCCTCCAGCAGTGCCAGATACACAAATAATGCCTCCCAGCAGTGCCAGATAAACAAGTAATGCCTTCCAGCAGTGCCAGATACACAAATAATGCCTCCAGCAGTGCCAGATACACAAATAAAGTCTCCCAGCAGTGCCAGATACACAAGTAATGCCCTCCAGCAGTGCCAGATACACAAATAATGCCTCCCAGCAGGGCCAGATACACAAGTAATGCCCTCCAGCAGTGCCAGATACACAAATAATGTCCCCAGCAGTGCCAGATACACAAGTAATGCCTTCCAGCAGTGCCAGATATACAAGTAATGCCCTCCAGCAGTGCCAGATATACAAATAATGCCCCCCAGCAGTGCCAGATACACAAATAATGCCTCCAGCAGTGCCAGATACACAAATAATGCCCCCAGCAGTGCCAGATACACAAGTAATGCCCCCCAGCAATGCCAGATACACAAATAATGCCCCCAGCAGTGCCAGATACATAAGTAATGCCCTCCAGCAGTGCCGGATACACAAATAATGCCCCCAGCAGTGCCAGATACACAAGTAATGCCCTCCAGCAGTGCCAGATATACAAGTAATGCCCTCCAGCAGTGCCAGATATACAAATAATGCCCCCCAGCAGTGCCAGATACACAAATAATGCCCTCCAGCAGTGCAAGATACACAAGTAATGCCCCCAGCAGTGCCAGATACACAAATAATGCCCTCCAGCAGTGCCAGATACACAAATAATGCCCCCCAGCAGTGCCAGATACACAAATAATGCCTCCAGCAGTGCCAGATACACAAGTAATGCCTCCAGCAGTGCCAGATACACAAATAATGCCCCCAGCAGTGCCAGATACACAAATAATGCTTCCCAGTAGTGCCAGATACACAAGTAATGCCCTCCAGCAGTGTTAGATACACAAATAAAGCCCCCAGCAGTGCCAGATACACAAGTAATGCCCTCCAGCAGTGCCAGATACACAAATAATGCCTCCAGCAGTGCCAGATACACAAATAATGCCTCCAGCAGTGCCAGATACACAAGTAATGCCTCCAGCAGTGCCAGATACACAAATAATGCCCCCAGCAGTGCCAGATACACAAATAATGCCTCCCAGCAGTGCCAGATACACAAGTAATGCCCTCCAGCAGTGCTAGATACACAAATAATGCCCCCAGCAGTGCCAGATACACAAGTAATGCCCCCAGCAGTGCCAGATACACAAGTAATGCCTTCCAGCAGTGCCAGATATACAAGTAATGCCCTCCAGCAGTGCCAGTTATACAAATAATGCCCCCCAGCAGTGCCAGATACACAAGTAATGCCTCCAGCAGTGCCAGATACACAAATAATGCCCCCCCAGCAGTGCCAGATACACAAGTAATGCCTCCAGCAGTGCCAGATACACAAGTAATGCCCTCCAGCAGTGCCAGATACACAAGTAATGCCCCCAGCAGTGCCAGATACACAAATAATGCCTCCCAGCAGTGCCAGATACACAAGTAATGCCCTCCAGCAGTGCCAGATACACAAATAATGCCCCCAGCAGTGCCAGATACACAAATAATGCCTCCAGCAGTGCCAGATACACAAATAACGCCTACAGCAGTGCCAGATACACAAATAATGCCTCCAGCAGTGCCAGATACACAAATAATGCCTCCCAGCAGTGCCAGATACACAAATAATGCCCCCAGCAGTGCCAGATACACAAATAATGCCCCCAGTAGTGCCAGATACACAAATAATGCCTCCAGCAGTGCCAGATACACAAATAATGCCTCCAGCAGTGCCAGATACACAAGTAATGCCTTCCAGCAGTGCCAGATACACAAATAATGCCTCCCAGCAGTGCCAGATACACAAATAATGCCTCCAGCAGTGCCAGATACACAAGTAATGCCTTCCAGCAGTGCCAGATACACAAATAATGCCTCCAGCAGTGCCAGATACACAAATAATGCCTCCCAGCAGTGCCAGATACACAAGTAATGCCCTCCAGCAGTGCCAGATACACAAATAATGCCCCCAGCAGTGCCAGATACACAAATAATGCCTCCCAGCAGTGCCAGATACACAAGTAATGCCCTCCAGCAGTGCCAGATACACAAATAATGCCTCCAGCAGTGCCAGATACACAAGTAATGCCTTCCAGCAGTGCCAGATACACAAATAATGCCTCCAGCAGTGCCAGATACACAAATAATGCCTCCCAGCAGTGCCAGATACACAAGTAATGCCCTCCAGCAGTGCCAGATACACAAATAATGCCCCCAGCAGTGCCAGATACACAAATAATGCCTCCAGCAGTGCCAGATACACAAATAACGCCTACAGCAGTGCCAGATACACAAATAATGCCTCCAGCAGTGCCAGATACACAAATAATGCCTCCCAGCAGTGCCAGATACACAAATAATGCCCCCAGCAGTGCCAGATACACAAATAATGCCCCCAGTAGTGCCAGATACACAAATAATGCCTCCAGCAGTGCCAGATACACAAATAATGCCTCCAGCAGTGCCAGATACACAAGTAATGCCTTCCAGCAGTGCCAGATACACAAATAATGCCTCCCAGCAGTGCCAGATACACAAATAATGCCTCCAGCAGTGCCAGATACACAAGTAATGCCTTCCAGCAGTGCCAGATACACAAATAATGCCTCCAGCAGTGCCAGATACACAAATAATGCCTCCCAGCAGTGCCAGATACACAAGTAATGCCCCCAGCAGTGCCAGATACACAAGTAATGCCTTCCAGCAGTGCCAGATATACAAGTAATGCCTCCCAGCAGTGCCAGAAACACAAATAATGCCCCCAGCAGTGCCAGATACACAAGTAATGCCTTCCAGCAGTGCCAGATATATAAATAATGCCCCCCAGCAGTGCCAGATACACAAATAATGCCCTCCAGCAGTGCCAG